>NC_088375.1:111330357-111670714 GCF_037993035.2 Macaca fascicularis
TAATCAGCTACGTCAGTGGCAGCCTTAAGATTGGAAAACCAGGAAAGGGCATTCTTTTCCCTTTGTGCAGAACTGGTCTTCAGGGTGTCCTGTTTCTACTCTCTCATTTTTACCGCACCCCTTCCACTCTCTTCCCCTCCCGCCGTTCCAGGGTGGAGAGTTCTGAGGAGCCTGTATATGAGAGCCTTGAAGAGTTTCACGTCTTTGTCCTTGCTCATGTGCTTAGGAGGCCCATAGTCGTCGTGGCAGACACCATGCTGAGGGACTCCGGAGGGGAAGGTGAGTCAGCCAGTCAGTCCTCACTCCATCCTGAGCACCCCCTTTTGCAGAGCCTTAGGCTAAGCATTGGAAGGAAGGCAGGAAAGGGGATATATAGACCCTTGGGGAAAAAGCAAGTTATCAATTAGAATAGTGCAAAATTCTCAAGAGATTCTGAGTAAAGCAGTTGGGATTAGTTGACAGGGCTTCTTAGGAAAGAATTATTAAACATGTTGGAATGAAAGCAGGGGCTCAGTTGGCAGAATGGGATGAAGGGATTGTCCACTAGGCAGAAATATAGCCTTCATAATAATCTTCATGGCTTCCTGCAGCATTTGCCCCTATTCCCTTTGGAGGAATCTATCTGCCTTTGGAGGTCCCAGCCAGCCAATGTCACCGCTCCCCTCTGGTGCTCGCATATGATCAGGCCCACTTTTCTGCACTCGTGTCCATGGAGCAGAAGGAGAATACCAAGGAACAAGGTGCTGAATGACATGTCTTTTGGTCTGCATTATTTTTACTTGAAAAACTTGAATGAGATCTAATGTAGGAGGAAAGAATTAAGTGACATGCAAGCCCAGACAGCACATGTTGATACTGTTTTATTAAGCTATAAGTTATGCCAGAGTTTTCAAATTAAAAAAAAAAAGTGGGGGTTTGGGAGTAAAGCAAGACCTATATTCCCACTTCTGGAGTAAAGGCTTATGATTAAGGTGGTAAGAGCTTCTAAATGATGCTTTTCTAATTTGTGTTAAATTATGACTGAATTATCTGAATATACATTAACTGGAAAGAACATCGTGAGAGTTAGTTAACTGACTGGTGGGGACTCAGGGAGATTTGTGGCCTAAAACATGTGCTGTGTGGTAGCGGGAAAACTAGCCAATTAGTTTTAATGCTGGGCTAATTCACATGTAAGAACTGAGAAGTGACTACAATTAAAGATCTTAGTATGATTTTAGTGAAGTAAGTCTGTGTTCAGTTGCCTTTCTCTCTCAAGGAAATTCCTTAATGATATGTTTCTTCCTCCCCAGCTGTGATCCCACTTACAGATTCAGAGTATAAGCTGCTGCCCTTGCACTTTGCTGTGGACCCTGGAAAAGGATGGGAGTGGGGCAAAGATGATAATGACAATGTCCGATTGGCCAGGTAAGCCAGGCCTAGTCTTTTCATCTACTTTGTAGGTGGGATTTCTTCCACATGCAGCATCCATCTCCCCGGGATTTTTCCTCAGCTCAGGCAAGACGGTCACAAGCTAAGGCGAGTTTTGTGAAGATGGGGAGGTAGAGGACAGGTTGGGCACCGGGACTCTTTCATGGTGTAGCTGCTTTTTCTCCCTCTGAAAGAGATGGGAATCCTAGCATCTCAACTTGTTCTTTTCTTACAATAGGAAAAGTGTTCATGTACTGATTCATTCCTAAAAGAGTAATCAGAAAATCAGGATAATAAGGCCGGGCGTGGTGGCTTATGCCTGTAATCCCAGCACTTTGGGAGGCCGAGGTGGGTGGATCACGAGGTCAGGAGTTCAAGACCAGCCTGGTCAATATGGTGAAACCTCGTTTCTACTAAAAATAAAAAAGTTAACTGGGTGTGGTAGCGTGCACCTGTAGTCCCGGCTACTTGGGAGGCTGAGGTAGCAGAATCACTTGAACTCAGGAGCTGGAGGTTGCAGTGAGCCGACATCGTGCCACTGCACTCCAGCCTGGGTGACAGAGTGAGACTCTGTCTCAAAAAACAGAAAGAAAGAAAGAAAGAAAATCAGGAGAATCAAATCACTTATCTTAGCCCAAGTGAGAGGAGTTTTAAAGAGTTGATCAAGGCTGGACGCGGTGGCTCATGCCTGTAATCCCAGCATGTTGGGAGGCTGAGGTGGGCGAATCACCTGAGGTCGGGAGTTTGAGACCAGCCTGGTCAACATGGAGAAACCTCGTCTCTACTAAAAATACAAAATTAGCGAGGCGTGGTGGCGCATGTCTATAATCCCAGCTACTCAGGAGGCTGACGCAGGAGAATCACTTGAACCCAGGAGGCAGAGGTTGTGGTGAGCTGAGATGGTGCCATTACACTCCAGTATGGGCAACAAGAGCGAAACTCCATCCAAAATAAATAAATAAATAAATAAGTGATCAAAATAGTTTGCTCTGAGTTTTTGCCCTTCTGGAATTTAAACTAATAGCAAGATAAATATGTTCCCTACCCTCTCAGCCCCCACTCTACCTCCCTATGGCTTGTTAAGCTTTCCTTCTGCCTCCTCCATCAACTTCCTGATGGAGAGTGTATGAATGCAAAAGCTCCTCCCTTAGTACTTACCCAGCGCTTTCCTCTCTGGGCTCCTGCCACTGGGTCCCAGCTAAGAGAGTTTGATTTTAAAATCCAGAGTTTATGACTTTTTAAAAATAACCTCTCACCTAATTATCAAAAGCTTCTTCTAAATAATATTTACAACAACAACAATAATAATGGCTACTGTCTAGTATTTTCCATTTTCCAGACACTGTGCTGGGCTCTTTCCAAACACTATTTTAATCTTTACAACAACCCTGCAAGATAGATATTATCTATACCCATTCTTAGCTGCAACTGAGTTTCAGGGAGGTTGAAGTGACTTGCTTAAGGTCATAAAGCTTATTAATTAGTGGAGAAATAGTTCAAACCCAACCCTATTTGAGTCCTAAGCCATGTAGCCCTCTCCCACCCTTTCTCCCAACTATATCAAATTGCTTTGCTTTTGAAAGGTCACAGTGAATTTTTTTTTTCTCTTTTTCATAGTGTAATTCTGTCCCTAGAGGTCAAATTGCATCTGCTGCATAGCTACATGAATGTGAAGTGGATCCCACTGTCCTCTGATGCACAGGTGAAGACTTCTCCCATATCTACCCTGGTGTGTCTGCATTTCATTTTCAGTGACAGAACGAGGAGATCTGGGATGGTTTCCTTCTGAATCTATTCTGAGTGGTGGCTTACAATTCAAGGTTAGAAGTAACTAGAAGCTGTCAAATAAGTTCCAAACACACTTTTTCCTGTTTTTATTGTATTTTTTATTTATTTATATTTTTTGAGATGGAGTCTTGCTCTGTCGCCCAGGCTGGAGTGCAATGGCACAATCTTGGCTCATTGCAACCTCTGCCTCCTGGGTTCAAGCGATTCTCCTGCCTCAGCCTCCTGAGTAGCTGGGATTACAGGCATGCGCCACCAAGTCCAGCTAATTTGTGTATTTTTAGTAGAGGGCAGGTTTCGCCATCTTGGCCAGGCTGGTCTTGAATGCCTGACCTCAGATGATCTGCCTGCCTTGGCCTCCCGCAGTGCTGGGATTACAGGCGTGAGCCACCGCGCCTGGGCTTTCCTGCCTTTTTTTTTTTTTTTTTAAGAGGAAGTCTTGCTCTGTCACCCAGGCTGAAGTGCAGTGGCACAATCTTGGCTCACAGCAACCTCCGCTTCGCGGGTTCAAGCGATTCTCCTGCCTCAGCCTCACGAGTAGCTGGGATTACAGATGTGTGCCACCATACCCAGCTGATATTTGTATTTTTAGTAGAGATGGGGTTTCACTATGTTGGCCAGGCTGGTCTTGAACTCCTGACCTCAGGTGATCCACCCACCTTGGCCTCCCAAAGTTCTGGGATTACAGGCATGAGCCACCGCACCCGGCCCTTTCCTGCTTTTTTAAAACCGTTAGTCTCCTGTTTTGCACATCTCCTCTCCAGCCAGGCTCTGTTATCTGATACTGAAACATATATATATTTTTTGAGATGGAGTCTTGCTCTTATCGCCCAGGCTGGAGTGCAGTGACACGATCTCGGCTCACTGCAACCTCCACCTCCTGGGTTCAAGCGATTCTCCTGCCTCAGCCTCCCGAGTAGCTGAGATTACAGGTGCCCGCCATCATGCCCAGCTAATTTTTGTATTTTTTTCTTTGAGATGAAGTTTCGCTCTTGTTGCCCAGGCTGGAGTACAGTGGTGCGATCTCAGCTCACTGCAACTTCCGCCTCCTGGGTTCAAGCGATTCTCCAGTGTCAGCCTCCTGAGTAGCTGGGATTACAGACATGCACCACCATGTCCAGCTAATTTTGTATTTTTAGTGGAGACAGGGTTTCTCCATGTTGGCCAGGCTGGTCTGGAACTCCCGACCTTAGGTGATCCGCCCACCTCGGCCTCCGAAAGTGCTAGGATTACAGGCATGAGTCACCACGCCTGGCTTAACATATTCTTTAAGAAAGGTTTTCAGGACTCTTTGTTGAACTTGAGATGATCATTATTTTGTCCTAAGACTTCTGTAGATAGACCTCTGTTTTGGGCACTAGGAGACGGAGTAGCTTAAAGAGCTCATAATTCAGTGGGCTCTGAGTTAGAACAGGAGCACAGGAGTAAGGGCAAATTGATGAACTCCAATGCGGAATGTATAAAAGTTGAGGGGATACAAAGTGGCTAGACTTGGTTAGTTTTGATTAGTCAAGACTTTCTTGAGATTAGTTTTGAGCAGAATTTGGCATAGAGAAATTTATAATGAAGAACATTCTAGTGCCTGGGCCTCTCACCCAGAAGCCACATATCATATGGTTGCTCGTTGTTCTAAATGAACAGAAAGGCTTCATTCTACTATCTCCTTATTACAGAAGGGAGTCAGATTGCAGTGGGGGAGAAAGCTGACTGACTGGAACCCAGGAAGGACAGTGTCATCCTAGGTGACCCTTCCCTCATCATGACAGCAGCCCTTCTCTGGAGCAAGGCAGTCACTAGGCAGTCACACAAAGGACGGAGTTCATAGGTGTCCACCCTTCTTCTACCTGGCTAATTTCTATAGCCATGACTGCAGGGAGCTCCCTTAGCCAGATGGATGGGCTAGAGTCCCTGGGGGATTCCCCCATCCCGGGCTGCTGGGATAACTGTCAACAGTGTTCTTGTCTCTTCCAGGCTCCTCTGGCCCAGCCTGAGTCCCCCACTGCCTCAGCTGGAGATGAGCCCCGGTCCACTCCTGAGTCTGGAGACTCAGACAAGGAGTCAGTTGGCAGCAGTTCCACCAGCAACGAGGGCGGCCGGCGGAAGGAGAAGTCAAAGCGAGATCGGGAGAAGGAAAAGAAGAGAGCAGATTCTGTAGCTAACAAACTGGGCAGCTTTGGCAAAACCTTGGGCAGCAAGCTCAAGAAGAACATGGGGGGCCTGATGCACAGCAAGGGGTCGAAGCCTGGAGGGGTGGGGACAGGGTCGGGGGGAAGCAGCGGCACTGAGACACTGGAGAAGAAGAAGAAAAACGCACTGAAGAGCTGGAAGGGTGGCAAGGAGGAGGCAGCTGGGGATGGGCCTGTGTCTGAGAAGCCCCCAGCTGAGTCTATTGGTAACGGAGGGAGCAAGTATAGCCAGGAGGTGATGCAGAGCCTGAGCATTCTGAGGACTGCCATGCAAGGGGAGGGGAAGTTTATTTTTGTTGGAACCCTGAAGATGGGTCACCGTCACCAGTATCAGGAGGAGATGATCCAGCGCTACCTTTCTGATGCTGAGGAGAGATTCCTGGCAGAACAGAAGCAGAAGGAGGCAGAGAGGAAGATCATGAATGGAGGAATAGGGGGTGGCCCTCCTCCAGCCAAAAAGCCAGAGCCAGATGCTAGGGAAGAGCAGCCGACCAGTCCCCCAACAGAGTCCAAGGCAATGGCATTTTCTACTGGCTACCCTGGGGGCTTTACTATCCCTCGGCCTTCTGGGGGTGGAGTCCACTGCCAGGAACCCCGGAGGCAATTGGCAGGAGGTCCATGTGTCGGGGGCCTACCACCATATGCCACCTTCCCCAGACAGTGCCCTCCTGGGCGACCCTACCCCCATCAGGACAGCATCCCTTCTCTGGAGCCAGGCAGCCACTCTAAGGATGGAGTTCACAGGGGTACATTGTTACCACCCCCCTACCGAGTGGCCAATTCCTATAGCAATGGCTACAGAGAGCCCCCTGAGCCAGATGGATGGGCTGGAGGTCTCCGGGGGCTTCCCCCAACCCAGACCAAATGCAAACAACCGAACTGCAGCTTCTATGGACACCCTGAGACAAACAACTTCTGTTCCTGTTGTTACAGGGAAGAACTGAGGAGGAGGGAGCGGGAACCGGATGGGGAGCTCCTGGTGCACAGGTTCTGAACGGGTGGAACATTGAAGGGCAAGGAGGCTAAACAAAGTTAAGCTCAACTAATTGGCTCATCAAGAACACAGTCCCCATGTTGATGGGGCAAATGCAGTAATGTTTGTGGGAGCCTGCCTGGAAACTTTTAAGTGTGTGCGCACAGGAGTGCTGCCAGGCTGGCAAGAGCAGGTCGGGGCTGGATGGCGCCCCAGGGGCTGTACTATTCCCCTGCAGAGCTTGACTTGATGAGACTGAGGTACAAGGGGGAAAGATGGCGATTCTGTCTTACAACCTCCTGGGTCCCATCCAAGGACCTAAGAGAAAGTAGCAGGGGAAGGTTTGGTGTGTGGGGGTGGGAGGTGGGCAGAAGTCTTGGGGAGGAATGGGCAAAGGAGGTTCTCAGTCAATAAAAGAAAACCAAAGTTCTTTAGGTTGGGAAAAAGCACATGGTGGTGGAGTGAGAGGTGTGGAGGGGAAGTGGGAAATTGGACATATTTGCTATTGATTTGAATTAAGATAGAAATTAAGGTTGGATAAATTCTTCTCCTTGAAGGATCTGGAAAGACAAGGCAGTAATGTGTCCTCATGGGTGCCTGTTAGGAGGTGGGGGTAGTTTAAATCCGTTTGTTTAGATGGGAAAGGGAGGAACTTAAAGGGAAATCGTTTTCCTCTTAAGCTTTATTTCCTTCCAAGCAGTCATCTGTCACCTGTTTCAGTTTGAGACGAGTTGAGAAGAGATTGCTGATTACCCCCTATCTTTTCCTCATCTAAGTCTTTAATTGTATTTGTTTAAGTTCCCAGTGGGAAAGGGAAGAGCGTGGTGAGAATAGCAGTCGTGCGTGTTGCATTTTCTCCAGGTGAATTGGGACAGAACTGATCTATTTTTTAACCACGGCAATAACCATACATTGGGGTTTGAGCGCACCTTGGGAGGGGTGGGAGGACAGACATTTTAGCCAGACTATTTCAAACAAAACCAAAAACCTAAGTAGAGCACTACAATCCTTTATGGCTGCTGCGTTTCTGTAGAAAGCAACTTATTTTATTGACTTTTTTTTAAGGAAAAGACCCCAGCAAGCAAAAACATTTAAGAAATGATTTTTTTTCTCCTACTTAAGTGGTTCTTTCTCCCTTTGCTCTACTTTTGGAGAATGAACTTAACATCCCGGCTTCTTTTGTTAAGCCATAGCTGACCTTAATCTGTGGTTAGTTTATTAAAATAATTAAAAATACTTTATAAGAAGAGATATTTTTGATATTAGGACTGATGTTGAAATATATAGGGGCAATTTATAAAAAGGTAGTTAGAGAAATATATTTTAGTGAACTATAACCACAGAGCACAGATGACTCCCAATGAGCTGATCTGTCTTTAGATTTCTCCCTTTCCCTGACCCATCCCTGTTCTCTAGGGGCTGGGAGTGGGGATGTGGACACAGGAGGGGGAGCTCCTTCACATTTTGCACAAAGCACAAGTCTAAACAGCCTATGCTCTGGCCAGAGCCATTTCTAAGAGCTTTAAACCAGAAGACCTATCCTGGGCCAATTTTCCTTTTTCTTTATATTATTTTCCGGGAAAAAAAAGTCAACTATGCAATTGTATACACTCCCGGGTGGATGTGAAGAAGGAGAATAAGTGTACTTATGTGTCCAGAGTATTAACTGGGGCTGTTTTTCTGTGTTTGGATTTCTCTTTTGAGGTATGTACTCATAACCTATCCCATGGGACGTAATCCCCACATTTGATCTAAAGCAGTTGTGCATACATGCATGCGCATGTGTGCGTACATATATGTGTGTGTGTTTTCCTCCTCGGTAGCCAGTCAAGATTGTCCTCATTGGAAATGCTCACGGTTTAGAAAGGTTATTTTCTCCTCAACAAACTCAGAAATCACCTATTTTCCAAATCTGATTTAATAATTTCCTATGGCTATTAATTCTTAGGGTTTTTTCTTTGAAAATAGATTTGTTTTAAAGAAGCAGTGAGATTCCAAAGGAAGGGATGTGTATATGTCTAAGCAGGTCTGGAACCTGGTATGAGATGAGCACTCCCCTAAGGTGCAAAATTTAAGGGTTACTATAAAACTAATTAATCAAGATACTTTTAAAAATGCAGTATTTAAAAAATTAGTGCAAAAAATTTATGTTGAGTAAAATAGTGAAATCTTACAGGATCTGACAGGACTGAGATTAGGAGGAGGGAAGTGGGACTGAATTGAGTAAGTATAGGGATGAATCATTTTAATTTAAATTTTAACACATTGTCCATCATAGATTTTTTTTACATTAATTGTGATTTTTAAAAAATGCTGCATTAAAATAGTATTTATCTTGGTTATTGGGTTTTTGGGCACTCGTTAAATTTTGTGTCCAAGGTGAGTGCTTTACTCACCTCACCCTAGCTACGTCCCTGTTTCTGTGATTTGAACAACACTAGTGAGAACACCACTGTGTGTGCCTCCACCCCCATCACACACCAAACAACAACAGGTGGCTCAGACACACTGAATTTGCACAGCTCACCTAGCTTTCCTAATTTAGGCCTCCATATCATAGGATGCTGGCCTGGACCAATAGGAATGAAAACAGACCAGGGGTTTTCCCAGAGAATAAAGCCGGAAAAGTTTGATTCTCCACTGGACTGCTGTGTTTGGATTTGATCTGTTGTTAGATTCTAGTTAATACTTTTGTTTTTAACAACTGAGGACAAATGAACAAAAAACCTTGTATCATGTTTGTTTTTATTTATAAGTTAGCCAATCCCAATTCCTTTTGCCTTATTTTCAAATAAAAAAAGATGGAAATTTTGAGGGGTGGTGTGGGGTGAATATGGTAAAATGGGGCTTTCGGCCTTATAGCTTTTTATTAAGAAATAAATTATTTTTTTTTATTTGGGAAGGTAACTATTTATTGAGGCATTGAAAAACCTCTCCATTCTAAGGATGAGAGACCCTGAGACAATGGATATTTTTTATAGGAGATAGTGAAGTTTGTTTTGCTTCATTCTTTTGGGGAGGGACTTGGTGGGATGGGGGGAGGTGAAGGAATAATGCCTGGGAAATTAATATAGATTCAGCTTGGTTTGTGGTATTTTGGGAGGATGAGGGAATAGAAGAGGCAAGCCCATGTCGTTACTGGGTTAGACAGAAGGAAAGAAGGGACATATGGCCTGCACTGGAAATGGGCAGAAAAATTGCTTAGTTAAGGAGGGGTGTGTGAGTGAAGGGGGAAGGTAGACCCTTTAACCCCAAGTGAGGGATGATATATCTCTCAGGCTTACATTTAAGTGCACTTAGTTCCTTTAATCCAGGGCAACTGGGGTACCTACTGAAGTTTTTAATGGAGAGGGGAGATTTTCAGGGTTCTTGTTTTTCCCTTTTTGATGTTAGACAGTGCTACTCCCTCCCTGCTATGCTCTCCGCCCCATCTCCAGTGGAGTAAGTATTACTGTAGGTTAGGCCTCTGCATCTTCCTTAACCTATGCTGCATTTATTGAAAGTTACAAGAGTTAACCAGAAGTCTTTCCTCCATACTGGTTTTTATCAACAAAATAAAAAGATTATATCCAAAGATTTTTTTAAAGATTCAGTCTTTTTAAGGAGTGGGGATGGTGTTAAACTCAGTGCTGTAGAGGGCCATGCTTCTATTAGCTCAGCTTTGGTTTTTTTTTTTTTTTTTTTTCTATCAAGCAAAACTGAGGCCCACAGACAAACAAGAATTAGCAGTGACTTCATGTTGTATATCTGCAGGGGGATACTGAGCCCAAAAGAAGGAGGCTGGTTTTGAATGTGTTCTGAGAACCTAGCTTTTGCCATTCTTACTCCTTTTAGCCACGTGTCCAAGGTTCCAGTCACTTTTTTTTTTTTTTTTCCTCAGTAAAGAGTATTTCAGAGATGACTGTCTCTGAATTACTCAGACACCTCTGGACTCTGAGTCTTCTTTCTTTTTTCTTTTCTTTTTTTTTTTTTTTTTGAGACAGAGTCTCCCTCAGCCGCCTAGGCTGGAGTGCAGTGGTGCGATCTCAGCTCACTCCAACCACCGTCTCCTGGGTTCAAGCGATTCTCCCATCTCAGCCTCCCAAGTAGCTGGGATTACAGGCACCCGCAATCATGCACAGCTCATTTTTGTATTTTAGTAGAGACGGGGTTTCACCATATTGACTAGGCTGGTCTTGAACTCCTGACTTCAGGTGATCCGCCAGCCTTGGCCTCCCAAAGTGCTGGGATTACAGGCATGAGCCACCGTGCCCGGCCTCTGTGTCTTCCTTCTCCAATGAGTCAGTGCCCCAGACGTACAGCCACAGGTGAGAAGACAGAATTAGAAGCCCCTTCCCGGCCTGGAATCACCTGCACTCCAGATTTTTCTAATTTCCTTCTTTCCCTCCAGGCCTTTCAACTATAGATTTGGATGAGTCATGCAGGCATTCTGTCTTTTTTACTTTGCAGACACCCCGTCTGCAAATCACAGGGTATTTTGCCTCCATATGTTGGTTGGGTAACAAAATATTACGATGTCCCCATGTAGACTTTCTCCGTGCCACCTCCTGCATTGGCCAAGTGGGTAAGGGGCAGTAGAAAAGAGCAACAGAAGCTGGCTGGTAGCAGTTAAGAGGAATGGGGGTGGGAAGGACCTTGGCCTCTTTCTGTGCTTATAACTGGATCTGTGACTCATCTTGTGAGTCACTCAGCTCCACCTCCCTCCTCCGGCTGCCCCTCCCAGCAGCCTTTACTCCTGGCACAAACCTGCAGCCAGACTAGGATTCTGAAAATGGAAAAATCTGACATAGCCCCTTGCCTCTCCACCCTGGTCTTCATCTAGTACTTCTGCTGGGGGTGTGTGGGATGGGGAGAGGCAGCCTTAACCCTCAGCTCCTGCCCACTCCATTCCTGGTTAAGTATTGATCCAAATCTCCCAATTTTTTTCTCCTAATTTCCCCCGAACCCCCACTTTTTTTTTTTTTTTTTTTTTTTTGAGACGTAGTTTCGTTCTTGTCGCCCAGGATGGAGTGCAATGGCGCGATCCCGGCTCACTGCAACCTTTGTCTCCTGGGTTCAAGCGATTCTCCTGCCTCCTCAGCCTCCCAAGTAGCTGGGATTACAGGCACCCACCACCACGCCTGGCTAATGTTTTTTTTCTTTTTCTTTTTTCTTTTTTTTTGAGACGGAGTCTCACTCTGTCGCCCAGGCTGGAGTGCAGTGGCAAGATCTCAGCTCACTGCAAGCTCCGCCTCCCGGGTTCACGTCATTCTCCTGCCTCAGCCTCCCGAGTAGCTGGGACTACAGGCGCCCGCCACCTCGCCTGGCTAGTTTTTTGTATTTTATTAGTAGAGACGGGGTTTAGCCAGGATGGTCTCGATCACCTGACCTCGTGATCCGCCCGTCTCGGCCTCCCAAAGTGCTGGGATTACAGGCGTGAGCCACCGCGCCCGGCCTTTTTTTTTTTCTTTTTTTTTGTTTTTTTAGTAGAGTCGGAATTCACCAGGTTGGCCAGGCTGGTCTCGAATTCCTGACCTCAGGTGATCCACCCACCTCAGCCTTCCAAAGTGCTAGGATTACAGGCATGAGCCACCGCCCCCACACTCCCTTGCCCGATATTTTTTCCTCCGTGTTCCTCCACTGTCTCCACACCTCAAAGTGCTAAATAATAGAATGAGGCTGTTGAATAAAGGATGGTGGTGAGAAGGAAAGTGGATAATGGGATTTAAAAGTTAGGTACACACCTCTTCTTATGCTTTTTTTTTGAGATGGAGTATTGCTGTGTTGCCCAGGCTGGAGTGTAGTCATGAGATCTTGGCTCATTGCAACCTCTGCTTCCTGGGTTCAAGCGATTCTCCTGCCTCAGCCTCCCAAGTAGCTGGGATTATAGGTGTGAGCCACTACACCTGGCTAATTTTTGTGTTTTCAGTAGAGATGGGGTTTCACCATGTTGGCCAGGTGGTCCTGAACTCCTGACCTCAAGTGATCCGCCTGCCTTGGCTTTCTAAAGTGCTTGGGATTACAGGTGTGAGCCACTGCGCCCAGCCCCTATTTTCTTTTTACAACGGACTTTGGGAAGTATTTTCTTCCCCCAAGAGGTTGAGGCCCATGGAATGCATTAGGGGGAGGTGGGGTGGTGATGCTCTGTAGCCTTTAGGACTTCTAGAATCAGGCTTCTGGGCCACCTCCCTAGCAGGTGTATACCTCTTTGTTGCAGACTGACTTCCTGTCTCACAATATCTTCACTATTTCCACAGTTGCAGCCAAGACAGGAAACTGAAAGCTGAGGCCAGAAGGGTGGTGTACTGGGGGGAGGGAAAAATTGAGTGTCACTTTGGAAAACTGGTGCCCCCACCTAAGGATTGCTGCCTCTGTAGATTCAAAAGCAATAAAACAGCAGCTCATTAACTCTTATTTTGTATTTTATTTTCTGTCTTTTTCATGTCTAAATAAAGATTTTTGCTTTGCTGTCCCCAAGTCCCCCTCCTTTAAAGGAGCTGCAGCTCCTTGACTTCTCTCCTTGTTCCCAGCTTTTCTTACCCAGCTTTGCTTCTTGGGTTGCAGATGGGAGGGACGGGGGATGGACTGTTGAGCTGAAGAGAGGTTTCCAGCCCTCACCTGTGAAAGCCCTGAACATGAATCATTCATTTGGAGATCTGGTGTCTGGGTTGGAGGGGTGGAGTCACATACGGGAATGGGCACCAATTGGTTGTGTATCTACGTGATGGGCAAGATTAACTGGTAAGATCTTTTTGTCCCACCTGCATCCACAAGACTTGCACACAAGCATACTTGTACTTGTGCCTGCATCTTGGACACATTTCCATCTCTTTTTATACTTCTCCACTGCACTCTTCACATGATGTCTGTGTCATGCCCTCTAGAGAAAGACATGCAAAACCACTTTAACCAGTTTCCCTGCTTCCCCACCTAATTCCCCCCAGGTCTAATTTTCATTTTCTTCTGGAAGAGGGGACAAGGAGGCTTGAACCACTTTCACATTCCTACCCCTCTCCCTGCCCCAAACCCCTTTGAGAAGACAAAAGAACTGAGCTTCCAAGGGAAGTCATCACTGAGACACTCCAGAGAGGTAGCCCAAATGATTCCAGCTTCATAATCAATAGAGCTGCTCCCCTCAAACAGTCCCCAGTACTCATGAACAGGAAGAGAACAGGGTCTGGGATTGGGGTAAAGAAGAGAGTCGGTATTTTTCTCTGAGTCCCCATTTCTCCCCAACCCGTCCGTCTCAGATTCCACCGTTTCCTCTCCACTTTTCCAGAATTGTGTGTATTCTCCTTTAAGGGGCTGGGCATCTCTCCCGCCCTCTCCAGAGTCGACTGAAGTTTCCGAGGAGACTTCTCAGGCTGGGCTGGACACACCTTTCCAAGGACCCCCACACTCTGCTCTGTGCACCTCAAATGTGCCTTTCCCTTGTGTCCAACCCCCTACCCCTCTCCCTAACTGCCCTCTTCTCAACAAGACTCAGCCTCTCCCTGAGGTGGGTGAGCATCCTTGAGGTTTCCCACCCTTAACTGCTCCGTCCCCGGATGGAGCCAGAGAAATGTGGTGGGGGGGCCGGGGCCAGAGTTTCAACATTGCCCCCCAGAAGGAGGAGCCAGAGATGGGGGTAAGGAGAAGGAATTTGGGGGGGGTGTCGGCAAGAGGGTGAGAATGGGGATGAGGTGGAGATAAAAGGGGGAAGCAAAGGTTCTAGAGGAGGAGGAGGGTGTGTCTGTCCTATCAGCTTCTGCTGATGGAGCCTGGTCTGTCTTTTTCATAGTCTCAATTTCGTTGTCTCATTATCCATTAACCAGCCCCTCCCTTTACTGTCTGCCAGCCCTGGTAGGTCTGGAGCTCCCCACAGACACTGATCTCAGTTTCCCCCGAGAGTGTGAGTGTAGGCCTCTAAAGGCAGCTACCTTTGGGGAGTTGGGGAGCCTAGGGGTTAACTCTAGACCCCCCTCAACTCTCTGGACCAAAGTCTGTCCAGGAAAGCAGGATGCCGGAGCACAGGAGTCGTCAGCCTAGCAGTTGCCTGGCCTCCAGATGCCTCCCAGGTAATAATGCCCTAGCACTCTCCAAAGACTCTTCCAAATTTCATCCTATACCAATCTCGTTTCATGCTCTCACCAAAGATACCCCTGTGTTCCTCTCCTGGCTCAAAGTACTTCTGCCTGAGGCTCACTGTCCTCCCCAACGGCCTCTAGAGCTGGCTGAGAGCTGGACCTTGACATTCCTTCTGTTTCCTTGACCCTGTTACCCCTTTTCAAATTTACTTATTCAATACATAGTTAGTGCCTGCTATGTGCCAGGCCCTGTTCTAGGCTCTGTTCTAGTTACAGAAATTTAAATACACACACACACACACACACACACACACATCTCTTTCCTCCTCATAAGCTTACATTGTAGTGGGCTTTGGGGAGGATTTTAATCTTCCCTATTTAGATCTCCCTTTCTCAGAGGGGTGGGTGTATCCAAGTGTGGGCAACACTGGGAATAGTCATAACGGGGCTTCCCTTCTTCCCCTTTAGGGGAGCAGATCCTAGCATGGGCCCCAGGGCTGAGGAAGGGGCTGGAACCGGAATTGTCTGGAACCCTGATCTGTACCAACTTTAGGGTCACCTTCCAGCCCTGTGGATGGCAGCAGAATGAGGTGAGATGGTTGGGGCAACAAAAATGACAGCTAGTGGGAAATGGGTAGGGGAGTCTAGCAGGATTTAGACAAACATTATGGGTTAAGGGCTGTCTTTTGAATGTGTCATTGATAATCAGTGGGAACTCTCTCTAGGGTAGTTGCACCCTAGGGGTTGGGGCTGCCAGAGTAGGAAAATGAGGGCCATTTCAGATGTCTACCCAGTCACATGCTTCCTCTAGGACACTCCCTTAAGCAGTGAATATGATTTTGCCCTGGTCAACATTGGGCGATTAGAGGCTGGTAAGTTGGGGGGGTTTGATGAAGGGTTCACTGGGTGTGTTGGAACTCCCTCCTCCTCATCCTTCCTATATTCTCAGAAAACAGCAGGGATGGAGTGGGATGGGCTGGAAGAGTCCCTTCTGGAGGGATCCTGGTCCATGGTTACACTGCTCTGTACCTCTTCACTTCAGTGAGCGGCTTGTCCCGAGTCCAGCTCCTCCGTCCAGGGTCCCTGCTTAAATTTATCCCTGAGGAGATTATGATTCACGGCCGAGACTTCCGGCTACTCAGAGTTGGTTTTGAGGCTGGAGGCCTAGAGCCTCAGGCTTTTCAGGTAAGAGGCCCCTAACCTGAGGCTTCCTCCTCATCTCAGAACCTTGGGATCCTCTCACTGACAATTTCCGAGATTCCTCCAGTCCCTGGGATCCTCTCATCATTCCCCCTGCTTCTCTCAAGGAAAGGCTAAAAGGCTGGGATAAATGATTGTGTGATGAGAGTAAAGAGCCTGCGCTCCAGCCTTACTCTATTAATTACCAGCAGTGTGACTCTGGGCGAGTTTCCTCCTCTGAAAAACCAGGATTCCTCCCAGAATCATTATTCTAGGATTCTGTGGTTCCAGATTTGTTCTCCCGACCCCAGTCCCCATGACCTGAGGAAGCCCCCTTCTCTAGGGACTTTCTTCACTGTTCTTTATTATTGGCAAAGAGAGTGGAGCAACACATGTGCTCCATTTCCTTCTTTTCACTTACTCAGCCTAAGCCAAAGGATGGAATGTCCTCTCCTCCACAGGTGACCATGGCCATTGTCCAAGCCAGAGCTCAGAGCAATCCAGCCCAACCGTATTCGGGGATAACCCTGAGCAAGGCTGGTGAGTGAGAGTACTTTAGGGTAAGGAAGAATCTGAAAAAGCAGAGGATGGCTGACGACAAAGAGCCGAGAAGCTGTCTCCGATTTTCTCCTTCCTCCTCTATGTCTCACTCCTGTTCTAGGCCAGGCTTCTGGCTCCAGAAAACCACCAGTTCCTCTCATGGAGACAGCGGAAGACTGGGAGACTGAGCGGAAGAAGCAGGCAGCCAGAGGCTGGAGAGTCACCACGGTCAACGAGAGGTTCGACGTAGCCACCAGGTGATGCCCCAGTGCACCCCAACCCTGCTGCTCTCTCAATCTTCCCTTAGTTCCTTGATCCTCTAAAGCTAGGACTTCCCACAAACTCCAGCCTCCTAGACACCCACAAAGCTATTTCTCTTACCTCCTAGATCCCTAAACCTGAAATCCCTTGGAATGGTCCCTCCGAAGCAGCTTCCTTGTAATAACAGCTTTACGTTGTAATGAAGTCACTGAGTCAAACTGTAATACCACTCTCATTTCACAGCCTCCCCCGTTACTTCTGGGTCCCTAACCGAATTCTGGACAGTGAGGTCAGGAGAGCATTTGGCCACTTTCATCAGGGCCGTGGACCGGTCAGTGTGAGGGTTAGGGTAATGGCTGTGGATTAGAGGGTCATGGGAGGCCAGGGACAATGTGGAGGGAGGAACCTCTGTGAGGTCTGTGTGGGGGCAAGGGTAGCGTGGAGCTAGGTGTTTCTCCCACAATGACCCTCTTCTGTCCCATGTGAAGCGCTTGTCCTGGCATCACCCTGGAGGCAGTGATCTTCTCCGCTGTGGAGGCTTCTATACAGCCAGCGACCCTAATAAGGAGGATATCAGGTGAGGGAGGCTTGATGAGAAGAATCAAGGGTTAGGTGCTCAGGGCAGACTCCTTCTCTTATTTCCTGACTCCCTCCCCTCCAGAGCAGTGGAGTCGATGCTCCAGGCTGGGCATTCAGATGTTGTCCTGGTAGACACTATGGATGAGCTGCCCAGCCTTGCGGATGTCCAACTTGCCCACCTAAGGCTGAGGGCCCTCTGCCTGCCTGGTGAGAATAACCTTTGACCCCTCACCCTCACCCCTAGGTCTGCTGAGCCTAACCTGGTTTACCCTTTGCTTGCTGTAGATGAATAGCTCTTTAGTCCAATAAGCCTGTTCTCTTTTCTTTTCTTTTTTTTTTTTTTTTTTTCTTGAGACGGAGTCTCGGCTGGGCATGGTGGCTCGCGCCTGTAATCTCAGCACTATGGGAGGCCGAGGCAGGTGAATCACCTGAGGTCAGGAGTTTGAGACCAACCTGGCCAACGTGGTGAAACCCTGTTTCTACTAAAAATAAAAAAAAATAAAAAAAATAAAAATTGGCTGGGTGCGGTGGCAGACGCCTGTAATCCTGGCTACTTGGGAGGCTGAGGCACAGAGAATCGCTTGAACCCAGGAGGTGGGTGAACTGAGAATGTGCCATTGCATTCCAGCCTAGGCGACAAGAGTGAAACTTGTTTAAAAAAAAAAAAAAAAGGCCAGGTGCGGTGGCTCACGCCTGTAATCCCAGAACTTTGGGAGGCCGAGGTGGGCGGATCACAAGGTCAGGAGATCGAGACCATCCTGGCGAACACGGTGAAGCCCCGTCTCTACTAAAAATACAAAAAAATTAGCCGGGCATGGTGGCGGGCACCTGTAGTCCCAGCT
Source organism: Macaca fascicularis (assembly GCF_037993035.2). NCBI lineage: Eukaryota > Metazoa > Chordata > Mammalia > Primates > Cercopithecidae > Macaca > Macaca fascicularis. The sequence goes on from NC_088375.1 coordinate 111,348,158, forward strand.
TCTAGGGAAGCTGAGGCAGGAGAATGGTGTGAACCTGGGAGGCAGCGGAGCTTGCAGTGAGCAGAGATCGCGCCACTGCACTCCAGCCTGGGCGACAGAGCGAGACTCCGTCTCAAAAAAAAAAAAAAAAAAAAAAAAGGCAGATGAGACGGAGTCTCCCTCTGTCGCCCAGGCTGGAGTGCAGTGGCACGATCTTGGCTCATTGCAACCTCCAACTCCCATGTTCAAGCGGTTCTCCTGCCTCAGCCTCTCTACTAACTGGGATTATAGGCGCCTGCCACCATGCCTGGCAATTTTTGTATTTTTAGTAGAGACGAGGTTTCACCATGTTCCCCGTGTTAGACTAGGCTGGTCTCGAACTCCTCAGGTGATCCACCCACCTTGTCCTCCTAAAGTGCTGGGATTATAGGCATGAGTCACCGTGCCTGGCCAGTGAGACTGTTTTCTACTCACCTCCCATCTCTCCCACCTCTCCCACAGACTCACTGATTTCCTGTCTTCTTGACCCCAATTTATTCTTTTTTAAACAGCTTTATTGAGACATAATGTACATACCATAAAATTTACCCTTCACTGAAGTATACAATTCAGTGAGTTTTATGGTATTTACAATGTTGTACAACCATCACCACAGTTTAATTTTAGAAAACCATCCTGGCCATTTACAATTACTTTTCATTCCTATTCTTAACCCAGCAGGCTATCAACCTGAATCCTGAATCCTGAGTTCTAATCTCTTTGCCCTTCTGATCTTTCTACTCTCTATCAGATTCATCTGTGGCTGAGGATAAATGGCTTTCAGCCCTGGAAGGAACACGATGGCTGGACTATATCAGGTACTCCTTCGCTTCTTCTAGCCATCATTTATAATTCAACCTTCTTCAACCTTCTGTTAACTTGGGCTCCTAAATGGCCTTTCTTTAGTTCTTCTCCTCAGCTTCCCAAGAAGACTGCCATTTTCTGCTTTTTAGAAGAAAGAGGGGTAGGATTTGGAGTCGGCCTTATTCCATCCCATGACCCATCACTCCATTCCCCTAGGCTTATCATTTTTCCTCCCTCTTCCTCATCTGCTCCTCCAGGGCTTGTCTTCGAAAGGCCAGTGACATTTCAGTATTAGTGACATCCAGGGTTCGTTCTGTAATACTTCAAGGTGAGTTCCTTGGGTAAGCCCATTCCATTCTTTGCCTCTTTTCTTTACCCACCTGACCAGATTGCATTCAGGGAGGGAGACCCACCAGGCTTCTTCCTCTCCTGTTCCTGGGAACTACCTGCGAGCTCTACTCTCATCCTTCAGTGCTCTCTCTGCCTCCCCATCACACCTTGTGGTCCCTGATACTAGGATGGTCTTAGCCCCTTTGTTCCTTTCCTTCCATCAGTGGATGGGGACTGGGGTTGGGGTGGGAAGGGCAGTGTGGAAGCTGGTTTGAGAATTATGATTCTGCCCCTTACATGTGAAACTGGGTATTTCTATCCGGGTGGAGTCTAGGACGTGAATCATTCAAGGTCTTTGTTTTTTCTTCACTTCTATGTGCTCTCTCAATCCTTCCTACCCCAAACCTTTCCCCTCTGTGCCTCTCACTTCTCATTGCCATACTTCTCTTCTCATTCTCTTCTGCCCTAGTTTCTTGGACCCCTCTTCTTTGTCCCTTCTTCCTCTTTATCACCCAGAGCGCGGTGATCGTGATCTCAATGGCCTCCTCTCTTCACTCGTCCAGCTGCTTTCAGCCCCCGAAGCCCGAACACTGTTTGGCTTCCAATCCCTAGTGCAGCGAGAGTGGGTGGCAGCTGGACATCCCTTCCTGACTCGGCTTGGGGGAACTGGGGCCAGTGAAGAGGTGAGAACAATTTGGGATGGCATCGGGGGGATATTACTAAAGAAGTAAGAGAATGAGAAAATTATTTTGTATAATTCACTGGAGGTGAATCCAGTCAGAAGGGCCCCAAGGTTAGGCTGAGATGAAGATCCTGATGAGTGAGGCCTCATAAGCCCCTGCTACCCTCAATTCAGATTTTCATTCCCCGACCTCCATAGTGCCCCCTATTCCCTTATCATCTCATCATCCCCCCTCTTCGGGTCCCAATAATCCCTTCCAACCTCTTAATTTCTCTCTTTTCAGGCTCCGGTGTTTCTCCTCTTCCTTGATTGTGTCTGGCAGCTCCTCCAGCAGTTTCCAGCTGATTTTGAATTCTCTGAGTTTTTCCTTCTTGCTCTTCATGACAGCGTCAGGGTTCCTGACACCCTTACCTTCCTGAGAAATACCCCCTGGGAGCGCGGAAAGCAGAGCGGACAGGTCAGTGACTTCTATTTTTGACTTGTGTTTTTTTTCCATCGAGATGTACTCTCTGAAGTTTGGTCTTGATTTGTTTTATGAGAAGTGAGGTCTGTGGGTGGGGAGGGAGAGATTTAGTCTCATTTTCAGGACAGGACTTTTGCCCTATATCTTTCCTAGAATAAGAGGTGAGAATCTCATGATTTGTCTCTAGATGTGGGAGGATTGTGTGTAACCATCCTTTTTCTTGCTTCCTCTGTCCAGTTAAACTCCTATACACAAGTCTACACCCCAGGATACTCCCAGCCCCCAGCTGGGAACTCTTTTAACCTGCAGCTGTCTGTCTGGGACTGGGATTTACGCTATAGCAATGCACAGATACTACAATTCCAGAATCCTGGCTATGACCCAGAACACTGTCCAGATTCCTGGCTCCCTAGACCGCAGGTGAAGTGTCTAAACTTCCTAAATTCCCTTGACGTTCCCACAGGCTCATGCTGCTAGACAGTGAGAAGTGAAAGACACAATGTCTTGAGTTCCTTAGGGAAAGCTACTCCACTACTCTTCTGCAGCTGTCACTTATAGTCCCTGGGTGTCCCTAGGAAGACAGAAGTCCTAGAATAGCACAGAGGGCACCCTTTTTGTCCTTCCTCAAGTCTGTTTACTCATCTTCCTGTCTCATGCACACATAAGTTGCCCTAAAATCAACCTTAATCAGTCCTGAGGCTTAGTTGAAGCCTAATGAGGAGGGTAGAAGAATTCTCATGGGGAGGCTTGTAGTTCTAGTCACCAGTACAGTGAGTGGATGGCAGCAGGACACCCTATCCCGATCCAGATTGGGGAAACTAGGGTTATCTGGTCTCTCTGTTGCCAGCTGATTTCCTTTTCCCTTTAGCCAAGCTTCATGATTCCTGGACCCCCCAGTTCTGTGTGGCTCTTCTCTAGAGGAGCATTGACCCCCTTAAATCAGCTCTGTCCTTGGCGGGACAGTCCCTCCCTGCTGGCAGTCTCTTCTCGTTGGCTCCCTCGACCTGCTATCTCCTCTGAAAGCCTGGCTGACCAGGAATGGGGTCTCCCCTCACATTGGGGAGCTTGCCCTTTACCTCCAGGGCTGCTGCTGCCTGGATATCTGGGACCCCAGATCAGGTTCTGGAGACGCTGCTACCTGAGGGGAAGGCCTGAGGTCCAGGTAAGAAGGGAAAATAAGACTGGGAGTGGGAGAAGGGACTTGACTCTGCTGAACCAGATGAACAGGAGCTGGAAAGGCAAGGAGCTGAAGGCTGGGGGGACTGGGAAGTGAAGTTCTACTCCTCTTGGTGTCAAACAGGGTTTGGGAGTGTAGGAGGTGCGGGAAAGTGCTTGTGGCTTAGATTAAGTGGAATTTAGGGCACAGCTGGAAAGAGAAACAGAATTAAAGACACCAGAAGTAGCAGAGAAGCAGGGGGCCAGAGCTACAACAGTATTCCTCTCTGTTCCTCTTTGCCTCCTCCCCAGATGGGCCTCTCAGCTCCTACAATCTCTGGCCTCCAGGATGAGCTATCCCATCTTCAGGAGCTATTACGGAAATGGACACCAAGAATATCTCCTGAAGTTCACTCCAAGAAAAGAGATCCACATACCATTCTCAATCCCACTGAAATTGTGGGCATTCTCAAAGGCAGGGCAGAGGGGGATCTGGGGTAGAGGACGGTTCTGTCTAATCCTTTTTTTTTTTTTTTTTTTGTTTCTGGACTTGCAGCCTCAGCTTTCACACTCCAGCCCTTAAGTTCACTAAGAAGGTCTGAGTTTCTGCTGCAGATGGTGGTGTTAACTGCTGCAACTCTTGTCCTGTCTTGCTTAGTTCCTACGGATATTTTTGTTTCTTGTCATTTGAAAGATTAAGAAACAAAAACAATCCAGAAATTGATCGGTTTTTTTAGACCAATTCCATCCCTTCTGGATAACCAGATGTTAAATCGTGAGATCAGAGATGCTGTTCATCAGTCCCAACAAGATGGCCTAGAGATCGCATTCTCACCTCGCCTTGCTGCTGCTTTAATTCCAACTTCTATTTCTTCCCTTATAGTTTTCTATGGGAATGAGGCGGATACAGGAAACACCCTGTCTCCTGTGTATTTTTGTAGCGGAATTTTCTATTTAAGGGGCTCATTAAAGCATAGTATTTATACACATTACTGGCATTGTTTCTTGTGTTTGAATAAAGGATTCTCCTAGGTAGGAAAGTGGTGGGTAAAAGGTGGGTATGATCCAAGAGAGGAAAGCATCTACTGTATTATTGCTAAGGAAATAGGGGAACTGGATTTGGTGAGACTCTGCAGAATTCAAGTGCAGTTTGGGGAAAGGATTCTGTGTGTGTCTCCCATTTAGAGGCAGATGGGGCCAGATTGTTCTAGAGATCCAGACTGAAGTCTCTGAGCTCCGATCCTATCCACCCCTCACCTGTGGTCACACACCACCTTGGAGCTGCCCTCACCCTCCCCATGCAATTACGACGAGATGAGCGCAGACGTCACTCCAGCTCAGACATTTCGCAGTCTCCTCCCCTGAGGGAAAACCAAATACCTCCAGCCCAAATCAGGGCTGTTGAGGCCAAATCTGCAAGAAGGTTGCAGGCGAGATGGAGGGTTCCCTCTGCGCCTGAAAGCAGCCAAGTCCTCGGGTTGGGGGGACTCTTCAGCACATCCTTCTCTGGACAACAAAACATCATCACTGGCTACAAAATACATGAAAACTGAAGTTTTTGTTCTTTTAGCTTTCGAATTTACATTTTTGGGAGCAGTGTGATTCTTTCAAGTCTAGCAGTGCATTAAGACGGTCTGAGCCACTAGCAGCGGCACCTCTGCGCGAGTGCCGAGGACTCCACCGCTCAACCCGAGTTAAGTCTTGGAGGATCCTAAAATGGCTGCAGCCGCTTCCAGGCCCCTCCTCTTCCGCGGCTCCGCCCACCGCTACGTCCTCCTTCGCCCCGGAAGTGGAAGTCGTGCTGAGGTCAGAAGGCGGAACCGCTGCTGGGAGACGGCGGGAGCTCTTTCGCCATGGCTGCCGGGCCGATCTCCGAGCGGAACCAGGGTAACTGGAGGGGGAAAGTCTGGAATGGGCTCAGCGTGGCTAGGAGGCCCCTACTACAGCCAGAAGTGCCTCTGCAGGGGTGGGAGACTGGACTCATCCATTCCCCAGAGGGCGCGAGACCGGCCCCGTGCCTCCTGGGGGCGGGGTGGCCAGGTGCTGGCTGAGGCCTGTGTGTGTGATACTTACGTCCAATCCCCTGCTGAGTTCTCACTCAAAAAAACAAAAAAATCCACTCAGAATACTAAATTAGACTTCAGAGGATTCCTGAAGTCCTGGAGAGAGAAGTTTAAGGGTTTAACTTTTTTTTTTTGCTCCTGTCCCCTACCCGCGTCCCCAGTTCCCCCGGTTGGGTTCCATCTTCATGTTTCCATCACCTCCTTCTTTCATGTTATACTCTCACCCTTGCTCTAACTTTCTGCTCCCTCCCTTCAGATGCCACTGTGTACGTGGGGGGCCTGGATGAGAAGGTTAGTGAACCACTGCTGTGGGAACTGTTTCTCCAGGCTGGACCAGTAGTCAACACCCACATGCCAAAGGATAGAGTCACTGGCCAGCACCAAGGTGAGTACATGACAAGGGGCAGTTTGCTTCCGGAGGGTCCCGGCAGTATTCACAACTGTTTTGGAATAACATGAGCAACCTAAAGTATTTCTTTCTTTTAAGCCTCTGTTCAGTTTATTTCTGGAACCATTCTTAAGTGAGATTGTTTCTTTCTTGTTCTTTGTGATTAGAGGGTAGATGAGTTTTACCCCATTTTCAATCTCTTATGTTGTTAACCTCCTCTTCTCCACTTCTCCAGGCTATGGCTTTGTGGAATTCTTGAGTGAGGAAGATGCTGACTATGCCATTAAGATCATGAACATGATCAAACTCTATGGGAAGCCAATACGGGTGAACAAGGCATCAGCCCACAACAAAAACCTGGATGTAGGGGCCAACATTTTCATTGGGAACCTGGACCCTGAGATTGATGAGAAGTTGCTTTATGATACTTTCAGCGCTTTTGGGGTCATCTTACAAACCCCCAAGATTATGCGGGACCCTGACACAGGCAACTCCAAAGGTTATGCCTTTATTAATTTTGCTTCATTTGATGCTTCGGATGCAGCAATTGAAGCCATGAATGGGCAGTACCTCTGTAACCGCCCTATCACCGTATCTTATGCCTTCAAGAAGGACTCCAAGGGTGAGCGCCATGGCTCAGCAGCCGAACGACTTCTGGCAGCTCAGAACCCGCTCTCCCAGGCTGACCGCCCTCATCAGCTGTTTGCAGATGCACCTCCTCCACCCTCTGCCCCCAATCCTGTGGTATCATCATTGGGGTCTGGGCTTCCTCCACCAGGTAAAGCTTTTGGTTAAAATTTGTTTGTCTTAAGGTTGGGGGAGAGAGTCAGGAGGAAGAAAAAAAGAGCCTGAAAGGGGGATGGGACATGGAGTCAGTGAGTGATGGGAAGAGGACTGAGGGGTGATGGTAGTGGTGGAGAAGAAAGTTGTTGGGTTTCTTTAGGAGGGTGAAGTTGGTTGACTTTTCTAACATTGCTTTTGATTTTAGAGCACTGGGAGGAGGGGGAAAGAGCTCACCCTGCCCAGAGAGGCCAGATCAGGACAGGCTCTTTAAAGACATTTTCTCCTCACTACCATTAACTTTTCCTTTTTCCATTTCCTCTATAGGCATGCCTCCTCCTGGCTCCTTCCCACCCCCAGTGCCACCTCCTGGAGCCCTCCCACCTGGGATACCCCCAGCCATGCCCCCACCACCTATGCCTCCTGGAGCTGCAGGACATGGCCCCCCATCGGCAGGAACCCCAGGGGCAGGACATCCTGGTCATGGACACTCACATCCTCACCCATTCCCACCAGGTGGGATGCCCCATCCAGGTAGGTGTGCTTTGTTGGGAGGGAAGAGCTTGGTAGAGCATCTCTGTTACCTCTCACCCTGCTGCCCTTTGTTCCTCAACAGTAACAGTTTCAGAGTTTCCTTTCCTTCAGACATTCTATTATAAAAACATACAAAATACTCTCTAACATCCACCTCCCTGTATCCATTTCTTAAGTTTTTCTGACAAGAAGACTATACTTGCTGGTTTTTATTTCTTTAACCTTTAGTTCCATTCTCTTCTCTGACTCCAGCTCAAAGTGGTGACCTAATTGCCAAATCTCAGGGACACGTCTGCTCCTTATCTAGTTTGACCTCTGATGTACTTGAAACTAGTCGTGTCCTCCTGTTTGAAATTCTCGTCTCTTTTTGCTTTTGCTTTTCTAGATCCTCCACCCCTCTGACTCCTTAATCTCAGCTACCATGATAGACTCTTGTCTACTTGTGCCTAGATTTTTGTGCTTGTTTCTCTTTTCTGCATATATCTATAGTTTTAATTGGGCATATACTGATGCCTCCTAGATCTGTATCTCTAGTCCATAGCTGTTGACATTCCGGATCCTTAATGCTTTAATGCTGCTGCTTAATAGATAGCGTCATTTTTCTGTCCCTCTCCTTCAAACCCATTCTTTCTCTAGCAGTCTTTTTTTTCAGGTGCTTAATTCATGAATCTGAGAGTGATGTTTGACTGCTCCCTATCACCCCACTCTTAATACCAAGTCTTATTTAATATCAGTGGCATCTCTCCCCATGGCCAGTGCCCTAGTTCAGTCTCTCATTCCCTCATTATTTAACACTTAATTTATTGTAGTAATCTCCTTCCACTTGGACTCCAGTTTTCCCTAACTTCGATCTACTTTCACAGAGTAGGTTTTTTAAAACACAGATGTGCACACACTTGCTCAAAATGACTCTGTTGCTCCCTTTTACCTACAGAGTAAAACTCAAACTCATTACCATAGCATTCACAGCTCTTTATGAGCTGGCCCCTGCCCCTCATTTCTGTAACTGCATTTTGCTCCTGATTACTGAGTTAACTGGCATTTCCTGGAATATATTGTGCTGTTTGACACACCTGTAATCTTTCTGCTTGGGATGCTTTCTTCCCATGATCTTACCCTCCTGAAGCATTCATCCTTTAGAATTAGATCTTGGCTTAGACAGTATGTTCTCTGCTACTTTCTCAAATCCTATCAACAGAGTCATTACTCCACTTGTTATATACTTCAGCATTACTATTACAGTACCTAAATCATGGGAGAAGCGAGCGTAAGGAGTTGATTGAGTAATTGGTTGGTTTGTGCTGTTGGAATAGGGTCAAGGATAGGGAGCACTTTTTACCACTCTTCTTTTTTTGTTTGTTTGTTTGTTTGTTTGGTGATGGGGTCTCACTCTTTCACTCAGGCTGGAGTGCAGTAGTGTAGTTTTGGCTTATTGTAGCCTTGATCCTCCCATCTCAGCCTCCTGAGTACCTGGGACTACAGGCACACACCACCATGCCTGGCTAATTAAAAGTATTTTTTGATAGAGATGGGTTCTCACTGTGTTGCCCAGGCTGGTCTTGAACTCCTGGGCTCAAGTGATCCACTTAGGCCTCCCGAAGTGCTGGGATTATTGGCATGAGCCACTGTGCCCAGCCAGCCTTATTTTCTGTACCCTTTTTTCTGTATAGTTCTCTTTCTGATGTCACTTTCTTTCTAATTTTGTTCTTTTCTCTATTTTCTTTGCCTTCTCTTTGTCTCTTTTCTTCTTGTGTCTGTTTTATTTTCATAGGGATGTCTCAGATGCAGCTGGCACACCATGGCCCTCATGGCTTAGGACATCCCCACGCTGGACCCCCAGGCTCTGGGGGGCAGCCACCACCCCGACCACCACCTGGAATGCCTCATCCTGGACCTCCTCCAATGGGTATGCCCCCCCGAGGGCCTCCATTCGGATCTCCCATGGGTAAGTCGTCTCTAGCCACCTCCCTCATCTGCACCTATCATGTTCTTACAGCTTCCTGTAGGCACATCCCTTGTCCCGTGCCCTTACTAACTTTTCTTTTACTCCTTGCAGGTCACCCAGGTCCTATGCCTCCGCATGGTATGCGTGGACCTCCTCCACTGATGCCCCCGCATGGATACACTGGCCCTCCACGACCCCCACCCTATGGCTACCAGCGGGGGCCTCTCCCTCCACCCAGACCCACTCCCCGGCCACCAGTTCCCCCTCGAGGTCCACTTCGAGGCCCTCTCCCTCAGTAAATTCACATTTTTCCTTCCTCCTGTTACATCTTCCCAATATCTTTTCTATTCCTTGGACCAATCAGAGATGCTGTAGCTCCTTGGGGCTAAGGTACTAATCCCTTTTAGCACCCCCAGCCCATTCCCCTTTTTAATGTAATTTTTTCCACAGGAGGTATTTCTTTTTTATGTTGGTCCTGAGTATTTTGCAAATGCACAGAGAAAATAAAACTAAACTGCTTGTTTATTTGTGGTGTTTTCCTTGACAACAGTAACTTTTTTCTTTAAGAAGAGATGTCAGAGTATCATGAAAAGAATGGTAAGGTAGGAGTAGGAGCAAGGGTGCTCACTCCACATTTTAAAGGCTTGTTCTGTAATGTACTGTTGCAGTTGCTGAGCTCTGCTGTGCACTAGAGTAATTGTTTCCTTACATAGAGCTTATCTTCTAGTTTGGAAGATAGGGGGACCCAATATCTATAGTGTAGGATCATCGTGTTTTTTTCTTTTTTCTTTTTTTTTTTGGAGACATGGTCTTGCTCTGTTGCCTAGGCTGGAGTGCGGTGGCATGATCACAGCTCACTGCACCCCCAACCTCCCAGGCTCAGGTGATTCTCCCACCAAAGCCTCCCAAGTAGCTGGGATCACAGGTGTATGCCATCACACCCAGCTAATTTTTGTATTTTTTGTAGAGGTGAGGTTTTGCCATGTTGCCCAGACTGGTTTTGAACTCCTGGGTTCAAGCGATCCCTCTGCCTCAGCCTCCCAAAGGGCTGGGATTACAGATGTGAGTCACCTCGCCCAGCCAGATTATTGTTTTAAAGTGAGAACAGATGTACCTGGAGATGTCTGGCAAAAATGAAGTAACATGCACTAAGCAATTTATTGCAGCACCGTTATAATGGCAGTAGATTGGAAACAACTCACATCTCCATCAGTAAAGGGACGGGTTGAATAAACTGATAAATTCATGCAACAGAGTACTGTGCAGCTGTAAAAAGGAATGGGGATGATCTCTACATACTGCTGTGGAGAGATCTCCAAGTGAAGAAAAATAATGTGTATAGTGTGCTACCTTCTCTAAGGGTGGCATATATATTTTCTATTTACTTAACGTTTTTAAAAATGGGTAAACCAGCTACTCAGGAGGCTGAGGCAGGAGAATCGCTTGAATCTGGGAGTTGGAGGCTGCAGTGAGCTGAGATCGTGCCATTGCATTCCAGCCTGGGCGACAGAGCGAGACTCCAACTCAAAAAAAAAAAAAAGGGTAAACCAAATACTAATGGAAATTGATAACACTGGTGAGGGAGGGGATATTGAGGGAAGTTGGATTCTCTCAGTATACTGTGTTAATGTGTTTTTCATTTGGAACAATATAGATGTCTTACATAATACAAAACAAAGTTAAAATGAGTAAATGGAGACAGTAAATGTTCCATTTTGTTCTGTTCCTACAGATGTCTGTAAACAGTCATCTCATAAGGAGTTTGTATTTCAATTTTTTTCTCATTCTCAGTCCTTCCAAACTTGATTTTCACATTTAATCTGAGTTTAAAGACTTTTCAGTAGACCAAATCCAATAGCCTTTTTTTCCCCCACGTTCTTTGCCACATTGATTCTGTTAAGTCACCCCTTTCTTGACGTGCCCTCTGGCTTATGTAACCATGAACTTTACTAAATTCTAGGCAAGAAGTGAGCCTGGCCCTCTTGTTCTCTTCCGTCATTCTCATTAACGTTTTTATGGTACCTACAAAGGCTCTCTGTTGGTGGCAGCTAAGGATTCAAAGATAAGCAAGGCAGTTCTGCCACAACTGACACACAAGAGACTGTTAATGAAACAAAATATTTTGAGAGCAGGAAGAAAGTTACCTATTCTGGCATGAAAGTCCAGGAAAATGACCAGGCGCAGTGGCCTGTAATCCCAGCACTTTGGGAGGCTGAGGCGGGCAGACCACCTGAGGTCAGGAGTTCGAGACCAGCCTGGGCAACATGATGAAACTCCGTCTCTACTAAAAATATCAAAAATTAGCCAGGTGCAGTGGCGGGCGCCTGTAATCCCAGCTACTCAGGAGGCTGAGACAGGAGAATCGCTTGAATCCGGGAGGTGGAGGTTGCAGTGAGCTGAGATCAAGTCATTGCATTCCAGCCTGGGCAACGAGCGAAACTGTCCCCCACCTACCCTGTCAAAAAAATAAAAGTCCAGGAAAACTTCCTGGGAAAAAAAGTGATACCTGCATTTAATCTTAAAGGAAGGATAGACCTTTCCCAGGCAAGGAGAAATTCATTCCAGGTGGATGGGATGTTTCTGAGGAGAAACAGATTGATAAATAACATGGTGTATAACGCACTAGAGCTGTTTGGGATTGGAGGCAGGCTGAGGTCAGAGCCAGTTAGGGAGCTCCCAAAAACCATTTCTCAGCCCTTTTTCACATCATGGCAGGGAACCATTTGAAACAACATTGAGGTAAGGGGAGGCAGCTGCTTCAGCCTGGAGGCTGTTGGCTCGGAAATTCTAGCTGCCCCAGTTTGATGTGCTTATTAGATGTTCGTGTGGTGATAATTGAATGGAGATTTTGAGTCGGGGCTTGATAGGAAGGTCTGGACTGCAGATATAAATGGGAATCATCCGCATATAGACAGTATTAAAGTCGGGACTGCCGGGGTCGGGCGCGGTGGCTCAAGCCTGGAATCCCAGCACTTTGGGAGGCTGAGACGGGTGGATCACGAGGTCAGGAGATCGAGACCATCCTGGCTAACACGGTGAAACCCTGTCTCTACTAAAAAAAAAATAAAAAACTAGCGGGGTGAGGTGACGGGCGCCTGTAGTCCCAGCTACTCGGGAGGCTGAGGCAGGAGAATGGTGTGAACCTGGGAGGCGGAGCTTGCAGTGAGCTGAGATCTGGCCACTGCGCTCCAGCCTGGGCGACAGAGCGAGACTCGTCTCAAAAAAAAAAAAAAAAAAAAAAAAAAAGTGGGGACTGCCTGTGGTGAGCAAGAAGAGAGTAGAAGCCTTCCCGCCCCTGAGACTGAGCCCATAGGAACTCTAAAATTAAATGACCCCAGCAAAGGAGACCACAAAGAAGTGGTTGGTGGGATAGGGCACTGGCACCTGGGGGAAAATGATGAAGTCGTCCCTCAGAACTTGAAAATATATACAGTCATCTGCGTATTCTCAAGGGATTGGTTCCAGGACCCTCCACAGATAATCAAAATTCACAAATGCTCAAATCTCTTATATAAAATGGCACATTTGCATATAACCTAGGCACATCCTCCAGTGTGTTTTAAATCATATCTAGATTACTTGTGATACCTACTGCAGTGTAAATACTATGCGAGTAGTTATTATACTGTATTGTTTAGGAAATAAATGTCAAGAGGAGAATGTCTATACATGTTCAGTACAAATGCAACCATCATAGGCTTAACTACATTTTCCATCCACAGTTGGTTGAATCCATGGATGCCAAACCCATGGATACGGAGGGCTGATGGTATAAGCTTTCACTCTAAGAGTACAAGATTTCTATTTTAGCAAATAAGGTATCAATGGAGAGTAGGCAAAGTCACCTTAAAGGGAAGAAACGACTCCCTGCCAGCAGGACTTGGCTATAACCTAATTGAAAATGTTAACACATTTAAATAAAGAATGTTGTCAGCCTGGCTGTGTGTGGTGGCTAATGCCTGTAATCCCAGCACTTTGGGAGGCAGAGGTGAGTGGATCACTCGAAGCTGGGAGTTCGAGACCAGCCTGGCCAACATGGGGAAACCCTGTCTCCATTAAAAATACAAAAGTTAGCGGGGCGTGGTGGCTCACGCCTGTAATCCCAGCCCTTTGGGAGGCCGAGGTGGGCGGATCACAAGGTCAGGAGATCAAGACCATCCTGGGTAACACAGTGAAACCCTGTCTCTACTAAAAATACAAAAAATTAGCCGGGCGTGGTGGTGGGCGCCTGTAGTCCCAGCTACTGGGTAGGCTGAGGCAGGAGAATGGTGTGAACCCGGGAGGTGGAGCTTGCAATGAGCCGAGATCGCACCACTGCACTCTAGCCTGGGTGACGGAGCAAGACTGTCTCAAAAAAAAAAAAAAAAAGAAAAAAAAGTTAGCTGGGTGTGGTGGCACGTGCTTGTAGACCTAGTTGCTTGGGAGGCTGAGGCAGGGGAATCACTTGAACCCGGGAGGCGGAGGTTACAGTGAGCTGAGATGGCGCCACTGCACTCCAGCCTGGGTGACAGAGTGAGGTTCCATCTTAAAAAAAAAAAAAAAAAAAGAATATGTGTTAACCTGAAGAGGGGTCAGCAATGAAAGCCTAGTAAAGGGAGAGTTCCTGAGGCCAGTCCAAGCACCATCCTGGAAAGCCATCAGATTCAGAGTAGTCCAGGAGTGCTGGCAAGGCTGCCCATAGCAAAGAGGTGGGGGTAGAAGATTATTGCCAAGAAGAGTTTTCTGGACCCATTGGCATGGCTCCTTATTGCAGATGGCCAGATGCCATTAAAGATACAAACCCTCCAGTAATGTCATTGTGCATTTATACATTGACATTATGATTCTGATTTGGCTTCAGGGAGAGAATGTACTAGACATGTAGATAGGAGTTTTCAGTCTGAGTAACAGTTAAATATTTATGATAAATTAATATTTATGTATGATGGCTTTATATTTCAGAAGACTGTGAACTTTGTTGGCATGAATGATTGTTTCCGAGATCTAGCTTTGGAGTCTGCAAAGCCCAGGCCCATGTCCCTGTCAGATGTAAATTCAACCTGTCAAATGTTACCTGTGTGGTCTCTTTGGATATAGCCTGTCAGCTTTCTCCATGTATATATCTCAGCATTCTGAAGCCTCCACATTTAGTAAGGTAGAATCACATGCTATTAGATCTGAGAGGAGCCTGATGCAGCATCTAGTACAAGCCCCCCTTTTCCAGATGAGAAACCTGAAGTTCACAGATGTGGAGAACTTGACCAAGAATTGACAGCTTGTTAGCAATGAGAACCCAGGTCCAAACCCATGTCAGTGCTGTCCAGAAGGTCCTGATCTTATCTGACATAGGCACATTCAGGATGTATTTTCCCCACTCACCGCATTTCCTCTCACTCCTTCGGCAGGGATGGTCATCAAGTGTCACCAAGTGGCATGTCTTGGATCTCTGAATCCAGATTACCGGTGCAGGAGCAAAGGAAAGATGAAAGGAAAAGCTGAAACCAATTTACTTCTTCCTGCCTGGGAAGGACAAGTGTGTGGAGGGGAGGGAGGTTGAGGAGAGTAAGAGAAAATGGAGAAGGGTATTGAGAGGGATCCTTTTTGAGTCATTGGAGCAAATTAATGGAAGGGGATCTGTCCAGTTGGTCAGGTCTGTAAAAATCCCTGAGCTTCCCCAATACTTCTGCTACCACCAACTGAATGGACAGGATGAGGAGGTCTGCACTGTAAGTAAGTAACCTGGACTGTTTTTTCGGGGAAAGAGATGGAAGGAATCCAGGGGTCTCTGACTTTGGCAGTTCAGGATAGAAACCACACCTTGTTATCTCTGCTTTCTCTAAAATGTCCAGGTAAACTTGGAGTAGGAGCACTCTGGATTTGGGAGACTGTTGTGAAAAAGGAGTTTGAGAGCAGTGGAGAAGGCAAGGGAGGTGTTTTGAAGGCAGCAAAAGCCCCTGAAATTATTGAGTCCTGCCATACTGAGACTGGGGTGCTAAGGAAGGGGCTGCCACATTCCCCATCTCCCTATCTTCCCACTAGTCTTCCTAACATCACTGTTTTTTTCTTTAGTCCCTTTTATCTTTTACTAGGAAGGGCCTGGGAAGGGCTGTGTGCCATTTCCAGCTGTTCTTGTGACAACCCCCGGCCCTTTCATGATTTCTCCCCGTGCCCTGACTCCCTCCCCATCCTTTTTTCTCTCCCCCACCCCACCAATGGTCTCTCCCGATGCTCAGTGGCGCGGGGTGGGGGTGGGGGGGGGCGGCGGAGGCGGGGCTGGAGTGGGGGGGGTGCAGGTCTGCATTGCCGCTTCCCTGGTACCCGGAGCAGTCGCCGCTGCCGCCTCCGCCCGCGGCCGGGACCCCCGTCGTCGCCTGGGACTCCTTACCCGGGAAACCCAGTCCAGGTGAGACCCCTCTCTCAGTCGCTCACCTCCACCCCGCCTCTGGCAGAAGCATCTTTGCCTTGCCTTGCAGCCATTTTATCCTCCGATGCTTTGCTTATAGGGAGGGTGACGATCCCCTCTCTAGGGGTGAGGGGGGTTGGTTGGTTGGTGGTGGTTTGGGGATGTACATTTATTTCAGTTGTGCTCTTCAGGACACACACACACACGCATATGTTTAATATTGGTGAATGGGGAGGAGGGGTGTTTTTCTCTACCTTAACCAAGTCCCCACTATCCCCTTCGGAGATTAACGGGGTGGTGGGGTTGTGAGGTGCGTGGAGTTCCCTCAAACTCCTATCCCCTCCTCACCTTGACGTCCCCCCACCCCCAGGATGAATGATAAATGACCTTGGCTGGGGCTGGAGAATGGATGCTGCCTCAGTGTGCGCGCCTGGACTCGGGTGGGTGGGGTGGGGGGGGGGCAGGGGAAGAAGGGCAGGTGAAGGATGGAGGGAAGGGGAGTGAAGAATGGACATACTGGGGAGACAGAAATGGAGAGCGGCCAGGTGTTGGGGGCATGGATGGCGGGGGCTGGCGGCAGTTGCTCCAGGGTTGGGGGAAGGGGTGTTGAGTGAAGGTGGGCACTTGTCTAGCAGCAGGACCAAGGGTGGAGGAGGTGCTCAGAGCAGGGATTTAGTCAGTTTTGGGGGCTTTTCCCTTATTCCGGAGCTGAGGCAAGATGGGGTGTGGGGGGGTCCCTGCAAATGCTGATAGGGGCGGTCTCTAAGTCTGTGCGTGCGGAGGTCTCTCCCTGCGTCCCCCTCTCTGCCTCTCCGTATTCCTCAGTGTGCATTCTCAGCTGACACCCTCATTTTTATCCCTCAGAACTGTGGGTGCTCCCATCTTCCTAACCCTGGGTAGGATGTGGGGAGGGGAGGCACAGCCTTGATGGTCCTGGGTGGGGGCTGAGGTTCAATGACCCCGCTGTCATGGGGAAGGGGTGCTCCCGCACCTCCCACATTCTACCCTGCCCCCGCGGACGTTTTGATAAGTGATTGCTTTTTAATGACCTTGTCACCTGAGCTAGGAAGGCCTGGGGATCTGGGTGGCCCCCAAAGTCAGGGACTTTGACTGGGAGGAGGGTGGGGGGTTCTGGACCCTCCTCTGATCCAGGGCTGGATGAGCTGTTCTGAAAGGAAGCATTTGCTCTGGAGTCCCCCGCCTGTCTCCACCCTCTGCAGAAAATCTCCTGGGCACATTTTTTCCTGTCAGGTGAAGTCAGCCAGCCTAGGACCTTGTAACCCTGAACCTTGTCTCCTTTAACCTCCACTTCTCCAAGTCTTGTCTCTCTCCCCCAGGCTTAGCCACCCTGTGCTGTTTTTGGGGCTAAAAATAGCACCACTTCCTCACCAGCTCAAAGAATTTGTCTTCTTTCTCTCTCTCCTGACCTCCTGGGCTTGCTGGCCCTGAGGGAGCTGACTGCTGAGCCCTCATATCCTGCTGCGGTTGTGGAAGGCTTCTCTGCCCTACATGCCCCTCCCAGGGGGAAATAGGGTCAACAAACAGAGAGTATGGCTCCTGGTGGGTCCTGCCTCCTTCAGGGCTGGAGGGGAGATCCTGGTTAGGAAAGAGAGGAAAGCTAGCAAATTGCCATGCGCTGAGGGGATTCCACAGTTCCAGCGCTTTCATGGGGGATGGTTGGGCCCTGAACAATGAAGAAAAGGTGACAGGGGTCACTGCTTCTGGTCACCGTGGTCCACTGCTTACATCTGTCCTGAGGGGTAAGGCCCTGCTTGCCAGTGCTTCTCTCTGAACCACATAGCATTGCTTACCCTCTTCTACCAGGGTGTGTGTGTGTGTGTGTGTGTGTGTGTGTGAGAGAGACATTTAATGAAGGCTCTGGATGGGTGGGAGCACCGGAAATTTTTGGGGGAATGATTTCTGATCAGAATCTAGGCCTGCTTCCTCTCCTCCTATGAAGGAAGGGGGGCTATCCCATGCCTTCCTCTGGAGAACGTCTTTTTTTGGGGAACACCCAAACCCCCTTTATTCTACATCCACCTCCTACGCAATGCGGTGTTTGTGGACTCCTTCTTCCTTGACTCCTGGAGGAGGAGTGGAAAGGATTAAGGGGGATTAGGAAGGGAGGCCCTGGAGGGATGGGACGCAACTGTAGGCCTTAGAACCTCATGTTGGAAATGCATTTGACAGTCATTTCCATTCTCACCCCCATCCGTGGAAAGGGGACCCATCTATGACATTCTGAAGCAAGGTGGCAGTGGACAGTCATCACCTCTTTCTTAGCTTTCCATCTTTCCTCCACTTTACTTGGGTTCCAGGTCCCCCTTTTCTGGGTCTCCCCTTGTTTTTCCGGAGGTAGTTAATGTGGGCCCAGCTGCTGGAATTAGTTGAAACACAGACAGGGGGTCTTGGGACTCTGTTTGCAAGGATGCTGGGCAACAGCATCTAAGTATGACCCCGCTGTTGTCCCTTGCTGCTTCTTGCTTCTTTCCCACTTTTCAACATCATAGGAAGGAAGAAAACTAACATAGAGCATGTACTGTGAGATTACATTCTCACATCAACTCCAAGAAACAGTCTCCCAATGTAATTATCCCCAATTAAAGTATATGGACTCTGAGGCTTAGGGAGGTTAACTAGCCTGACCGAGATCAGTTAGTAAGCGGCAGAGTTGGGATTTCAACTTAGGTCACCCCTAATGGTCATGTGCTTTGCCCTGAACCAGCATTCTCCTTGCCAGCGTCCCTTCCTGCTGCTCACCCTAAAGAGCATCCAAGACGGCTTTCGTTTGGGGACCTTATGAGGTAGTATAGGGCATTTCACTATATTACTGTCACCACAAAAATAATAGTTAATATTTATTCATCATTTTTAAGTGCTAGCTGACTTACGTTAAGGAGCACAGATATATCATTCAACCCTTACTTTCCCCTTTTAAAATAAGAAGAAACTGAGGCTTGGTCCCTTAGCTAGCAATTGCCAAAACAGGAAGTCAAACCCATGTCTTTGTGACTCTGGAAGCTGAGCTTTTACCCATTAGACTATGTTGAGAGAAAATCCCTCCTTGTTGAAGCCTGTAAACATGGGACCTGAAGGAAGGACAGTGGAAGCCCCTGCCTTCAGATGCCATCAGTGGAGGGAAGGCCACAGGTTGGAGGGCTTGTCCTCTTACACATCCTTCTCAACTCCATCCCCAGTAAGAAACCCAGGCAAGACTAAAGAAGGGAATTCTGGTTTCTCATATTTCCTGTTCAGTTCTTTGCAGATTGGTGATAAAGCAAGGGCTGGGCTGGGCTCGGGGGTTAGGAGAAGGGCTCAGAGTAGGTGACTGTGACTTTGGAGCAAATTCCATAGGCCAGGCCTCCAAGGTCAAAGTAAGGGGACTTCTATGCGAGTGACCCGGTTAGCCCAGATAGCCATCCCTTTTTAGTGTGTGAATGGGAGCCTAAAGCGAGAAGACCATCTCTGCACCACATGGTCCAGATGGGGCTCTGGGTTGAGAAGCTTTATATTGGCCTTCTTCACCACCTTAGGACTCACAACTTCCTTTTGCTGTCTGTTATTTTTTCCAGGTCTCCAGAGGCTTGTGGAAGAGAAGTAGGCGACCCTTCCTGAGTTATCCTGGCTTAGCCTCCCAGTCTGGCTCCCCTTCCCCTTCCCATTCCCCTGCTCCTCCTGTCCCTTCGCCATCCACCCAACTGAACTGGGTATAGGTCAAAGTTCCTCTCCTTCCTTTTCTCTCCTAGGCACTCATTGGCTAGGACCTGTTTGCTCTTTTTTTGTGTGCCCAAAGATACTGGAACACACTTCATCTAAGTAACTGTGGGGAGGGGTCTTTTTGACTCTACAAGTCCTTGAGCAAAAAGCTGAAAAAGAAGCAGGAAGTGGAGAAGACCCGGTGAAGTGCCTCAGGGCCCCATCATGGAAGAGGGCTTCCGAGATCGGGCAGCTTTCATCCGTGGGGCCAAAGACATTGCTAAGGAAGTCAAGAAGCATGCGGCCAAGAAGGTGGTGAAGGGCCTGGACAGAGTCCAGGACGAATATTCCCGAAGATCCTACTCCCGCTTTGAGGAGGAGGATGATGATGACGACTTCCCTGCCCCCAGTGATAGCTATTACCGAGGAGAAGGGACCCAGGATGAGGAGGAAGGCGGTGCGTCCAGTGATGCTACTGAGGGCCATGACGAGGATGATGAGATCTACGAAGGGGAATATCAGGGCATCCCCCGGGCAGAGTCTGGGGGCAAAGGCGAGCGGATGGCAGATGGGGCACCCCTGGCTGGAGTAAGGGGGGGCTTGAGCGATGGGGAGGGTCCCCCTGGGGGCCGGGGGGAGGCACAACGACGGAAAGAACGAGAAGAACTGGCCCAACAGTATGAAGCTATCTTACGGGAGTGTGGCCACGGCCGCTTCCAGTGGACACTGTATTTTGTGCTTGGTCTGGCGCTGATGGCTGATGGTGTGGAGGTCTTTGTGGTGGGCTTCGTGCTGCCCAGCGCTGAGAAAGACATGTGCCTGTCCGACTCCAACAAAGGCATGCTAGGTAAGACATGGGGGGCTCCAGCCCTATCCCCTCAAACTCTGGAAACCTCCTTGCTCCTGGAAATTGCTCTTGTCCTTACCACTGGGTTCCCTAGGACCCTGCACCCAAGATGTTCCTGGAGGGCTCAGGGCTCCTCTGCACACTCTTCCCTCACACACTCCCTCTTCTTGGCCTTGGGTCAGAGTGAAGTTGAATGTGAAACAGGGACTTGCAGGAGGGCAGTTGGACTGGGGCTTGGGCCAGTGGTTGGGTGGTGGTCTGCTTTATTCTGCAGGAGGTGGCTGTGGTAGGATGGTCCTTACCATTTAATGTTTCTTCATAGCTTTCCCTCTGGTTATCTTATTCCATTTCACTGATTGGGAAACAAGAAGCCAGTATCCAAACTCCTTGGTATAAATGGGGAGAGTCAGTTTGGGGTGGTTGGGGGAGGGGGAGGGTCCTGGATCTTCTGCCAGAGAAGCTATTTAGACTTTCTCTCACTCAGACGGGAATTTCCAGGGGACAGAATGTACTGTTTGATGACCTTTCCTGACAGGGACTCTGAGGAGGAACCCCCTAGACTCACAGAGAAAGAATCGAGGCCTTACTCTGCCACCAAATTGCCATGGGGTCTTGGACAGGTCTCTTCTTCCTGGGGCTTGGTTTGGACATGAGAAAATATGAAGTTTGGAGTAGATGATTTTAAAGATTAATTCCAGCTTTGGTTTTATGAAGGAAGTGAAAAACAGGAGAGTTTTTGGACTAGAAATATTGAGACTGGGAGGAAGAAAGCATGGATTTTGTGTGGGGGATTTTCTGGGAAGATGAAAGGAATTGGAGCCCCTTTCCCCAGGAACAAATGAGAGCAGTCTTGCTGCTTCGAGGGATCAAAGCAGGGAGAATAGAGAGGACCCTGGGATGGTCTGGGATCCTAGGCACACCCATTCCTCCTTCAAAGTGAGCCAGGGGTAAGGGTGTCACTGTATGTGTGTGTGTGTGTGTGTGTGTGTGTGTGTGTCTCACAGTGAGAAATGAGACAGACCGAAGACAGTGGAGAGTTGTAGGTTCTCCCGTATCTTCATTCCTGCCTTTGAACGCCTGGCCTGCAGAGATGACCTTCTATCTTTGCTCACACCATTCATTTTCTCTCACTTGCTCTAATCTCTGGGTAGACTTAGCTTCTAGAAGTTCTTCAGATCCTTCAGCTCCCTCAGTGCTCATCTCCTGGGAGAACTGAGGTGTGTCTTCTCACGCCCCCTCTGCCTCTGTTTTCCTCCTCCTTCCAGGCCTCATCGTCTACCTGGGCATGATGGTGGGAGCCTTCCTCTGGGGAGGTCTGGCTGACCGGCTGGGTCGGAGGCAATGTCTGCTCATCTCGCTCTCAGTCAACAGCGTCTTTGCCTTCTTCTCATCTTTTGTCCAGGGTTACGGCACTTTCCTCTTCTGCCGCCTCCTTTCTGGGGTTGGGTGAGTGTCCACTTCCTAAGCCCCTTGAGGGCAGTACTGTGCCTTGGTCACTGTTGCATCTTTAGGGCCCAGCACAGTGCCAGGCACACCAAATGCACCTTAAATCTGTGTGAGTTGAATGGATGAATGAGTTCCTTTCTCCCCCAACCATCTTCAGGCCAGCTCCTCCCTGCCCAGGACCTGTCTACTACAGTCCAGAGTGCTGTTCCATGTCGGCCCACTCCTGAGTCCTCCATCCCACTTCTAGTTCCATTTTTGAGCCTGCCTCCACGAAGAGGCCTACTGGGCCTCAGCCCCACCCCTGGACTCCTGTGGACCCAGAGTTACCCCCTACCAGAGTCTACACATTTCCTGCATTCCACAACAAACCTTGCTAACACCCACACCTGCCAGAACCCTGATGCGTTGCCCACACTGCCCCTTCACTTTTGCACGCATGGCAGGCACGCTTACTCTGCCTCAACTCCAAGCTCCTTTCTGGCCGTTCCCACAACATCTGCCCTTGGAGGCTTTTGGGTTGTCTTTTTTCTCTGGAGATTTATTCTCTTTTCTGCAATTACCTTCCCTCCCTTCCAACTCTGTAAGTCATTTTCAAGATTTAAGATTTGCTCTTTCCTTTTCCCTGAGACTTGCTTGCCTGTTTCCCATGGTCCCAAGGATGGGTGCTTGATGGCTGGCCCCCAGGGGAGCTTGTAGGGCTTTTTGTGTGAGATGGAATCTCTTCAAAAGCCTGGAAGACAAAAGGGGCTCAGGGTCCAGAGCAGTGGGGCAGGGGATCAGGACTATGGCCATTTGCTAATGCTGAATTCTTGAAATGTGCTCCAGGATTGGAGGGTCCATCCCCATTGTCTTCTCCTATTTCTCTGAGTTTCTGGCCCAGGAGAAAAGAGGGGAGCATCTGAGCTGGCTCTGCATGTTTTGGATGATTGGTGGTGTGTACGCAGCTGCTATGGCCTGGGCCATCATCCCCCACTATGGTGAGCAGCCCCCCGGAATCCACCCCAGGTTATCTCCCTCCTCCCTCTTCTGTGCTCCCTGTGGTGGGTTCCCTTAGCCTCTGGCCTCTCTGCTGATGCTGTCACTCTCTCCCTGCCAGGGTGGAGTTTTCAGATGGGTTCTGCCTACCAGTTCCACAGCTGGAGGGTCTTCGTCCTCGTCTGCGCCTTTCCTTCTGTGTTTGCCATTGGGGCTCTGACCACGCAGCCTGAAAGTCCCCGTTTCTTCCTAGAGGTGATGGAGCTGAGCTGTGTGGGGTGGGGTGGGGTGCAGGCTGTGGAGTGTGGAGAGCAGCAGGGGCTTCTGTGTTCAAACACCCACTGGGGTTTGATTTGATCCTGTTCAGCTGCGGGCCTTCCTCACAGCGTCCATTCTCTGGGGGACTTTATCTTGCATCTTTTGCCTTGGAATGTATCCCTGAGGGGTTCTTGGGTGGAGAAACCAGGGGACCTCTTCACCCTTGGATGACTTAAGATTTTGCAGGGAAGGGCCTTGGCCCTGTCCTGCATTTACAGCTCAAGAGACATTCCCACCCCCTACACCTTCCCCTCCTAACCCCAGCAGGATTAGGTCTTTGACTACATGCTTGCCCATCATTTCCCTTACCTATGGTTGCCTGTGCTTGCCTTTTTCCCCTGGACAACACTCCCCACCCCCAACCTGCAGCTCTTGCCCAGGTCTGGTCGTCTTGCTATACCTCAGCTCGGGGCTCTTTCAGAGTGGGCAGTGCATGCTCATAGGTCAGGGCTTGGTGGTGGGATTGAGGGCCGGGAGCCATTTAGTGTCCTGTGACTACAGAAGCCAGGTGGGAGGGAGGGGATCTATAACTCTGGTCTGGGTCAGGTAGGGGCTGACTTGGATGTGGGGATTGTGTCTTTGGCTCTAGAATGGGAAGCATGATGAGGCCTGGATGGTGCTGAAGCAGGTCCATGATACCAACATGCGAGCCAAGGGACATCCTGAGCGCGTGTTCTCAGTAAGCCACAGCCCTCCCGACTCAGACCTCCGCGCCCTGCAGCCCCAGCCCCTACCTGGCCCCTCTCTGAGTACCCCTGACCTCAGACCACACTCTACCATAAGGAGATTTTCAGGGTATCATATCCACCCCCTGCTTCCCATTTTGCTAATGCAGGGGAAACTGAGGCACCTGGTGGAGGTTGGGAAACACAGGATGTGTGACTGCCCACCCCTTCTCTTGACCCCAGGTAACCCACATTAAGACGATCCATCAGGAGGATGAACTGATTGAGATCCAGTCGGACACAGGGACCTGGTACCAGCGCTGGGGTGTCCGGGCCTTGAGCCTAGGGGGGCAGGTAATGGCTGACGGGGTGGTAGAGAGAAGGGAGTGGGGGAAGTGGAGAAGAAGGCAGGACTGAAGTCCATGTGTGTGGGTGATGGGTGAGCTGAAGGGAGGTGGGAGGGCAGAAAAGTGGGGATCTATGGGTGCTAGAATTTAGTATAGCCAAGGTCTAACTTTGTCTGGTCCCCTGTAGGTTTGGGGGAATTTTCTCTCCTGTTTTGGTCCCGAATATCGGCGCATCACTCTGATGATGATGGGTGTATGGTTCACCATGTCATTCAGGTGAGAAGATGGGTGGGCTGGGTGGTATGTGGTGGTTGTGGTGGTGTGTGAGCTGGGAGAGAGGTGGGGAGAATGGAGATGCAGGGGACAAGTGATGAGGGAAGGTGCCATGCAGACCGCCTCTGCTCCTGCAGCCAGCTCCTCTACTTCACTAGTTCACTCAACAAACTTGTACTGTAGGCTGACCAGGATTCTGTTTCTGTTCTGTGCTGGGATGAAACAGACGTGGTCCCAGGTCCTCCTGGAGTTTATGTTTTGGTCAAGAAGTGGGACAAAACTTGCTAGGAAGCAGGGTGATGAGAGAAGGGTGGGGAAAGGGTGATGGGAGGACTTGGGCTGGGGTGGGGACCTAAGTCCTAAAGGGCGAATGGGAGTCAGACAGGGAGTGGGGGTGGCTGGGGTGGAGAAGAGTGTTTTTGGTAGAGGGAAAAGCAAATGCTCGGGAGGTAAGAAAAAATTTAGTGGCTGCTGTGTGAGACCCTGAAGTCCCCAGGAGCACAGCAACTGGTGAAGGGAGGAGCAGGGAGAAGTTGGTGAGGCTGGAGAGCAGCAAGGTCCTAACAGAGGTTGACTCCATTTCTCCCTCGTTTTGGAGAGGATACACATTTCCATTTTCTCCTCTGCCTCATTCTAATCTCTGAGCCCTGTCTGAAGCCTGTTGTCTGTTTCCATTGTCCTTGACTCTTCAGCTACTATGGCCTGACCGTCTGGTTTCCTGACATGATCCGCCACCTCCAGGCAGTGGACTACGCATCCCGCACCAAAGTGTTCCCCGGGGAGCGTGTAGAGCATGTGACTTTTAACTTCACCTTGGAGAATCAGATCCACCGAGGCGGGCAGTACTTCAATGACAAGTATGTGGGGACCTTTAAACTTCACTTCTTCCCTGTTCCTGCTACCTCTTGTCTTTTTTATGAGTCTAGGGGTTCAAGACAAGACATTTGGGGGAAACACTTGAGGTTTCTCCTCAATGCCCAGCTCCCCATTCATTCACTAAAGAGTGAGTCTTGGAGGGGGCATGAGGATGAGGGGGGAGTGTCTTTCATCATCCTGGCCTTACAGGTTCATTGGGCTGCGCCTGAAGTCAGTGTCCTTTGAGGATTCCCTGTTTGAAGAGTGTTATTTTGAGGATGTCACATCTAGCAACACGTTTTTCCGCAACTGCACATTCATCAACACTGTGTTCTATAACACTGGTAAGGCGGGGTGGCTGGTGGGTATTAGACCAAAGGGTTGGGTGGACCTCGATGAGAAGGAACCTTTTTCATTCACTATCTTGGTGTTCTCAGGCTGAGATCCCTGGACCCCTGTAGGAAGGTGGTAGAGGGGCTTGACAGCTACCACCAATAATTTTGAAAATCTAATGGATGTTGGACATTTTCCTGTAATAGAATATCTGACAAAAACATCAAGTTTATTTGCCTTTGGCTGAAACTGTATCTCAGTGAGGCAAAATTAATGCACCTTTGAAGAAGGTAAAATTATCCAAAATAGCATTCTTGGGAAAAACAAAAACAATAAAAGGGGTATTTGGTGGGGATCATTGCATGAATCCACTCTTTTTTAATAGTGATTCTCAAACTTCAGTATATGCACATGAAATGCTGGTTTTGTGAGCTAGACTGAAGTTTTCCACCTCATACTGGGTGAGCTTTTCCCATCTTGCAGGAAAACAACAATGGATAGGACTTTTTATTTTAAATGTTTTTCTCAGAAAAATTTCCTAAGTCCACAGCATTGCTACTGCTTATAGTCAGCTAGCACGGACAGAAAGAATGAATAAGCAGCTAAGACTATTAATGGGAGAACTTGGACAAAGTCACACTGTTGGACAGATGATGGTCATTTTCTGCTCTAAGGATCCCTAGTTCCCATAGTGATATTATTTGATGTTTTGCAATTAGCACTGTGAATAATTTTGAGAGCGCCTCCTACTAACTTCCATACATGCAGAGCCCCGAGCCATAAGCCGTAGCAGCCTCCCTCTCCCATCTGCTATGACTGTCTGCTTTTCTTGGCCTTTGCCCACAGACCTGTTTGAGTACAAGTTTGTGAACAGCCGTCTGGTAAACAGCACATTCCTGCACAACAAGGAGGGCTGCCCGCTAGACGTGACAGGGACGGGCGAAGGTGCCTACATGGTATACTTTGTGAGCTTCCTGGGGACACTGGCAGTGCTTCCTGGGAATATCGTGTCGGCCCTGCTCATGGACAAGATCGGCAGGCTCAGAATGCTTGGTAAGGGGGAGAGGCTGAGTCAGATCTGATAGTAGGGGCCAGTGGCTGCGGGAGGCAGGCAACAGGCTTCTCACCTTGGGCTGTGGAAGAGATTGGTCAGAGAGTTCCTCTCTCTCATGTTTTCTGTTTAGGGGGTGCTGCAGCATGGGGTGGGGACTGGCACAGAAGCTTTTCTGGGGGTAAAGGAGGTAAGCAGAATTGCAAGTAGTTAGGGCACAGGCTTTGAGGTTATGAGTTTTGAATCTCAGCTCCACCACCCATCTCTGGCCTCTGGCAAGTTACCTCTGTAAGCCTGGTTGTTTCCTCTGCAAAATGGAGGTGATAATAGTACCTGTGTCGTAGGGTTGATGTGCTAGATCAATGCATGTAAAGCATCAATTGGCTTGGCCCATGGCTGGCATTGAATAAATGATGGTTATTGATATTATTAATTATAAGGGAGGTTGAGGAGGAGTGAAAAGCCTTCCTTTTGGATACCTTGGGAACAAGTCTCATCCTGGGCTATCTGAAAGCCACCTGATGGGACACGGCGGGCTGTGGGTAGGTTTCACTGTGGCCAGGCTCATGCTGTTCTCTCCTCTCCTGGCTCTATCCAGCTGGCTCCAGCGTGATGTCCTGTGTCTCTTGCTTCTTCCTGTCTTTTGGGAACAGCGAGTCAGCCATGATCGCTCTGCTCTGCCTTTTTGGTGGGGTCAGCATTGCATCCTGGAATGCGCTGGACGTGTTGACTGTTGAACTCTACCCCTCAGACAAGAGGTAGTTGGAATGCGGTGGGGGCAGGGCAGTGGATTCAGGGGAGGGGTGGGGTGAGGAAGGAGGGCTGAATGGGAAGAGCATCCTTAGGGGTGAAGGAAGATACATTTCCATTTTCTCCTCTAAAATCTGGTAGCTTTGGCCGGGCGCAGTGACTCACGCCTGTCTGTAATCCCAGTGCTTTGGGATGCCGAGGCAGGCGGATCACCTGAGGTCAGGAGTTTGATACCAGCCTGGCCAACATGGTGAAACCCTGTCTGTACTAAAAATACAAAAAGTTAGCCGGGTACCTGTAATCCCAGCTACTCGGGAAGCTAAGGCAGGAGAATGGTGTGAACCCGGGAGGCGGAGCTCTCAGTGAGCCGAGATCACGCCACTGCACTCCAGCCTGGGCAACAGAGCTGGAGTGTCTCAAAAAAAAAAAAAAAAAAAAAAAAAAAAAAGAAAAAGAAAAAGAGAAAAGAAAAAACCTGGTAGCTTTTGTATCTACTCCTCCAAGTCTTAACTGTTAACCTCAATTTTTGGTCTCCTTTCCCCTTGTCTCTTAATTTATCTACATTCCTGGCGTACATCCTTTACCTCTCTGATCTCTCCAAACTTCTGTCTCCCTCTTGGACACTGCCTGCATCTTCCTGGCCTTCACTTCCCTGCCCTCCACTCTTCCTTTGCCTCCTTCCTGTACCTTGCGCCACGCTGCACTGGGGGACTCCTGAGCAGGACCACAGCTTTCGGCTTCCTGAATGCCCTGTGTAAGCTGGCAGCTGTGCTGGGGATCAGCATCTTCACATCCTTCGTGGGAATCACCAAGGCTGCCCCCATCCTCTTTGCCTCAGCTGCCCTTGCCCTTGGCAGCTCTCTGGCCCTGAAGCTGCCTGAGACCCGGGGGCAGGTGCTGCAGTGAAGGGATCTCTAGGGCTTTGGGATTGGCAGGCACACTGTGAGACCAACAACTCCTTCCTTCCCCTCCCTGCCCTGCCATCCTGACTTCCAGAGCCCTCACTCCCCCCTGCCTGTGTTTGGTGTCTTAGCTGTGTGTGTGTGTGAGTGTGCATGTGTGTGACCCCCGTGGGCAGGGACTACAGGGAAGGCTCCTTCATCCCAGTTTTGAGATGAAGCTGTACTCCCCACTTCCCACTACCTTGACTTTGCACAAGAGAAGGCTGAGCCCCATCCTTCTCTCCCTGTTAGAGAGGGGCCCTTGCTTCCCTGTTCCAGGGGTTCCAGAATAGGCTTCCTGCCTTCCCCATCATTCCCTCTGCCTAGGCCCTGGTGAAACCACAGGTATGCAATTATGATGGGGGCTGGGACTCTGGTGTAGACCATGGACCAAAAGAACTTCTGAGTCTGAAGGGTGGGCCTCGGGTGCCCTCTCACACCTCCTGTTGGATGCTGAGGGAGAAGCAATAAACCTCAGCCCTCTGGCCTCCACTTCCCTCTCAATTTGGGCTGCAAATATGAAGCCCGAATTGTATGAAATTAGCTTTCCGATTCTTATTTATTAATAGATTAAGTTCTGAGGCAGCTCTGCAGGACTGTGTGTGAATGTGTGTGTATACTTATATATGTGTGTGCATGTGCCATGGGGCGGGGGGTATCACTATACTGTCCTCAAATATAAGCCAAGGGTTAATTTCAGCGGACGCACACACAACCCTGCCTCCCATAGTCCCTCCCCTAATCTGGTTTCTGTGTTGAGCCTGGGATGGAGGAGCCCTAGGCCAGCCAGGGATAAGAGACCCACAGTCTCGGGAGATCTGAGGGCATCTGACAAGGCTCATCTGCTTCCCTCTTTAAGAAGCACAGGCCTCCTCTGGAGTGAGAGGCTCCACCCACTACAGCACAGGTGGGAACAGCACAGCTGCCCTCCCATACCCCCGACCTGTCCCCTCACAGGCAGGGGAGCAGGGGAGGGAAAGAAACCAGGCATCTGGTCAAACCAGCAGATCAAAAAGCACAAGGAGCTGGGGCAGAGGCAAGAAGCAGGGGCCCTCCTGGCAGCTCCTCTGAGTGGGGAGAGGTTGGGCAGTGAGTGAGGGACCCCTAACGCAGGGACTAGAAGCCTCAGTTTCCCCATTTTACCCTTCCACACAATAGCCTCTGTAGGTTAGGCTGCCCCGTCCCACCCTACTCTGTGTGGCTGCTTTCTTTGGTGCCCTCCCCTCACCCCACTGTAGCTGTGATGTGTTGTAGTTTTTAGATGTTTGTAAAATGTTTAAAAAAAGTTAAAAAGGAAAAAAGTGAAAATAACAAAAAAGAAAATCAAAATTCACCTTCGTCATGCTGCGTCCGGTACCCCAACCCTGTGGTCACTCCCCCCATTTTGTAACACTGTACCAGGTGGTGACTGTTTAACTCTTTGGTGTCTGTGCTCAAAAGACTGCCTTCTCCTCCAGTGCCCACTGTATGAATGTGTGCCCTGTGCCCTTGTCCCTCACTCCTCACATGCTGGACGTAGCCCTCTTCCTTGCACCCCTGGGAGGGACCCATCCATCTCCCTTGCTCTCCTGGGGAACCCCAAACCCAACTCTGTTGATGTGAAAAATGCAATGAAAAATATTGATGAAAAATAAAACGGAAACAAATCCTCAAAATACAAAATGGCTATACCTGCTTCTGTGACTCTCCACCTACATCCAATTCTCCTAACAGCCTTGGAGGGTAAAATGGTGAGATGGAAAAACAGCTTTCCAAACTGAAGGTCAGAATAACATGGTGTACCAGCTTTATTTCCTAAATTGGCCTCTCTACCTTGATCTTTCCCCTACAGATGGAAGGCCCTCTAAGTCTCCCAGATTTGAAAACTTTGGGAGTAACATTTCATAAGAATAGAACCAACTTTCCCCTAAATCTTCTGTTATGCTTTTAAAAATACACACTCCAGACTCCACTCTTGACTTGTTGAATCAGAACCCTTTTTTTTTCTTGGTTTGGAAGGATGGGGACCTTGAATCTCCTTTTTTTGAGACAGAGTCTCGCTTTGTTGCTCAGGCTGGAGTGCAATGGTGTGATCTCAACTCACTGCAACCTCTGCCTCTCAGGTTCAAGCGATTCTCCTGCCTCAGCTTCCTAAGTGTGGTTGGCGCCTGCCACCACACCCGGCTAATTTTTGTAGATATGGGGCCAGGATGGTCTCGAACTCCTGACCTCAGGTGATCCGCCCACCACGGCCTCCCAAAGTGCTGGGATTACAAGTGTGAGCCACCACGACCGGCCGGAAGCTACATTTTGAACAATCTCCCATGGGAGTTCTTACCTAAGAGAAAATCTGAAAACCACTGCCTTGGGGTTACCTTGACTCCCCTCTCACTCTAGTCCATTTCTGTTCTAATCAAACCATTTTCTGATTTTATGGTAGCTCTCAAATCAACTCCTTCCTTTCCATTCCCACAGATGACCTGTAAATCAGGGTTCTACCTTCACTCTGGATTGATCTCTTTTCCTCCAATCTCCCATGCCAACTCACTTACACATCACTGCCAGATCCATCTGACCCCAAATGCTCTCTGGCATGTCTGTACTCAAAATTCGTTAATAACTCCCTACTGCCCAACCACATGCACCTTAAATTCTTTAGCTAGAAATGATCAAGATATATGTTAACCGGGCCGGGCGTGGTGGCTCATGCCTGTAATCCCAGCACTTTGGGAGGTTGACGCAGGCGGATCGCTTGAGGTCAGGAGTTTGAGACCAGCCTGACCAATATGATGAAACCTTGTCTTCACTAAAAATACAAAAATTAGCCGGGCATGGTGGCAGGCATCTGTAATCCCAGCTAGTCAGGAGGCTGAGACAGGAGAATTGCTTGAACCTGGGAGACGGAGGTTGCAGTGAGCTGAGATCAGGCTATTGCACTCCAGCCTGGGCAACAAGAGCAAAACTCTGTCTAAAAAAAAAAAAAAAAAAAAAAGATATATGTTAACCAAGTTTTGTTCTCTAATAATTTCCACATTGAGATTATTAGAAAGTTGCTTCTATAGACATTACTTGAGCTCCCCTCAGAAATATGACAACATTTGTAATGCTCAAAAAGGGCTACATTGTGGGGCATGGTGGCTTACACCTGTAATCCTAGCACCTTGGGAGGCGGTGGGCAGAGTGCCTGAGCTCAGGAGTCTAAGACCAGCCTGGGCAACATGGTGAACCCTGTCTCTACTAAAATACAAAAAATTAGACGGGTGTGGTGGCACAAGCCTCTAGTCCCAGCTACTTGGGAGGCTGAGGCAGGAGAATTGCTTAAACCTGGGAGGTGGAGGTTGCAGTGAGTTGTGATCGTGCCACTGCACTCCAGCTTGGGCAACAGAGACTCCGTCTTAAAGAAACAAACAAAAAAACACTAGGGGTGGTGGCTCACACCTGTAATCCCAACACCTTGGGAGGCTGAGGCAGGAGGATCACCTGAGGTCAGAAGTTTGAGACCATCCTGGTCAACATGGTGAAACCCCATCTCTACTAAAAATACAAAAAATTGCTGGACGTGGTGGTGCATGCCTGTCATCCCAGCTACTGGGGAGGCATGTGCAACTGTGTACTTGAGGTAGGAGAATCACTTGAACCCAGGAGGCAGAGGTTGCAGTGAGCCGAGATTGCGCCACTGCACTGCAGCCTGGGCGACAAGAGCGAAACTCCGTCTCCAAAAAAAAAAAAAAAAAAAAAAAAAGGGGGCTATATAAAGTTTTCTCCATCATCTCTAATAATTTTCTTAGTTCTTATTCTCTTTTCACTGCTTTAGTGGTTTTTAAAAACATTTTTCTTTTAAACAAATACAAGTACTACTTTTTGGAAATGGACAGGCTGTAAAAAAGGCAAACATTCCCGAGAGGAAGTTCAAATGTGTCCCTGCCTATATCGCCTGTCTTGTCCATTAACTCACTGCTCAGTCCAGTGTCTATGCCTTTGCTCAGGTTCTTCTCTCTGCCTGCAGCACCTATCCTCTCCTTTCTGGCTAATTTTGTGCTTTCCTTTAAAGACCCAAGTAGATCACTTCCCTCATAAAGCCGTTCCCGACTAGTCTACAGGTATCTTTCTTCTCCCAAGAACACCTGTGGCACTGATTCAGCAGTCCATTAAGAACACAGCCTCATAGTGTAATTTCTTTTAATGTATAGGATTGTTTCCAACTCATCAGGTTTGGTGCAGTTCTGTCACGATTTAACATGGAACATCCGGGCTGCCCTTCCTGAATAGTCCAGGGCAAGAGCAGTAGTGAGTGATTCTTCTCTTTTCTTGGGTTCACTTTGACCTGAAGCAAGTTGCTATCTTCGGAGAATATGTATGGACTCCAATAGAATAGAGCTCAGGGGTCTTCATCCCTTTCAAATCCTGGACTATATCGAAGGGAAGGCCTCAGTAGTTCGTGCTCACTCAGCCCATTCGGATCCTGGTCCTGCCCCTCTCTTGGGGCTCAAGGGGTTCCTAGAGCTTTCTTGTTCCCACCCAGGCATGGGGGGCTAGTGTCCAGCTGAGAGTTCTCTCTCCACTGGGCGGGGGTCCGTGCCTGGATGGCCAGTGCATGGACCGGCCCTGCCAGCTCCTCGGCCAGTGCTGCGTGGACCAGCCGGTGTCGTTGTAGGGGGCTTAGTCCCTCGAAACGAGAGCTCACCACAGCCACGCGGAAGTGCGTCTCACTGCCAGGCGGGACCGCGTGGCCACTGCTCTCGTTGCGAAGCTCCAGCACCTCGGGGCTCAGGGCCTGCTCCAGCTTCGTGCGAATGGCGGCCTCCACCGGACCGATGGCCCCGGATCCCGCGCTGCCCCGGGACAAACAGACCCGGCCAGCCATGGAGACCAGACTTGGGACCAGGCGACCACTCAGCATCGGCTACGCCAGAGACACGAGGAGTGAGGGTCGAGATGATCCGCCTTGGTGAGAGCACAGTATCAACACCCGCCCCGCGACCCCCGCATCTGCTCTAACCCCACGCCCAGGTGTCCACACCAGCTCCTGTCGGGAGACCGCCTCAACGCCACACAGGGAGACTCGAGACACCGCCCCTTTTCTCTACGTGACACGGTGAATTCGACCTCCAGCTGTGGGAGTGGAGGGACAAGCGGAGATTAGAAAGGCCCGCAAGCGAGGCGCGTTCGTTCCTTACGGGATTTGCAAAGAATGGGCAAATGTAGGGCATGTGCAACTGCGTACTTGTGGTTGGGCCGAAGCCCCTGTGATCCCTGTAAAGCCCAGGAGAAGCCCCTTTTACCTGCCGCTCAGCCTCGGATATTGCGACTCCCGCTCAAGGACAGGACTCTGGACGCTGCCGAGCAAAATGCAGTCCTGGCGCCCTTCCTGAGGCACGCTGGGAAATGGAGTCCTTGCTGTGCGTTAGTAGGACGGGCAGGCACCACGTGGTGCCCTAAGGGCTCGTGGGAACTGTAGTCTTGGATTCTCTCCACCGGTAAGGTCGTCGGAAACTCTCAACCCAGCAACGCGAAGAAAAAGGGATTTCACGCGCAGCTGGGGTTGGGATTATTAGATCTATTTTACTGCCAATAGATATTGTAGATCATCCAGCCCAATTCCTTTATTTTATATACAAGAAAATGGAAGTCTGATTGAATACATAATTACTGTGCCTCAGACTAGTGCTGGGGACTGGAGAGTCAAGTCAGACCCTGTCTTCAAGGAGTTTACAGAGCACTGAAGACTAACAAGTGAGCGGACAATTGCAGTACTGGGTACTAAGTGCTACGATGAGATAAACACAGGATGCTACGGAGGCAAGTTACCCAGACTTGGCCGGGGTTGGAGAGGTGGAATGACGGGCGGGCAGAGAATATTTCCGAGATTTAGGGAAACAGTTTGGCGGAAACAACATGAAAATCCATTTCTCAGTCCCTCATAGTGAGGTTTTGGCTGTGGTAGCCACATGTGTAAAGGACAAGAGGAGAGAGAATTTTGAGGGAGTCTTTCTGGTGTAGTTAGGGTGTGGTTATGTGTGGTTGGAGCCTACGGGGCAGATGATGATGAGTAGGGTACCAGGAGGAGAGGAAGGGCCCAGACCTCCCCAGGCCTTGTAGCCCTTGTTAGGCAATTTTGTCTTTATCCTAGAAGTAGTGGGAAGCTACTGAGGTTTTAAACAGGGATGTAACAGGATGTAATTTTTCCAGGATGATTCTTAACTTTTACGCTTATATATATATTTTTGTCTTTGTTTTTACTTCCTTTTTGTGGAGAATGGGGTCTCGCTATATTGCCTAGGCAGGTCTTGAACATCTGGGCTCAAACTATCCTCCTGACTCTGCCTCCTTGAGAGCTGGGATTATAGGCGTGAGCCACCACACTTGGCGATTCTTAACTTTTAAATTTATTTAAATTTTATTTTGTATCCTTAATATATTTACATATTTCTAAATGTTTTTCCCCAACTTCTCATTTTGAAAAACGTCAAAGCCATAGAAAAGTTGAATAGTTCAAAGCAACACCCTCTATCTTTCACTTGGCCCACCATTTTTTACATTTATATTTATTTTATACTTGTACATATATACTCATATATTTAAGTACTTTACATATACTTTAAAATATATTTATGTACTTTTTTGGATGAACAATTTGAAAATAAGTTGCAGGTAGCATGACATTTCACTCCTAACTACTCCAACATGTATCTCCTAAGAACAAAGATATTCTACCACATAACCACAATATCCTTATCACACTCAAGAAATTTAACCTATGACATACACTGTTTTCCCTAGCCTTTAAAAAAAATTTAAAACTTCCAGAAAAGTTGCAAGATTAATAGAATGAGCAACCCATTTATCCACTATTCACCTAGATTCACTGATAACATTTTGCCAGACTTGTCTTTGTATCTCTCTTTTAATGTATGTGTGTATAATAATAACGAAATAATAATAATTATTTCTGCTGACTCACTTGAGTTAGGTGCAAAATTCTTTTTTTTTTTTTTTTTTTTGAGACGGAGTTTTGCTTTTGTTGCCCAGGCTGGAGTGCAATGGCATGATCTCGGCTCACTGCAACCTCTGCCTCCTGGGTTCAAGCAAGTCTCCTGCCTCAGTGTCCTGAGTAACTGGGATTACAGACATGTGCCACCATGCCCAGCTAATTTTGTATTTTTAGTAGAGACGGGGTTTCTCCATGTTGATCAGGCTGGTCTGGAACTCCAACCTCAGGTGGTCCGCCCTCCTCGGCCACCCAGGATTACCGGGATTACAGGCGTGAGCCACTGTGCCTGGCCCAAAATTCTTTTTTTTTTTAATGGAATCTCACTCTGTCACCCAGACTGGAGTGCAGTGGCGCCATCTTGGCCTACTGCAACCTCCACTTTCTGGGTTCAAGTGATTCTCCTGCCTCAGCCTCCTGAGTAGCTGGGACTACAGGTGGGTGCCACCACACTCGGCTAAATTTTTTTGTATTTCTAGTAGAGATGGGGTTTCACTATGTTGGCCAGGCTGGTCTGGAACTCCTGACCTCAAGTGATCCGCCTGCCTCAGCCTCCCAAAGTGATGGGATCACAGGCGTGGACCACGGCGCCTGGCTAATTTTTGTGTTTTTAGTGGAGAGGGGGTTTCACCATGTTGGCCAGGGTGGTCTCGAACTCCCGACCTCAGGTGATCTGCCCACCTCAGCCTCCTAAAGTGCTGGGATTACAAGCGTGAGCCACTACGCCTGG
The DNA here is from genome assembly GCF_037993035.2 of Macaca fascicularis. NCBI lineage: Eukaryota > Metazoa > Chordata > Mammalia > Primates > Cercopithecidae > Macaca > Macaca fascicularis. The sequence continues at coordinate 111,383,896 of NC_088375.1, forward strand.
CCTGTGATGGTTAATGTGCCAACTTCTAGAGGATTGGTGCTCAGATATTTGGCAAAATTTGGGTGTTTCTGTGAGGGTATTTTGAATGAAATTAACATTTGAATTGGTAGACGGAGTAAATTGCCCTCCCTAATGTAGGTGGGTCCCATCCAACCAGTTGAAAACTTGACTAGAACAAAAAGACGGACCCTCTCCTGAGTAAGAGAGACTTCCTTCTGCCTGACTGCTTTGAGACCGGGACGTTGGCTTTTCCCAGCCTTCAGACTCAGAAGTAAACACTGGCTCCATCTGGGTCTTAGACTCGGCCTTTGGACTGGAACTACACCATTGGTTCTCAGGCCTTTGGATTTGGACTGGAACTATATCAGCACCTTTCTTGGGTCTCCAGCTTGCCAGCTTACCCTGAAGATCTCGGGGATCTTGGGATTTATTAGCTTCCATAATCAAAAAGCCAATTTTTTATAATAAAACTATCTGTCAATCTATCAATCTATCTACTATTGGTTCTGTTTCCCTGGAGAATCCTGACTAATGTATATTTACTTAAAAAAAAAAAGACATTTTCTCACATAACCAGAATATAACTGTCAGACTCTAGAAATTAACATAGATACAGTACTATTATCTAATCTACAGACCTTATTCAAAATTTGCCAATTGTTCACTTCTATCCTATATGTAAAATGAAAAGAAATATTTTCTGGTCCAGGATCCAATCTAGGATCACATGTTGCATTCAGTTGTTATATCTCTTTGTTCTCCATTAACTTGGAATAGTTTCCTAGATTTTGTCTTTCATGACTTTGGCAGTTTTGAAGTTACAGACATTTATTTTGTAGAATGTCCCTCAATCTGGGTTTGTCTGATGTTTCTTTATGATTAAAATTTAGCACATGCATTTTTTGGCCAGAATACTGCAGAAGTAATGTTGAATTCTTCTCTGTGAAACTTACCAGGGCACGTGATCTTTATTTTTCTTATTATTAGTGATAATTCTGATCATTTGATTAAGATGGTATCTGTCAGGCTTTTCCACTATAAAATTCCTTTTCTGTCTGTAATTGTGGAAGATACTTTAAGTTTATCTACTTTCCTATTTCTCCATTATTTTTTTTCCCACTAATTTTAGCATCTGAGAAGTATGTTTGAGACATCTCTTAGGGGTTGTTGAAGATAAAATGAGATCATGGGGGTGGGGCTGAGGTGTGGTATGTGATCACCTGGGGAGAGAGTAGATGGTGAGAAAAGAATCAGAATGTTTATTAGAAAGGCCACTCTAGTGAGGAGTGGGAAGAGTAGAAGCAGGGAGAGGAGCAGAAAAGTCTTTGTTGGTAGTCTGGGTGAAAGATAACCTGAGTGAAGGCACAAGATGGGCTAGAGAGAAGTAAATTGATTAGAAAGCTGCTACAAAGATGGCATCTATAGGACTTACTTTGGTTAGGACCTTGCAGTTTGCAAATCCAGTGAAACCCCACTTCTACTAAAAATACAAAAATTAGCCAGGTATAGTGGCACATTCCTGTAATCCCAGCTACTTGGGAGACTGAGGCAGGAGAATCTCTTGAACCTGGGAGGCAGAGGCTGCAGTGGGCGGAGATCGTGCCATTGCACTCCAGTCTAGGCGACAGAGCGAAACTCCCTCTCAAAAAAAAAAAAAAAAAAAAAAAAAAAGCACAGTACCGAATGGTGAGTGCTGTCACCAGGATATGAACAAAGAGATGTGGGCACAGCAAGGATATTTGTGTGGGAGTAGGGAAGTTCTCCTCTAATAATTCTTTCTTCCTTTTTTTGTACAGAGGAAGAAACAATGGCTGGATAAATTAAATGACTTCATTAAGCCCAACATCTAGACATCGTGAGGAGCATGTTCTTTGAGTCAGGCAGACCTAGATTCTAATCATGTGGCTGTGTGACCTTCAGCAATTTTTTTTTTTTTTTTTTTGAGATAGAGTCTTGCTGTGTCGCCCAGGCTGGAGTGCAGTGGCGCTGTTTCGGCTCACTGCAACCTGTGCCTTCTGGGCTCAAGTAATCCTCCAACCTCAGCCTCCCAAGTAGCTGAGACCACAGGTCACAGGTGTGTGCCCCACCACACTCAGTTAATTTTTGTATTTTTTGTAGAGATAGGGTTTCGCCATGTTGCCCAGGCTGGTCTCAAACTCCTGGGTAAAAGCCATCTGCCTTGGTCTCCCAAAGTGCTGGGATTACAGGCGTGAGCCACCACACCCAGCCCAGCAATTGTTTTAATCCCTGTGAGCTTCAGTTTATTTGTGAAACACATAATTTTATCTACTTTGTAGGCAGTTGCTACTGTAGGGTTTATCATAGTAGGGTTTCAACATAATCTTTTTTTTTCTTTCACCCTTCTTATGGCACAGAGCACTGTGATATAAGTAAAAAAGAAATCAGAGGTCAAGTCCAGGCGCAGTGGCTCACACCTGTCATCCCAGCACTTTGGGAGTTCGAGGCCAGCCTGGACAACATGGCAAAACCCTGTTTCTACTGAAAATACAAAAATTAGCTGGATGTGCTGGCGCATGCCTGTAATCTCAGCTATTTGTCGGCTGAGGCATGAGAATCACTTAAACACAAGAAGCAGAGGTTGCAGTGAGCTGAGATTCTGCCACTGCACTCCAGCCTGGGTGACAGAGTGAGACTCTGTCTGGAAAAAAAAAAAAAAAAAAAGAGGAGGTCAGAGAAAGAAAGGAAGGTCAGCATGCCCCTCAAGCAGGGCCTTATGGGGTGCCAGGATTATGGTAGGGTCCCCTATCATCTGGGTTTTTTTCTCTGCCCTTTAGGTCTGAAAAGTTGACACTATTAGAACTTCCAGGACTGACTGGCTTCTTGGGGAGGGACCCATGCTAACAAAGTACACACGAAATTTATGAATAGTCCAAAATGCAAATTCATTGAATTCTATGATGAACATCTTTCTATAACTGGCTCCCCCTACTTCAGTCTTATGTGTTTATCTTGGAATAGAACAATCAGAAAGTTGTTAATTGAGCACAGAATCTGAATGAAGGAACTTGGATAGTCTTCAGAAATATTTCACCCAGGCTGTGAGAAAAGGCTGATGCTTTCATAACCAAGGACCCTTTTCTAGTAGGCCAAACTTTGCCTCTGCCAGATATATTTTATTGTTGGTGAAAACATAACATATTTCTACTACAATTGCCACCTGTTTGGACTCTATGTAGACTGCACCTTTCTGTTAACATTCATCTTCTCAAATGATATAATCAATTGGATTAGAAGGATCTTAGGTTACACCCTTGTCACCTCTGTCTGAACTTTGGTGTTCCCCAAATCTATACCAGCATTCTTACCAGGAGTAATCTCTAGACGTAGCTGATTTTAACTAATTTAACTCTCAGAGTTCACCAGATTTCCTCCATTTTCTGGAGGCATTTCATCACAGACTTGTTTGTACTACTTTCAATTATCTATACACCCATTGCCCAACAGCACACATCCAATAAATGCCAGTTGAATAAACTGGTGAGAATAAAGGAGGAAACATCAGAAAAGGTGTCAAAGAATAAGATTTAAGTATTTTCTGGCCGGGTGCAGTGGCTCACGCCTGTAATCCCAGAACTTTGGGAGGTTGAGGTGGGCAGATCATAAGGTCGGAGTTTGAGACCAGCCTGGCCAACATTCGAGATTTGAGATCAGGAGTTCGAGATTAGCCTGGTCAACATTAGTAGAGATGAAACCCCATCTCTACTAAAAATACAAAAATTAGCCGGGCATGGTGGTGGGCGTCTGTCATCCCAGCTACTTGGGAGGCTGAGGTGGGAGGATCGCTTGAACCCGGGTGGGTGGGGGCGGGGTAGAGGAGGTGGTGGTGGAGGTGGCAGTGAGCTGAGAAGTGCTCCAGCCTGGGCGACAGAGCGAAACTCCGCCTCAAAAAACCAAAAAAACCACAAGTCTATTTTTTCTCTCTATTATTCTACCTGACCTTAAGGGATACTAAGGAAAGGGTGAGAATGGTGTAGGAGATGTAGAACTCCCAGAGATGGGACGTTGAGGAGGAAGAAACACAAGAGCTTTCAGATTCATCTGTTATATGGGATAAAAGAAAAAAAGAAGAGCTTTCAGGAAAGATTTCTAAGGCCGCTGGAGTCACACCAGCAATTAATGCCTGACAGCAAAGTTACCCTTTCCCGGCTGTTGCTGAAATCTAAGGGATGATGATGAGGTGGACAAGGGAGCGTGGAGAAAAAGATTGAAGGGATATTAAGGAAGCAACTGACTGGACATGCTGAGACGAAGGGAAGAGTAGAGTAGATTTCGGCTTAGTTATCTGTAAGTATGCTGGCGCATTTCAGGAAGAGGGCAAAGAGGGGAGGTTGTTTGCAGGAGTTCGCGTTCGAATAGGCTGAGGTTGAGTTTGAGTTTGAGGTGCTCGTTGGGACAAGTAGTAGATTGAAGTATTCAGTAAGCAGTTAGGCACAAGGGTCTGAGCTTCTGAAACAAATTTGGATGTTAGTTGAAAGCATATAAATGGGTAAGACTCTTCGGGATAAGTGAAGAATTGGAGATAGAGAAGCAGAATCCAGCTGGACTCGCAGATTTAGAGATGGCATGGGGAAGCAGGATAAGAAAAGTCGGCGAGCTAAGAAGAAAAACGCAGGGCGACATTTTGAAAGCCAAGGGAGTAAGCTTCAAGGCCGCCTCCTGGAGGTCAAGAAGATGACAGATCTAGCCTTGGTCAAACTGAATTCCAAGGAGTGCAGGCGGGTGGGGGTGGGGCGGAGTCGCTGCGGGCGACTTAAGTTGAGGGGCGAGAAAGGAGGCAGCCTTAGTAGTACTTGTATTTTTAAAGGGAATTTGGCTGTGACGAGACAGAAAGGGCGGAACTTAGTAGTTTAGAGCTCAAGGGGATAATTGGCTTCAGAATCCCCTACTCTTGCGTGAGAGTAACTCTCAGTCTACGGATGTCTTCTGCAGTTTCTTAGGGTCCATGTTGGGATTTACCGGCTGTAAACTAAACAAAGCAAAGCAAAACCCCATAGTACAAGACATTTTGTTTGAAAGCCTACTTTCTTTAAAGATCCTGCCATGCAAATAAGGGGCTTTAATGTGGCTCTCAGCGATTGGTAGATACTTACGAAATCCGTCATTTCCTTTCAGGGCAGGATGCAAACCAAGAGGCGGCTTTCTGTTTTTCTATTGGCTGTTGGATACGGCTCCGCTTTTAGCCAATCAAACGACTTCCCTTCACCCCTCCCGGTAGCTCTTATAAATTACATCAAATTGGTTATTCTTTCCACATTCTTCTCCTTGTAAAAGAAGCTGTAACTGCAATTTTAGCCGTAATGTCAGGACGCGGAAAGCAGGGAGGCAAGGCCCGCGCTAAGGCCAAGTCGCGCTCGTCCCGCGCTGGCCTCCAGTTCCCGGTGGGGCGAGTGCACCGCTTGCTGCGCAAGGGCAACTACGCGGAACGGGTGGGGGCAGGCGCCCCGGTGTACCTGGCGGCGGTCCTCGAGTACCTGACCGCGGAAATTCTGGAGCTAGCAGGCAACGCGGCTCGGGACAACAAGAAGACGCGCATCATCCCTCGCCATCTGCAACTAGCCGTGAGGAATGACGAAGAGCTCAACAAGTTACTCGGGGGTGTCACCATTGCCCAGGGCGGCGTCTTACCCAATATCCAGGCTGTCCTGTTGCCCAAGAAAACGGAGAGTCACAAGCCTGGCAAGAACAAGTAATTAAGAGGCTTGACACCATACTCATTCACCCCAAAGGCTCTTTTAAGAGCCACCAAAGTGTCAAATGAAGGGCTGATCACGAAATAGCGCATTAGCTCTTTTTTTGAAAACTTGGGTGGCTCTAAAAAGAGCCTTTGGTCTTTGGTTTGTTTGTCTGCATTTATTTGCTTTTGGCTTTGTGGCTTTCAGTTTTCTTTGGTAACAGAACGGCCTGGATGTTAGGCAAAACGCCGCCCTGGGCGATGGTGACTTTGCCCAGCAGCTTGTTCAGTTCCTCGTCGTTGCGGATGGCCAGCTGGAGGTGACGAGGGATGATGCGCGTCTTCTTGTTGTCCCGAGCCGCGTTGCCCGCCAGCTCCAGGATCTCGGCGGTCAGGTACTCGAGGACCGCCGCCATGTAGACTGGCGCGCCAGCCCCCACCCGCTCCGCGTAGTTGCCTTTGCGCAGCAAGCGGTGCACTCGCCCTACCGGGAACTGGAGGCCAGCGCGGGACGAGCGCGACTTGGCCTTGGCGCGAGCCTTGCCTCCTTGTTTGCCACGACCAGACATGACTGAAACCAAGGTTAAACACAGACAATGCTCAGAACCTCGCTACAAAATAAGCTTGAAAGAGAACCAAGAGGAAAGCCTTTATAAGCTTTCCTAGGGGTGGGGTCTAGAACGAGTTTTTCATTGGTCCTAATATGGCTTCAGAACCGGCCAATCAAGTCAAGAGTCGGTGTTGTTGCGTACGCATTGCTGAAAACGCAAGGTCCGCACACGGACCAATGGAAATGAATGACTTTCGGAGCCCTAATTTGCATAAGGTGGTTATAAAAGAATCAGGCCCGCCCATTCTCTTACTTCTTTTCTTGGCTAAGCCGCGTTTGTACTGTGTCTTACCATGCCTGAACCGGCAAAATCCGCTCCGGCTCCTAAAAAGGGCTCCAAGAAAGCCGTCACCAAAGCCCAGAAGAAAGACGGCAAGAAGCGCAAGCGCAGCCGCAAGGAGAGCTACTCCATCTACGTGTACAAGGTGCTGAAGCAGGTCCACCCCGACACCGGCATCTCGTCCAAGGCCATGGGCATCATGAACTCCTTCGTCAACGACATTTTCGAGCGCATCGCGGGAGAGGCGTCCCGCCTGGCGCACTACAACAAGCGCTCCACCATCACGTCCCGCGAGATCCAGACGGCCGTGCGCCTGCTGCTGCCCGGCGAGCTGGCCAAGCACGCCGTGTCCGAGGGCACCAAGGCAGTCACCAAGTACACCAGCTCCAAGTGAGTCCCTGCCGGGACCTGGCGCTCGCTCGCTCGAGTCGCCGGCTGCTTGACTCCAAAGGCTCTTTTCAGAGCCACCCACCTAATCACTAGAAAAGAGCTTGTTCACTTACTCCCTTAGTTTCTTCTCATAAAGTAATTTTAGCGTAAAGGTCATGGGAAATGCCACACGTAGGTTTTTAACCATTTGGAACTTGAGGTCCCCGGTGCATGATTGGATTTGCTTTTGAATCTAGAGCGTGTCTTCACTCATTGTGCTGCTTAGCATTCCCAGGAGTCGGTTCTCAATTAGGATGTTGGGAATCCGCCTCTTTACCCGCCCCCACTCCCGCCCCACACTGGCGCCCTGGTGGCTTCTTGGGTCTGTTTCATTCTAAAACGAAGTGGCTGAGTTCGGCTGTTATTTAAGAGAACTCCAGGGCACGATTCAGCCCAGGTTCCGCAAACACTGCGTGACAGCTGTGTATGACTGACGCTTGGCAGCACCTTTTGTGTCCGGTCACCAGTTCTGCTGTGCGATGGGGTCTCCTGTGGATACCAGCCGTTCTGTGTATTTTGGACGAAGCCCGCGCAGCCGGGTCCCAGCCTTTTCCTGATTGGGCGACATGAATATTCAAAATTCTGCGCCTCTTTCTAATTTGTAGATTTCAGTTTCCGTCGTTCACTTTGAGACTTTGAAATTCCTATTTCTCGTTTTGTTGATAATTTTTGCATTTAATGGTCTCTGCTTTAAAGGGTAAGGCTGCGGCCCCAGGTCACTGCGAGGCACTTACCGTGTAGATACGGGCTCAAAAGTCACCTGTCAGAGATCTACGTCATCCACTAAGGAATTCGCGCCGCTCATACTTGCCTGTCTCATTTTATCTTCCTTCTAGCAGCTGTCTGAAATTGGTTCGTCTGTTTTCTTGTTTATGGTATTCTCAAGCCCTTGACCGGCTGGTGTGGTTTTCCCGTGCATCTTCAGCCTGGCACATTATGGACACTTACCTAAATACTACGTATTGATGTAATATTGTTGGGTTAGTTTTTCCATCCCATCGTTTTCTTAATCGCTTTCGTGGATGGATGATGGGTGCTGTTCATTTCCGTTAGATGTATGTGAAGGCACGGTGAAAATGGAAATGTTTTTGGAGCTACTTCCTCAAATGTGTCCTTAGTCACCTCAGTGCAACAGCTGGGAGGGGGCCGTGTTAAGATTTTTTTTGCATCAAAGAGGAGGTGGCAATGGTAGATCCACCCTTACGCTTCCCAGTTTAGCATAACCTCTTTTGGATTTTCATCAAATTCAGCGTATTGGTCACTGGAAAGAGCCTTTTCCTTCTTTTCTTACTCTCCCCTCTTGGTGTTCCCCTCTTAAAGGAGAGGAGCTTTTAATTGACAGTCATCACCTCATTTTTTTTTTTTTTTTTTTTTTTTTTTTTTTTTTTTTTTTTTTTTGAGACGGAGTCTCACGCTGTTGCCCAGGCTGGAGTGCAGTGGCGCGATCTCGGCTCACTGCAAGCTCCGCCTCCCGGGTTCCCGCCATTCTCCTGCCTCAGCCTCCTGAGTAGCTGGGACTACAGGCGCCCGCCACCGCGCCCGGCTAATTTTTTGTATTTTTAGTAGAGACGGGGTTTTTTTTCACTGTGGTCTCGATCTCCTGACCTTGTGATCCGCCCGCCTCGGCCTCCCAAAGTGCTGGGATTACAGGCTTGAGCCACCGCGCCCGGCCATCATCACCTCATTTGCTTTCCAGGAGGCCATGCAAGATAGGCAGGACTACAGGGTTAATCTCCTTTTTACAAATGAGGCCAAGGGAAGCCTCATTGGTTCACAGTCATGCAGCTCATACTGTCCACCCTTGTATTCTCAGATGCAGGACAATTGCATTTTAGTTTTATTTTGTGGAGGTACAGAATATTTACTCTTTCTGTCCAACCCTTGATTCTGCCGAGGAAGACACTGATGGTTTGATGAGTGATTCAACTCTGTTTTTGGCTAAGGGTTTTGGAGTTGATAGCAGGGGTCTGATGAATCCAAATGAGCTCTAGACATTATCACAGACTGAATAAATCTTTTTTTTTTTTTTTTTTTTTTTTTTTTGAGACGGAGTCTCACGCTGTTGCCCAGGCTGGAGTGCAGTGGCGCGATCTCGGCTCACTGCAAGCTCCGCCTCCTGGGTTCACGCCATTCTCCTGCCTCAGCCTCCTGAGTAGCTGGGACTACAGGCGCCCGCCACCGCGCCCGGCTAATTTTTTGTATTTTTAGTAGAGACGGGGTTTTTTTTCACTGTGGTCTCGATCTCCTGACCTTGTGATCCGCCCGCCTCGGCCTCCCAAAGTGCTGGGATTACAGGCTTGAGCCACCGCGCCCGGCCAGACTGAATAAATCTTAACTGTCTCCTACATGTGTGTTTTCAAATGTGTGTAGATGCTATTGTTATTAATAAAGTTACCAATTAAAGGCTTTGCTGGATTCTTTTATCTACAGTATATATTTCTCAATGAAGGAAATTAACAGATACAACTTACACAGGGTCTATAGAAAAGCATGGGTGCCTCTGATCTGGGGGATGACTATTTATAAGCCACCAGCCAAACTGCTGCCCCAAAGGTGCACTAGGGCTGAAATAGTCGCTTACAAGGCCACTGTTAATGCTTAGTAATTGAAAAATATATGATCACAAATAGAAAGCAGTACAAATAAGATGGAAGAACTAAAGTTCATAATGAAGTTAAGCTAACACCTACGGAGCACTTACTGTGTGCCAGGTAGTGTTCTAGGCCCTTTATACATATTGACTCATCTAATTCTCACCAGGACCTCAGGAAGTAGTACCATTATTATCACCCATTTTACAGATAAGGAAACTGAGGCAAAGAGAAGCCTTTCTTCAGAAACTCTCCAGAGGATAAGCTCCTAGGTTAGCAGTTAAGGGACTTGAGAAACAGGGTCATTCTGAAAACCTGGACCCTTCCCTGTGTTTTAGGGGGAAATATCTATGCTTTAGAATTGAAAAGAAATATCACTGGTTTTATTCTCTTCTGAGTGCACGCTGGATGTAAATCCTGGGTCGTGGTGGCTGAGTACATTGAGGGTGGGATTAGGTGGCTGTGAGCCTCCATCCCAGAAGCCATAGCTCAACTCAATTGAGTTTGTCCCCACAGTGGTGGGGCTCACCAGCTGGAATCCTTTCACTAACATGAGAGAACCTTAGTTGCTGGTTTTGGGCTCCTCCTGGGGATGATGTTCACTGGGAAGGATGTTACAGAGTGAGGAAGGGGGAGGAGGTGATAGATTTGATATTTTAACTCTGGAGGAGAAGTAATTGGTGAGATTAATCTTCAAGAACCTCTTTGATCATTTCTCCTGCTCAGACATCTTTAAACATTTGCTTTTGTTGGGGTTAATAACAATAATTGTTAATTACTGAGCACTTAACTGTTTACCTTAAACTTACTTAGCAGTAAGCTAAGAGTTTACCTTACACTTACTTAGCAGGATGGTCTCTATCTGACCTCGTGATCTGCCCGCCTCGGCCTCCCAAAGTTCTGGAATTACAAGCGTGAGCCACCGTGCCCAGCCTACAGCCACTTGTTAAGATAGGTTCTGTTGGCCGCACGCAGTGGCTCACACCTGTAATCCCAGGTGGGTGGATCATTTGAGGTCAGGAGTTCAAGACCAGCCTGGCTAACATGGTGAAACCCCACCTCTACTAAAAATACAAAAGTTGGCATGGTGGTGGGCGCCTATAGTCCCAGCTACTCAGGAGGCTGAGGCAGGAGAATCCCTTGAACCTGGGAGGTGGAGGCTGCTGCCACTGCACTGCAGCCTGGGTGACAGAGGAAAACACAATCTAAAAAAAAAGGACCAGAAGGACACTGTCATAGCTTGTAATATTGCTTATCAATAATTCTGTAGTAGGCCTGAAGGGCAGCTCTGTTTGGGTTTCAGAAATTGACCCTTAAGTGAGAGACTGTCTCTGTAACCTAGGGGACTAGGTTTAATAATTCATTTAATACGTGTGATTGAAAATCTGTATCTACTAATTTTATAAATATTATCTATGAACATTATTAAATTCTGTAAGAACAGCATTCTAGGACCATTTTCTTCTCTCTGACTCCTAAGCATTGTTAGGTGTGATATCATTTGTTCTTTCATTCAAGAATTTATTGAGTATCTGTGAAGATGGCAGGTAATCTGCTAGGTAGTGAGGACAGAAAATTGAACAGGAGTGGCTTCTGCCTTCCTGGACCTCCAGTGACTAGAAGAGAAGATATATTAATCCCATGACTATGAGAAAGTGTGACAAGTATTACAACTGTAGAGGTATAGATACAGAGAGTATAATGGAGGGAGTCCTGACTTCATGTTGGTGGGTGTAGGGAAGGACTCCCTGAGGAAAGGACCTTTAGGATGACACTTGACAAGGATAGGAAGGGTTTACCAGGCAGTGGATGGCATGGGCAAAGGCCTGGAGAGAGTGGAAAAGATCATGCTCAGGTAGATAGGAAGAACTGCAGGAAGTCTAGTACAGGTGGTGGTTACAGGGCAAGGAGGACAGAGCAGCATCAAGAGGTTACACGGTTAGACAGAGCCAGATCTTGCAGGACTAGGCTAGAATGTGTAAACTGACTTTAAAGAACCCAATGAGCTCCTAGGCTGACCTGACTATGGGAACAGAAAGGAGCTGTGTGGCACTAAAACTGGAAGAGTTAAAGTCTCAGAGGCCACATGGTTTATGCCAATGAAGCACTCTCTGGAGCAGATGGTACCCTGACCCTCAAAAGTGTGTGTTTGTTCCCTGCAACAGGGCTTCCCTTAAAGTGGAAATGGCTTTGTCAGGCCAACCAGGTTGACAACAACTGCCATGGTCACCTGCCTCTGTGTGCTGCAGGTGGCCTTCTCATTATAGTTTGCCTTTCTTTACAACTGTGCTTCCATGGAACGATGGGTGGATCAGTGGAACCCAATATGTGCTCTTTAGAGAGTTGTCTCCAGGATGTAGGTTATCATGATCCTCTGTCCTCTATTTTCTGTAAATTGGTACTTAGAGGCTTGATTAGATTTAGGTTTACTGTTTCACCCCATGACATGACTACTTCATAGGTGGTACTATTTCTTTTCTATCAGGAGACATGTAATGTCTAGCTGCTTCTTTTTTTGTGTAACAGCAGTGATTGATTCTCAATGCTTATTAGATCAATTAATTCATTATCAATTGCAAAATAATGATATTCTGTCACTCTTCTTTCACATATTAGCTGGAATACTTCAGTAAAGAGGAATATTATTATTTTTTAGAGATAAGGTCTTGGTCTGTCACCTAGGCTGGAGTACAGTGGCTAGATCATAGCTCACTGGAACCTCAAACTCCTTGGCTCAAGTGATCCTCCCACCTCAGCCTTCCCAGTAGCTAGAACTACAGGTAGGCATCACCACGTTGAGTTAATTTTTAAGTTTTTTGTAGAGATGTAAACTCCTGGCCTCAAGTGATCTTCTCACTTCTTTTCAAATCCCTGGGAAAAATTATTATTTTTAATAGTAAATATCTGGAAACTACTTACGTATCTACTAGCATGTGGCAATAAAGTGTTAGGATCCTTTTTGGTGGAAATAAAAAAGGACATGTGTGTATTGATATGTATGCACTGATATTACGTAAAACACTTTTCTGGGATTTCACATAACAAAACTAATAATAGTGGCTACTCTTTTTTTTTTTTTTTTTTTTTGAGATGGAGTCTTACTCTTATTGCCCACGCTGGAGTGCCATGGCACGATCTCAGCTCACTGCAACCTCCACCTCTCAGGTTCAAGTGATTCTCCTGCCTCAGCTTCCCATGTAACTGGGATTACAGATGTGTGCCTCCACGCCTGGCCAATTTTTTGTATTTTTAGTAGAGATGAGGTTTCACCATGTTGACCAGGCTGGTCTCAAATTCCTGACCTCAGGTGATTTACCCGTCTTGGCCTCCCAAAGTGCTGCAGTTATAGGTGTGAACCACCGTGCCTGGCCGATAGTGGCTACTCTTTTCTTTTCTTTTCTTTTTTTTTTTTTTTGAGACAGTCTCGCCCTGTCACCCAGGCTGGAGTGCAGTGACATGATCATGGCTCACTGCAATCTCCACCTCCCGGGTTCAAGCGATTCTTCCGTCTCAGCCTCCCAAGTAGCCGGAATTACAGGCGCGTGCCACCATGCCTGGCTAATTTTTGTAGTTTTTAGTAGAGACGGGATTTCACCATGTTGGCCAGGCTGATCTTGAACTCCTGACCCCGTGATCCACCCACCTCGGCCTCCCAAAATACTGGGATTATAGGCATGAACCAATGCGCCTGGCCAATAGTGGCTACTCTTAAGGAGAAGAATTTCCTTGGGCCAGAGGGAAGATTTTGCTTTTTCCTTTATATCTTTCAGTACTGTTTAAATTTATGATCAATGTTCACTTAAAAACAATGTCAGCAGAGGTTATGTGAACAGTGGGATTATTGGCCTTAAAAAAAAAAAAGCCTATAAGAATATTTTTTTGGTGAAAATAATGTATTTAAAAATACCTGTTCTACTGCCTGGCACTGAGTAGACTCTCAATACATTGTAGTTAGTTCTGAAAAATAGTCTAAAAAAATCTTCATCAATGCAAACAGCAATCAACTTAATAACAATAGCAGCAACAGCAACAACAACAAAAACTCCAGAAGTCCCTAGGGGTGGATGAGGTGGCATATAGGTTTGGGATTGAGTCTCCACTATTCCTAACCTATTTTTTAAAAATCCCTCAAGATTAATGAACACTTGCTTTGCAGGAGGCAGTCTCTGGAGTGATTTTCCTGACTAGTTAACTTCGCTAATGAGTTTTTCGGTCACAGGTCTGGTCATCAGACAGACCAGGAGAGCCAGTCAGCCTCTTTAAGGAGGACTGGGTCATCGAGAGCTGGGAAAGTAGCTAAAAATCAGAGTTGATGGAACCGGCCTGGGAGAGTTGGTATAGGTTCTTGAGCAAGTCAAGAATAATACTTTGGGAGGGTTATTATGACCTTTGTACCTTTATTCTGAAGAAATGTGCAGGATGCATAGAAGAAAGAGAATACGGGAAACCGGAAACCAGTGGGGAGGCTGCTGCAACCAGTAATGAGGTCTTAGACAAGCATAGAGACAGCAGGGAGAGAGAAGATAAACAAAAACCATGTTCTGAATGAAGGAGGCAAAAAATTGTTTTAGTTTTCTATTTATATGTAAAAAATTACCCCAAATTAAGTGACTTAGGACAATACTCATTTAGCCTCTCATAGTTTCTGTAGGTCTGGGCATGGCATAGTGGGAGTCTTTGATTAGAATCTTACAGGGGTAAAATCGAAGTGTGAACTGGGCTGCATTTTCCAATGAAGGCTGGGGTCTTCCAAACTCATCCAGGTTGTTGGCAGAATTCAGTTTCTTGCAGGTGTAGAACTGAGGTCCTCAGAGGCTGCCTTTCTCCATAGGCAGGTCACAGCATGGATATTTGCTTCTAATGGCCAGCAGAAGAGTATCTCTGTTGCTTCCATTTTATCTAATTCAGGGAAGGCCTTGACTCTCTTTTAAAAAGCTCACTAGGCCGAGTGCAGTGACTCATGCCTGTAATCCCAGCACTTTGGGAGTTCATGGCGGGTAAATCACCTGAGGTTCAAGACCAGCCTGGCCAACATGGTGAAGCCCCAGCTCTACTAAAAATACAAAAATTACCCGGGCATGGTGGCAGGTGCCTGTAATCCCAGCTACTCAGGAGGTTGAGGCAGGAGGATCATTTGAACCCAGGAGGTATAGGTTACAGTGACCCTGGATCACACCACTGCACTCCAGCCTGGGCGACAGAGTAAGACTCTGTCTCAAAAAAAAAAAAAAAAAAAAGAGGCTTACCTAAGTCAGGGATTCCCTTTCTACTAACTCAAAGTCAACTGATGAAGGATCTTAACTACATCTGCAAAGTTTTCTCGATTAACAGCAAGTACAGGTTCTACCCATACTTAAAGGGAGGGGATTTAAACAACAGGTACCAGGGGCCAGGAATCACAGGAGCCATCACAGAATTTTGCCTACTACAGGAATATAAAGGAACTGTGTGTCTGAAGTCAGATACTTTTCTGTGATTTAAATTAATTTTAAAATAAAAGAGTAAAAAGTAAAAATTCCCAGTTACTGAAAGCCCACAGCATGCAAAATACTATAGACATACCATTTCAAATCCTCAGAACAAATCCTGAAAGGTAAATGTTATGGTTTTTATAGTGGAGGATACTGAGGTTCAGACATGTCAAAGAACTTGGAATTTTCCTTCTAGTACATCATGTTGTATCAAAACAACCCCCAAAAGGTAAATATTACCCCCATTTTACAAAGAAAGAAATGGATATTTATGCAGTTTAAATAACTTGGCATTCCCTGATATACCATGATGCTACTGAATTTTACTAAAATATTTGTCTAAAATTTGCAAATCGCAAATAATCTGAGGATCTAGCAACGTGCTTTTCATGTCTGTTTAATAGAACCGTAGAATATTAGTGCTGGAAGGAACCCAGAAATCATCTGGTCCAATTTCCTCATATGATGTTTTCCCTGATTTTAGTAAAAAATTATTCTCTCACCTCCTATCCCCATCAGATCCCTAAGTGGAGTAGATGTTCTTTAGAGGCCCATCTTTGGGAACATCTCTTTTTTTTTTTGGAGACAGGGTCTCACTCCGTCACCCAGGCTTGATTGCAGTGGCATGATCTCGGCTCATGGCAACCTCTGCCTCCTGGGTTCAAGCCATCCTTGTGCTTTAGCTTCCCAAGTAGCTGGGACTACAGGTGTGCACCACCATGCCCAGCTAATTTTTGTATCTTTGGTAGAGATGGGGTTTCTCCATGGTCTCAAACTCCTGGACTTAAGTGACCTTCCCGCTTGGCCCTCCCAATGTGCTGGGATTATAGGTGTGAGCCACTGTGTCTGGCTGGGGCCACCTCTTCATAAGCTCTTCCCAGGGACTCCCAGGGCTTTCTCCAGCTCCTCTGGGCAGATGAGAGAAGCCAGCTGGGTCTCTAGATGTGCCTCCAGATACACACTCCCAGCTGCCTGAAGTACGTGGCCACTTGCCATTGCCAGTTGACGGTTATGATCCAGTGTGGCCTAAAGTGAACTCTCTTCAGCAGCTCCTCTTCGCAGGCTGTCTATTCCTGTGAAGGTGGCATCATTCTCCTAGTCATTCAGGCAGGAAGGTGCAGAGTCATCTTGGATTACATTTTGCCCCAACAACTCCCTTTCTGCTTTTCCCCCTATCCAGGTTCAGGCAATCTTCTATGTGCAATAAAGTCAACAGTTCCCCTCCTGTCCATTCCTGTGTGTAGTTCCCTTGTTCTCATCTTGGTCCTCTCATCTTCGTCCCCAAGACTTGGCCTCCTGCTTTGGGTATGGCTCCCTTCTGATACCTTTTGCACCCTCCATCCCAAATTAACCCACTTTATACACAGCTCATATCACGTTACTTAGAATCATGGCTGCACTGTGTCCCCTGATATTTCCTCCTTAAAATTTTGTTTTTAATGCAAACTTATTTGGAGATAACTCTTCCTTATTTAGTATTATCCCATTTTATGTGCATTCCTTACTCAGTCTGAGACAATTGTTCTTTTTGCTTTTATGTGTTATTGTGAAAAAGTATATTTCTATGCATGTAAAAATTATTCTTACATAGTACTTTTTTTTTTTTTAAGACGGAGTTTTGCTCTTGTTGCCCAGGCTGGAGTGAAATGGCACGATCTCGGCTCAATGCAACCTCCACCTCCCGGGTTCAAATAATTCTCCTGTCTCAGCCTCCCGAATAACTGGGATTACAGGCTCCAGTCACAACGGCCAACTAATTTTTGTATTTTAGTTGAGATGGAGTTTCACCATATTGGCCAGGCTGGTCTCGAAATCCTGATCTTGTGATTTGCCCACCTGGGCCTCCCAAAGTGCTGGGATTGTAGGCGTGAGCCACCATGCCTGGCCTCCTCTTGGGTTTTTATGGAAGCTTCATGATGTCAGCATTCCTTCCCCTAGTGTATAGGGCGGCACCCTCTCTGGACAAAAACCAATGTACATTATAACACCACATATATTTTCTCCTTCTTTTCTTTTCTTTTCTTTTTTTTTGAGTCTTGCTCTGTCATGCAGGCTGGAGTGCAATGGCACTATCTTGGCTCACTGCAACCTAAGCCTCCTGGGCTCAAGCGATTCTGCTGTCTCAGTCTCCTGAGTATGTGGGATTACAGGTGCACACTGCCATGCCTGACTAATTTTTTGGATTTTAGTAGAGACAAGGTTTCACTGTGTTCCCTGGCTGGTCTCGAACTCCTGAGCTCAGGCAATCCACCCACCTCGCCTCACAAAGTGCTAGGATTACAGGCGTGAGCCACCACGCCCGGCCTATATATGCATGTTTTTTCTAACACTTACATACTTTTTTTTGGTGCCAACAATGTTTTAAATACTTTACATGTATTAACTCATTTTACCCTTACAAAACCCTATCAAGTAGGTAGTATAAGTATGTCCATTTACAGATTGGGACATGGAGGAATCACAGAGAGGTTAAGAAACTTTCTCATTGTCACACAGTCTGTGCCAAACCAGGTTTCAACTCCAGAGTCTGCCTTTAGTCACTATTCAACACTACTAATATCAAAGAAGTAAGATGTTGATGCATCATTTATAGTAATATTTTTTTGTTTTTTTTGAGATGAAGTCTTGCTCTGTTGCCCAGGCTGGAATGCAATGGCATGATATCGGCTCACCACAACCTCCGCCTCCTGGGTTCAAGCGATTCTCCTGTCTCAGCCTCCCGAGTAGCTGGGATAACAGGCATGCGCCACCACGTCCGGCTAATTTTGTATTTTTAGTAGAGACAAGGTTTCTCCATGTTGATCAGGCTGGTCTTGAACTCCTGATCTCAGGTTATCCACCCGCCTCGGCCTCCCAAAGTGCTGGGATTATAGGCGTGAGCCACCGCGCCCAGCCTATAGTAATTTAAAAGATTAGAAATAACCAACAGCCGGGGTGTAGTGGCCCATGCTTGTAATTCCAGCAGTTTGGGAGCCTGAGGCGGGCAAGTTTGTTGGGAGCTGGAGACCAGCCTGACGACATGGCAAAACCCTGTTTCTATAAAAAATATAAAAATTAGCTGGACGTGGTGGTGCGTACACTTGTAGTCTGAGCTACTTGGGAGGCTGAGGTGGGAGGATTGCTGGAGCCTGGGAGATCGAGGCTGCAGGCTGCAGTGAGTTATGATCACACCACTGCACTCCAGCCTGGGCGACAGAGACCCAAAAACAAAACAAAACAACCTCTGACAATGTAGGAATGCTGAAATGAATATTAATTCTAAGTAAAAACTCAACCTATACCAATTAGCCCAAGACCACTACTTAGTCTACCTAAGCCAAGTTTGTTGACTTGTTACAATGAGGGAGAACACACAACAGAGAAACTGGTGGCAGGGTGATGGGAGGAGGGTGCTCACCAAACAAGAGGAAAGTTGGACTTATCATTGATTTTGGGAGAAGAGTGGAGTGTAGTTTTCATAGGCTCAAAGCAAAGCAGGGCTGTGTGAAAGGGTAGGCATAGGATGGGACTTTGAAGTGGATCCAGGGTCTTGTTTCCTTGGAAACTACGAAGTTGAGATAGAGGTGGAATGCTGTGTTCAGAAATCCCTTACTTGAAGTTTTGCACCTGGGTTGAAAATTACTGCGTTTTTTTGTGTCAAGGTGGCTTAGGTCCTTCACTGGAGAAGGGGGATGCTTCATTGTTGCTTGATATGATTTCAAGCAGCCAAAGTTCTGATGGTCTGTGATTTTGAGCACAAGTTTCTCAGTGAATAAGAAAGGAGAGAGGGGACTTATGAGCCTTTATAGCTGTAGCATGCCCTTGGGAGAAGAATGTTTTCTGTTATTTCTAGGCCAGTTTTATCTCTGTTACTGCAGCCTAATGAATGGCAGAAAAGGTTTTGATATTCTCAGTCCTAGTGAATTTCTGCTTCTCGAAGTGCATGTTAGTGGTAATGTGTTTTATATCTTACTTTCTTATTTTCCCTCCCTTTAATCTATATATTTTATTTTATTTATTTTTTATTTTTTTGAGACGGAGTCTCACTCTGTCGCCCAGACTGGAGTGCAGTGGCGGATCTTGACTCACTGCAAGCTCCGCCTCCCGGGTTCACGCCATTCTGCCTCAGCCTCCTGAGTAGCTGGGACTATAGGCGCCCGCCACCCATGCCCGGCTAATATTTTATTTTTGTTTTTATTTTTAATAGAGATGGGTTTTCACCATGTTAACCAGGATGGTCTTGATCTCCTGACCTTGTGATCCACCCGCCTTGGCCTCCCAGAATGCTGGGATGACAGGCGTGAGCCACAGTACCCGGCCAATGTAAATGTATTTCTTACTGTAGACTGAGGTCAGGAAAGTGGGCTGTAATGTATACATATTGATATTATTTGTATCCATTCCATGTATCACTTTCTCCTGAAGCATAGAATCTAATACAAAAAAAAAAAAAAAAAAAAGCAAAACACAAAACCTAGGCCCAAATTCCACCTTGGCCATGTTTTAGCCCAGTAACTCACATTCCCCAGTGTCTAATCTTTACCAGAAACTTCCTTATCTGTAAAATAGGGTAAAAGCCTTTTCTTCTTTCCAGGGTTGTTGTGGACTCAAACGAGAGGCTGTTAGTGAAAGATTTCTGTGAATTATAAAGCTCCTAGGAACCCAATTATTCCTGCTGGCTTGGCCACATAGTCTAGAAGAATCTCTACATAATTAGCATCTAGAGATTAGATAATTTACCCATTATTTTCCACGTGCTTGTCTATTTCCCAGCATGATGGTAACATTTCCCAGGGAAAGATTTAGAATATATATTCTATGAATTAATGTTTATCATAAAAATAATGAAATTGCTAATAACTATTGATTTATTGTCACGTTGAGACTCTGCTCTAAGTACTTTGTATGGACTGTATAGCAATTTATCCCTTCACTAATCCTATGAGGTATGTGTATTTATTGTTACTGTTTTACAGATATTGAAACTAAGACACTGAGCCTCTATTTTAGCCTCATGTCTTCTTTCCTTCCAGCTTTCCCCAGGCAAGTAAAGGCAGGCCACAGTCTGCCAGCCGCCCAACCATTCAGGCTTTTCATTATTATAGGAGGTATCTGGTCAAGGACCACCACCATCTTCCTGTCCTGCCCCGTGAGTTCCCCAAGTGGAGACACAGCCTGTTCCCCAACACCTACACTCATGAACACAGGAGGGTTGGTCAAAATTGCACAGCTTTCATGCTTAGTTTTATACTCAGGTGTCAGTGACTGATAGAAGGGCCTTTTGGAGGTAGAGAGTGCACAGGCTCTGAAGAGGCAAGACCAGGGGAAGTCTGGACCTGCTTCCAGAGTGTCCTCCCACAAGGCTTAGTGCTCAGGACCTGTAGTGGGTTGAATATGTTCCCTAAATTTCATGTCTGTATTCTCCTTGAGAGCCTTTAGAGGGAGCATGGTACTTTATTTCAGACTTCCGGTCTCCAGAACTCTGGAAGAATACAGTTCTGTTGTTTTAAGCTACCAAGTTTGTGGTCATTTATTATGGCAGGCCTAGGAAACTAACACAGGTTGAGTATCCCTTATCTGAAATGCTTGGGATTGGGAGTGTTTCGGGTCTCAGATTTTGGAATATTTGCATATATATAATGAGATATATTGGGAATGGGACCCAAGACTGAACACGAAATCCATCTATGTTTCATAAATACCTTAATAACACTTACACTGTGCTCCATTTTCTCCAGCAACTTGACTTTCTGTACTCTAGATAAACATAAACGTTTTCTCTCCCCACCACTTTTTTTTTTTGAGACAGAGACTTGCTCTGTCGCCCAGGCTGGAGTGCAATGGCACAATCTCAGGTCACTACAACCTCTGCCTGCTGGATTCAAGTGATTCTTCTGCCTCAGCCTTCCGAGTTGCTGGACTACAGGCATGTGCCGCCACGCCTGGCTAATTTTTGAATTTTTAGTAGAGATGGGGTTTCACCATGTTGGTCAGGCTGGTCTCAAACTCCTGACCTCAGGTGATCCAGCCGCCTCGGCCTTGCAAAGTGCTGGGATCACAGGCATGAGTCACCGTGCCTGGCCTTGCTTCTCTTTTAAAATCACTGTTACTCATGGGGTATCTGCAGGCTTCTTTCATATTTTCAACAATATCTTTATACCACAGAGCAGAGAATAAACAAACAAACAAACAAAACCCCACAGTGAGTAAGGCACGTAGGTCTTGGCTCCTACGTGGGGCATTATGGGGAACGTGCTGTTGATGACACTGGCCTGCACACATGCCATTTTATGACCCTTTGTGAGTGTGTGCACGTTGGGGAAACCGGGCATGTGCAAAAAAGGTACATCTCAGTGGAAAGGGGCTGGGAGGGCCTTTTCTTTTGTTTTCCTTGGGAACCCTGAATAAGCTATACATTGTATGACCCATTGTGTGAGATCAGGTGTGGCATTTTCCACTGAGACACCACATTAGTGCACAAAATTGTTCAGATTTTGGAGCACAGGGTTTCGGATTTTCAGATTAGGGATGCTCAACATGTACAACATCCTTGCAACAATCTAGGTGTGAGCTTTCCTCAAGAGCAAGAAGAGGCCGGGCGCGGTGGCTCAAGCCTGTAATCCCAGCACTTTGGGAGGCCGAGACGGGCGGATCACGACGTCAGGAGTTCGAGACCATCCTGGCTAACACGGTGAAACCCCGTCTCTACTAAAAAATACAAAAAACTAGCCGGGCGAGGTGGTGGGCGCCTGTAGTCCCAGCTACTCGGGAGGCTGAGGCAGGAGAATGGCGTAAAAACCCGGGAGGCGGAGCTTGCAATGAGCTGAGATCCAGCCACTGCACTCCAGCCTGGGCGACACAGCAAGACTCCGTCTCAAAAAAAAAAAAAAAAAAAAGAGCAAGAAGAGCTTGCCACTTCCGCTATATGACCACGGTGAAGCCAGCCTGTCACCCTCCTGCCCTGGATGACCCCAGGGAACTCTACAGAGGTCCATGGCTATGGGAGGCCAGTAATTGTCTAGGAGAGCTCAGTGCCACTTGCAAAGACCACAGATCTCTCTAGAAATTCTGGGCTGAGCAGGTGAAGGCGGCTGGTCAGGCCCATGAAGGAGCCTAGTCAGCCTTAAGGAAAGGTTCACTGTGGGGCCCCCGACTTCCCATTCCTGATCTCCTTTTCACCTCTGCTGCCCACTTCCTTTTCTCTTTCCCTCCAAGTACACCTCATACTCTGCTCCTGATGACACTCAAATCTCACCCCTCCCCGCCCCCCCGTCAAATAAAAAGAGCCTAGCGGCTCTTGTAAGAACGGTGTATTCATTTCCTAGTGTTGCATTAATAAGTTATCATAGACTTAGTGGTTTAAAACAACACAAATTTGCCGGGCGTGGTGGCTCACGCCTGTAATCCCAGCACTTTGGGAGGCCAAGGCGAGTGGATCACCTGAGGTCAGGAGTTCGAGACCAGCCTGACCAACATGGTGAAAACCCGTCTCTCCTAAAAATACAAAAAGTAGCCAGGTATGGCGGCACGTGCCTGTAATCTCAGCTACTCAGGAGGCTAAGGCAGGAGAATTGCTTGAACCTGGGAGGCGGAGGATGCAGTGAGCTGACATCACGCCATTGCACTCCAGATTAGGCAACCAGAACGAAACTACGTCTCAAAAAAAAAAAAAAAAAGAAAGAAAGAAACAAAACAACAACAACAACAAAAAAACCCATACAAATTTATTCTCTTATCATTCTGGAGGTCAGAAGCCCAACATAAGTTTCAAAGGGCTAAAACAAATGTCTGAAGGACTGGTTTATTCTGGAGGCTCCAGGTATATAATCCATTTTTTGAATCTTCCAGCTTCTAGAAACTGGCATTTTTTAGCACGTGGACAGATCACTCTAATGTCTGCTTCTGTCATCACACCCCCTTCTCCCTGACTGACCCTCTCATTTCTCTAAGGACTCGTGATTATATGAGGGGCTCATCTCAATAATCCAGGATAAGTTCTTTATCTCAAGGTCCTTAATTTATTCACATCTGCAGAGTTCCTCTGCTATATAAGGTAACATATTCACAGATTCCAAGGATTGGGATGCGGATATCTCTGTGGGGCTATTATTCAGTCTACCCCAAATGTGCACTCCTCCCCAAAGTATTTATCTTTGAGCACCAAGGGGAACTCTGCCTTCGGCTAAGGCTACACAACTAGCCTGATGGTGGACTGTAGCAACTTGTAGGCAAGGGGTACAGCTCAGGGCAGCTACCCCTCCCTCTTCTGGGGCCAGCCTGGAGGAAGTTCCATTGCTTCTGGCCTGCAAATTCCTGAGAATTCTTTGAAACCTAGGAGGGGCCTGGGTATTATGCCCTTTTGAGTGAGAATTCAGAGGCCAGTGGAATCAGGGCAATCAGGCATTTCCTGATCATCTACTATGCTCCAGGATGCTGACTTGGAGAGATGAACAAGGCAAAATGCCCATTCTGACGGCACTCAGAATTTTGCAGGGAACTGGAAGGATAAATGAATCTGGGAGGAACTGCTAAACCAGAGGAGAGGGTAAGCTTGTTAGAACCTGAGAAGAATGCCGTCTGAAAAGGTAGAGAAGTCAGGAGAAGCAGTGAGGCCCTCAACCGTGTGTATCACAATGCCTCCTGTCACTTCCTTTCTGAGCTTCCAGTACAAGCTTCTCCGTGGGTGTTTTCTGCCCGAGCACCTGAACTTTGGAGACCTCGCACTTTGGACAAAGTCCCTGGCCCTGACACTTAATAGTTTTGGGAACTTGGGCAAAATACTCAAAGCTTCCTAGTCTGTAAAATGAGAATGATAAAACATCTGCCTTCCTTGCAGGATTGTTGTGGTGATGTATAAGACGTAAAATATGAAGCACAGTCAGCAGTCACTGAGCTTAAGGAATGTTAAGTTATAATCATTATTTCTGAACTTTGGTGCACAATACGACCCTGTTGACACCTCCTTTGCCTCCTTGGGACATATTCTCTTCTGGTGGTCCTCATCCCTTTCCAGCTATCCTCTGTCTCTTGGTATTCTCCTAATCTACTAACTCCCATCAATGTTCCTGCTTGCCCAGAGTGCCTGTCTCAGCCTTCTTCTTTTCTCCCTAACCCCTGCGAAGATCTCATCAAATTCCCTGCCTTTCATTTTCCTTATCGGTTTGCTGACGGCTTACTGACAAGTATCTCCAGCTGAGACCCTTTACTGATTAGAGTAATAACAACTGGTGGATGTGTTCTCCTAGATAGAGAACAAGAATCTCAATTTTCAATGTCGGGAGGGACTTTATGCATCTTTTTGCTTTCAAAAGCAATTTCTGTCTGGGTGTGGTGGTCCATGCCTGTAATTCCAGCACTTTGGGAGGCCAAGGCGTGTGTCTCACTTGAGGTCAGGAGTTCGAGACCAGCCCGGCCAAAACGGTGAAACCTTGACTCTAGTAAAAATACAAAAAATTAGCTGGGCATGGTGTCAGGCACCTATAATCCCAGCTACTTGGGAGGCTGAGGCAGGAGAATCGCTTGAACCCGAGAGGGGGAGGTTGCAGCGAGCAGAGATCTTTCCACTGCACTCTAGCCTGGGCAACCGAGAGAGACTCTGTCTCAAAAAACCAAAAACAAAAAGAAAAGCAATTTCTTTTCTCTGCATTCTCCATGTTACTAAAATCTAACATCAACCCCATAGCTCCTCAGACCAGAAGCTCCTTTGTTGCATGCATTCTCCAAATGCCTAAATCACCAATTTTTTTTTTTTTTTTCTGAGATGAAGTCTCACTCTGTCGCCCAGGCTAGAGTGCAGTGGCACGATCTTGGCTCACTGTAACCTCCACCACCCTGGTTCTAGCAATTCTCCTGCCTCAGCCTCCCGAGTAGCTGGGACTACAGGTGTGCACCACCACGCCTGGCTGATTTTTTTTTTTTTTTTTTGAGACGGAGTCTTGCTTTGTCGCCTAGGCTGGAGTGCAGTGGTGCCATCTGGGCTCCCTGCAGGCTCTGCCTCCCGGGCTCACGCCATTCTCCTGCCTCAGCCTCCTGAGTAGCTGGGACTACAAGCATCTGCCACCACATCCGGCTAATTTTTTGTATCTGTAGTAGAGACGGGGTTTCACCGTGTTAGCCAGGATGGTCTCCATCTCCTGACCTCATTATCCCCCCGCCTCAGCCTCCCAAAGTGCTGGGATTACAGGCATGAGCCACCGTGCCTGGCCAACTTTTGTATTTTCAGTAGAGAGGAGGTTTCACCGTGTTGGCTAGGCTGGTCTTGAACTCCTGACCTCATGTGATCGGCCCACCTTGGCCTCACAAAGTGCTGGGATTACAGGCATGAGCCATCACGCCCTGCCCTAAAATACCAAATCTTATTAAATCTACATTCTACAATTCTGTCACATCTATCACTTCATCTCTGTCCACTCCTAGCACTGACTTAGCTGAGGACATCATCAACTCTGATCAAAGGACCCTAAGTCTAAGTAACAATACCAGTTTCACGGCAGGGCTTCCCTGGAACCAGGCTGGATGTAATGAGAATTTTCAAGAGAATGTGAATTGCTCTTTACTTGATTTTCTTCTCTTTCTTTCTTTCTTTTCTTTCTTTCTTTCTCTTTCTTTCTTTCTTTCTTTCTTTCTTTCTTTCTTTCTTTCTTTCTTTCTTTCTTTCTTTCTTTCTCTCTCTCTCTCTCTCTCTCTCTCTCTTTCTTTCTTTCTTCTCTTTCTCTCTTTCTCTCTTTTTTTCTCTCTTTCTCTTTGTTTCCTTTCTTTCTTCTTTTTGTTTTGAGATGGAGTATCGCTTTTGTCACCCAGTTTGGAGTGCAGTAGTGCGATCTCAGCTCACTGCAACGTCCGCCTCCCGGGTCCAAGCGATTCTCGTGCCTTATCCTCCTGAGTAGGTGGGATTACAGGCGCCCGCCAACAAGTCCAGTTAACTTTTTTTTTGTTGTTTTTTTGTATTTTTAGTAGAGATGGGGTTTCACCACGTTGGTCAGGCTGGTCTCGAACTCCTGATCTCAGGTGATCTGCCCGCCTCGGCTTCCCAAAGTGCGTGAGCCACCGCGCCCGGCAATTTTCTTTTCTTTTCTTTTTTTTTTTTTTTGAGACGGAGTCTCGCTCTGTCGCCCAGGTTGGAGTGCAGTGGCCGGATCTTGGCTCACTGCAAGTTCCGCCACCCGGGTTTACGCCATTCTCCTGCCTCAGCCTCCCGAGTAGCTGGGACTACAGGTGCCCAATACCTCGCCCGGCTAGTTTTTTTGTATTTTTTTAGTAGAGACGGGGTTTCACCGTGTTAGCCAGGATGGTCTCGATCTCCTGACCTCGTGATCTGCCTGTCTCGGCCTCCCAAAGTGCTGGGATTCCAGGCTTGAGCCACCGCGCCAGGCCGATTTTCTTTTCTTTAATACCAATCTGAAAGTGCGGGACTCTGTGCACCTGAAATGATTACATTTTGATATTGACGTGAAAAAATTGGGTTCTACTTTGCCCCAGTTTCTCAACCCAAAGAAGACATTCCAAAAGTTTCCCATGGGGCCTAGGAAGTTTGGCCTTCACAGGATAGTGGCAGGAGTGTTAACTTTGTCCTATTACCAAAAGGTGTCAAAGCTGTTACTAAACTGTCTGTGACAGTATGGGAAACCCTGACAGCACTGGGGAATTCCTCATGGTCCTTCCAGACCATGGTCACAGTGAGAACCCGATTCTGTTGCCCTGGCCCTGTGGGGAAATCCCCAAGATAGCTGCTGATAGTTAAGGAAACAGTGTCCTGCCTAGGCTGGGTGAGAGAGATTGGGTCAGACAGGCTGCACTTCCTCAGTGAGTGTGCATATGCCCGTCCGCACTGCCTATCGTTTCCTCACCCAATGTGAGAGCAGGGGGCTGAGCTGAGCTGAGTGGAGAATTCATGGGACCTTTCGACGGTCAAGACCCAAAACTTCTATTGTATAGCATCCCTGGAACAGAGAACAGGAGGCAGTCAAGGCCCCAGCTTCAACCTTTTGACAGTAAACCAGAAAAGACCAAGTAGTGAGGTCTCCACTGTCTCACACAAGCCAAGACCAGGTCTTAGACTATCCAGTGTTCCTTTCTCTCTTTCACGGTGCTGATAATTTGGGGAATGAGCACTCCATTGTCATAGGAGGGGCAGATGGGGGTGGAAGAGTGAGAAGGGTGAAGTTAGGACATAGACGTTCCCACTAAGCCAGAGACCCCTGAACTGCCATAGCCATGACATGCACAGGTTGTCCTCAAATCCCAGGGCCATGGACAGGTCTTGGGTGTCTTTCAAATTTTAAGTTGGTTGGCATCTGTCTAGTTCAAAACCTGATTTAGGTTCAGTTCAACCAGGGAGTATGATTCTTTGGGGAGAGGGCCTTGACCTAGAAATCTATATGCTCAGCGGTCTGCCCAGCTGCTAATGGCTCTGACACACTGGAAAGGCACTCACCCTCTGAGGGTTTCAGACTATATCTTTGAAAATAAAATTCAGTGGATGAGGTACCGGGTGCAAAGGTATTGTCCTCAACAGCTCTAGTTGCTACTTCTAACTCACAGGGTACGTATCACGAAGGATCCCACCATCCATTGTCGGTCTGAGCCGGGAATGGGATTTTGGCAGACCATGAATCCTGTATTAGTTTCTAGAGGGACTATAACAAAACACCACAGACTTGGGTGTTTAAACCGAGATTGTACCACTGCACTCCAGCCTGGGTGACAGAGTAAGACTCTGAATCAAAAAAAAAAAAAAAAAAAAAGTGTATACATAGGAGCACTCTGAGATGAGTAACTCAAAGGGGTGGTTAGAATTTGGGATCTACCTAACAGCAGGGGAAAAGGAGGAGGAATAAAGGACATACGGAAAACCAAATGACTTTTGAAAAGATAAATGGTCCCTTAGAATAGATGGAAGATTCGAGTCTTGTGACAATGTCTATTTGGGTGTGATGACTACTTCTCATCTCTGAGATTAGATTTGCTTCTAGTCCTGAAGAAGATTTATGACAACTGAGTTAAAAATTTGAGACTTGCGAGGAGGATCTGCTATTAAACAGGTAAGGGATTTTAGCTGTTTATTTCAGCTGAAAATAATTCTTAAGTCGAAACTGGCACATTTGGAGGTAGCATGTCCTGATCCCCTTAAAAAGGGAACTGAATAGACCCCGTATCTCTGATTCTGCCCAGGGTCCTGTGCCCGCTGACACCAGAAATCACCACTTCTCTCAGCCTTGTTTTGTGGTGGTTTTATCAAGCTGCAATTTGGTTATGTCTTTTCTAACAGTGTTTAAAAGCAATCAGATGCAGGAACTTTTCCTTTTATTAACTATTATTGAGCTTATATTGGACACTGAACTAGGTGTCAGTTTACAAAAATGAATAAACAAAAATCACTGCCAGTAAGGAACACACAGCCAAGATGGGGGGAGTACTAAGATGTAAAGAGATGTAAAATAATGTGATAGATTTGGCGAGAGTTACTAAAGAGTCAGAAAAGGGCAAGCATGTTTCTTCTCTGTCCTGAAGCAGCCAAGGGAGAGGAAGATATCTGATGCCAATGCTGGGGTGTTGGTTTAGGCACGTAGATGCTGTGATGGGTAGTGGAACCGTTCAATGAGCAGACAGGAGAACCAGCTTTATGCGGGGAGGGAGAGAAGTGCTCCCCTCATCCCCCGTGAGTCACACCCTGGAGATTATAAATGTCAACATTTTGATTTCGGGAGATTTTGAGTTTTGAGCTTAAAATGACTGAAGAACCACGAGGTGGATCTACGTGTTTCGAGTCTAGAAGTCTGAATACAGATTTACGATTTATGAGCACATAGGAGGTGGATCCAAGGGAGAGATTAAACAGGGCACAGAAGAGTTTTTAAAAATAATATTTTTCCGGGGAAAAAACCCCAACAAAACACGATTCTTTCAGCAGAAACCAGAACATTTTCTCACAGACTCTCCTACAGAGAGCCCTGATAAAGTAATAAACATGCTAACAGTAAGAACCCCAACCAATTTCATAGGGCAGTTTGTGGTAATTACTCTCAGTATGGAGCAGATAGTCCTCTTGCAAAACCCGATGCAGCAAACTTTGCTAGCTCCATGTGGGGCCTCCAGAGGACACAGTTGGGCACTAAATCCTGGCTGAAAACAAAGGCCGATTTAGAGGATCCGTAGAAACGGATGCACAGAATATCCCTCAGTTTTCTCTGTGTAGCAGGCCCTCCATATACGCGGGTTCCCCAAGATCGAAATATCAAACAAATGAATTTAAAAAAAAAATACACAAAAGCTAGTAAAAATAAAAACAGTATGACAATTACTTACATAGCATTTACATTGGATTAGGTGTTACAGAGTAATTTAGAGACCATTTAAAGTACACGGGAGGATGTGCATAGTTATGTGCAAATACTACGCCATTTTCTATGAGAGACTTGAGCAACCAGGATTTTGGTATCGGCGGGAGCCCTGGACCAATTCCCCTCAGTTCTACCGAGGGAGAACTGTTTTGTTTCTTCCAGCACTGCTTTGACCGACAGTGTGTTGGGATTCGCTGACCTCCATGAGAAAGCTTGGCAGCATGCTGAGATCAATTTTCCCAGGGCCAGAATTCTCCTGCGTGAGCTAAAATAGAGTGGCTCGGTCCAACAAAACAGAGCCTAGAGTCAGGAATTATGGCGAACCTGCTCCCTCCCGTCCTCCCTTGGCGCACAGATCCCTGGCGCCGCCGCTCTTGAGGTCGCCTCTCGCGTGCCGGCCTCATCGTCGGAACGGCGCTTCCTGAGGCTTTATATAAGGACGGCTCTGAATCCGCTCGTCGGGATTAAATCCTGCGCTGGCGCGCTCCTGCCCGCCTCTGGCCTCCATTTGCTCTACCTGAGGCTCCCTCCAGAAGAACTTTCCCTTAGCCTCAGTGCAGTGCCTTTCGGGCGTCCTCAGACCAGACACAGGCCAAAGCCACCGCAGAATCCGGAAGCCCTGGGTTGGGATGTGAATTCTCCCGGGGACTATGGCGTAGCGGGGCGCGGGGGGGGGGGGAAGAGGGTGGGAGGGACCTGAGCAGAGTGGAGGAGGAGGGAGAGGAGAACAGAAAAGAAATGACGAAATGTCGAGAGGGCGGGGACAATTGAGAAAGCTTCCCGCCGGCGCGCTTTCGGTTTTCAATCTGGTCCGATACTCTTGTATATCAGGGGAAGACCGTGCTTGCCCTGACAGAAGCTGTCTTTCAGACTGTAGCAGTCATGTCTGGCAGGGGAAAGGGTGGAAAAGGCTTAGGCAAAGGGGGCGCTAAGCGCCACCGCAAGGTCCTGAGAGACAACATTCAGGGCATCACCAAGCCTGCCATTCGGCGTCTAGCTCGGCGTGGCGGCGTTAAGCGGATCTCTGGCCTCATTTACGAGGAGACCCGCGGTGTGCTGAAGGTGTTCCTGGAGAACGTGATTCGGGACGCAGTCACCTACACCGAGCACGCCAAGCGCAAGACCGTCACAGCCATGGATGTGGTGTACGCGCTCAAGCGCCAGGGGCGCACACTGTACGGCTTCGGAGGCTAGGCCGCCGCTCCAGCTTTGCACGTTTCGATCCCAAAGGCCCTTTTTAGGGCCGACCACTCGCTCATCTGAGGAGCTGGACACTTGACTGCATAAAGTGCAACAGTAACGATGTTGGAAGGTAACTTTGGCAGTGGGGCGACAGTCGGATCTGAAGTTAACGAAAGCTACTGTGGCCCCTGGCGCTCACAGCCGTAAAGACTTAAGTCGTTGACCGAAAGCGGCTTTTTCACTTACTTGGGCTTTTTTTTTTTTTTGCCTTTATCGATATGAAAGGTTGAATGTGCTCTAGGTTTGACCACTACTTTCTCGGCTTGCTCTTCTGGAGCAGTATATAGGCACACCTAGAGGGGCACGTCTTTGCGATCACCAGATCTGGTTCTGAGAAATAGGCACTGGCAATTTACACGTGCCTTGCTATGTAATCTCCCTACATTTGCTCAGGCAAAGTGGGAGAAGCAGCCTTAGATCTTCATTCTATAGATGCCGGCTTTCCCACCTGATCGGCTTAGATTTCGCGATTGACTGTTCTGGGCTTCATTTTACCCTCTACATAACAAGCGGGTGGACTAGATCCCTTAGTAAGGGTCCATGTTATGTGGTATCTTCAGCCACGCACTCAGCTCAATCTTAGTACAGTTAAAAAAAATGAATTTCTAGCAAGCTATCTGCCCAGTGCCTGAAAAGTATCATTTCTTGTGTTCAGTAAAAAGGCTCCTAATTTAATCAAGGACCTATGAGATAACTGTCTTTCAGTTGTGGCATTGCAAGGATACAAATGCAGAGACATTTTAATGTGATCCTTCTATAAGAGTGAACCAACGATATGATCTGAAAGCAACTTCACAACTAATTCAGGTATGTGACTTCTACTTCTTAGGGCCTGTTGTAGCTTAGAACGAGAGACGTGCAGAAACGTGCCCACCATCAATACAGAAAGCACAATTTAATTTTGACAAGGCAAAAGCCAATTCTATATCAGCATGGCATCTGTTAAAGCAAGCCATTCTTTACACTACCACCTCTAAATTGCCCTCATTTGGATTAAAATGTGGGTTCACATTTCTAATCCTTACAGTTTTGCAGCCATTGCATATCCCATAAGTTTCTTTTTTGTTTGTTTTTTGTTTTTATGTTTTTTTTTTTAAGATTCTAGGCTTATGATTTTACTGTGTATGTATTTGGAAGAAGAAATTCTGTCA
This sequence comes from Macaca fascicularis, assembly GCF_037993035.2. NCBI lineage: Eukaryota > Metazoa > Chordata > Mammalia > Primates > Cercopithecidae > Macaca > Macaca fascicularis. Next base: position 111,415,680 of record NC_088375.1, read on the forward strand.
GCTCCCAAAGGATAAACCAGCAGTTGCTTTATTGGTTTTCAGATGTGGCTGCTCTCATCAGCATCAAACACGTGAGACTGAACTAAGCTTAAAACACGGTACTTAGCAATCAGGTTGCCGGCAAAGCACTGGTGCGAGACTTGCCTTCCAGGAGCTTACCAATGGGGCTGCCAGCAAAGCGGTGGATGCAAGACTTGCCCTCCAGGAGCTTACCATCAGAACGGAGAAGACAATAAATGCATAATATATAGACGACATAAATCCATACCTGTACACATTTAAGAATAAACAGTCCAACAGTAAGAGGCAGTACATATTCAATATGCTGAGAAATGTAGACAATAACTACTATAGGAATCCTAATGCTACAGGAGTCACTGGCTGCTGGGAAACCAAGGAAAACTTGGCTATGGACGTTGGGGCTTGTGTCGGACTCTGAATAAAGGGCAGAATGATTGGCATCCTACTGAGATACAGAGTAAAAGGGTTGAGGGCAGGGAGGAAGTGGCAAGAATAACATTTGTGAAGATGTCCAGGTAAGAAATAGAGGTTGTAATGCTCAAGATGTTTCCTTTTCCCTTTTAAATCTGACCTGTGATTTTCAGCATTGCTATTTCAAGTATCACTGATTTTTTTTTTAATTTTAAAGGCAATGCTGATGAATCTATCTGATCCTCACCAAGATCCACTAAAGAAGGAGATATCAAAAATTTGAAGATAAAGAAAGAAAGGGAGTGGGGGAGAAAACACGTCCATTGTCTGAATCAGTTGTTCTCAAAATGTAGCCTCTCATCTAGCAGCACTGATCACCTGGGATAAAGTCTTGGGCCCCACCCCAGACCTATTGAATGAGAAACTGAAGAAACTGAGGGGCGAGACATAGTAATCTGTGCTTTAAAAAAGCCCTCCCGGTGATTCTGATACACATTAAAGGTTGAAAGCCACTGACTTAGGTAACAGCATTTCTTTCTTTCTCTCTTTCTCTTTCTTTCTTTCTCTCTTTCTTTTTCTTTTCTTTCTTTTTCTTTCCTTCCTTCTTCCTTCCTTTCCTTTCTTTCTTTCCCTTCCTTCCTTCCTTCCTCTTTCTTTTTATGAGATGGAGTCTTGATCTGTCACGCAGGCTGGAATGCAGTGGCACGATCTTGGCTGACCGCAACCTCTACCTCCCGGGTTCAAGTGATTCTCCTGCCTCAGCCTCCCGAGTAGCTGGGACCACAGGTGCCCACCACCACGCCGGGCTAATTTTTGTATTTTTAGTAGAGATGGAGGTTTTGCCATGTTGGCCAGGCTGGTCTCGAACTCCTGACTTTAGGTGACCCGCCCTCCTCGGCCTCCCAAAATGCTGGGATTACAGGAGTGAGCCACCGCGCCTGTCCTCTTTTTCTTTTTTTTAAACAGTTTTTGTTTTAATGCAAAAATATTTAAAACCTGAATATATGTTGCCCAGATGTTCACCCAAATGTTAAAATTTGCTTTAGTTTGAAGTCCAGCTAATTTGTGTATTTTTAGTAGAGACCGGGTTTCACCGTGTTGGCCAGGCTGGTCTTGAACTCCTGACCTCAGGGGATCCACCCCTCTCAGCCTCCCAAAGTGCTGGGATTACAGGTGTGAGCCACCATGCCCGGCCAATTACTGAGAATTCCTGCCTTTTTCACAGGATTATTTTAAGGATCAAATGAAAAGTTATACGTGAAAGAAGAATGACGCCATGAAGTGACACCGAAACCAAAGTTGATATATGTATTGCCTTTCCCACTCAATGTAGTTCGTTTTTTGTTTTGTTTTTTTGAGAGACGATTTAACTCTATGGTGACCAGGCATTGCTTGGGTACGGCTACTACGGAAATAAACAAAGACAAATCCTCACCCTGAGAAATGTTGCCAGCCTAATGCTGAGAGGTTAAGGAAGGGAAGGGGTATTAAGATAGGAGAGGGCAGAGGCAAGGAGGAGGGCCCAAAGAGATGAGGGCAAAGAAGAGCAAGGGAGCCGGGCACTGTGGCTCATGCCTGTAATCCCAGCACTTTGGGAGGCCAAGACAGGCAGATGACGAGGTCAAGAGATTGAGACCATCCTGGCCAACATGGTGAAACCCCGTCTCTACTAAAAATATAAAAATTAGCTGAGCGTGGTGACACGCACCTGTAGTCCCAGCTACTCCAGAGGCCGAGGCAGGAGAATCGCATGAACCCGGGAGACGGTGGTTGGAGTGAGCCGAGATGGTGCCTCTGCACTCCAGCCAGGGCGACAGAGCGGGACTCCGTCTCAAAAAAAAAAAAAGAAAGAAAAAGATATCTCTCGTACAGAATGGAAGCTCAGTGTGGCAGGGCAGAAAGACTATCCTGACTATGTAATCTACTAGATCAGAGCTGGCGAGAGCTTCAGTTAAGGCATGGTCATGGGTGGACGGAGAAAAGGTGATACAATTGAAAGTCAGAAGGTAGATTTAGTAACATTTGGAACTCATGAGATTTGCACAGAGGGCAAGAGGAAGGGACACCTGACTCAGAACAGATGGGGGTAATGAAGGTGTCTTCCAGGAAGATGGGGAATGTGGAAAGAAACAAATCGGTTTGGAAAGCAAGATGATGCATGTGGTTTTGGAAATAAGCTGGGTTTGAAGTGCCTAGTATCCATCCAGAGGGACCTATCTACCAGGCAGTTAGAAATATTGGTGTAGCCAGGCACAGTGGCCCACGTCTATAATCCCAGCACTTTGGGAGTCCAAGGTGGGAGGATGGCTTGAGCCCAGGATTTCGAGACCAGCCTGGGCAATGCAGTGAGACCCTGACTCTACAAAAAATAAAAAAAAATTACCCGGGCCTGGTGGTGTGTGCCTGTAGTCCCAGTTACTCAGATGGCTGAGGTGGGAGGACCCCTGAACCCAGGAGTCCAAGGTTGCAGTGATCTTTGATTGTGCTACTGCACTCCAGCCTAGACGAGTGAGACCCTGTTTCACACACACACACACACACACACACACACACACACAAAATGTGTAGCGCTCAGGATAGGGTCTCAGCAGAAGATACCAATTTGGGAGCACTTAGCTAAGGGACAGAAATATGGAAAGCAGGGAGTCAATCTCACTTGAGTTGCACGGAGAAAAGAAGATGGCCAAGGCCAGCACGGGGGAAACCAGGAATATTGACGGGGAAGAGAAAGACATGAGAAGACTGAGATGCGGACCGAGAGAAGGATAAGGGTGACCAGGAGAGTGGACAAGTCCTCTTCTAAGGAAGAAAAAGCAGTGTAAACATGGCCATGTCTCTTACCATGTAGTTCCCCTCCAAACACACACACACACACACCTGTCCCCCACTAGCCTGCCTAAGGCAGAATTAAATGTGAACAAAGCACGTTTTTCACTTCATAAAAGCCACAGATTCAGAGTGGGCTTACTGGCAACCAAGGTAGCCACGTAGAAGCTAGTTATTAGAGGAAGAGGTGGGTTTGAGACAGGGTCTCACTATCTTGTCACCCACACTGGAGTGCAGTGGCACAATCTCAGCTCACAGCAGTCTCTGCCTCCCGGGCATAAGTGATTCTCCCACCTCAGCCCCCCTAGTAGCTGGGACCACAGGCAAATGGCACCACTCCCGGCTAGGTATTTCTTTTTTCTTTTTCTTTTTTCTGTTGTTGTTGTAGAGACAGGGTCTTGCTATGTTTCCCAAGCTGGTCTGGAACTTTGACTTCAAGCAATCCGCCCGCCTCCGCCTCCCAAAGTGCCGGGATTAACAGCTGTGAGCCACAGTGCCCAGCCAGAGGAAGAGTATTTCTTTACCGTATCCTTAATTATCCTTTAACTGTCACCTGAGGGGAGACAATGATTTAAGTACAGGGAATGATTAAATGTTAAAACTTAGCATTTTAGAATGTTATCTTGTATTGATGAATTCAGCTTATGCTGGTCTCGCAAACAAATACGAAGACTGACAGATTCCTGTGAGTGCAGGCCTTCACAGTGCCAGGACCACAAGATGTAATGAATTCTACTCCTGACTGGATATAAAAAAAAAGCCACGAAATTTTCCTTTGACATTCAGCCGGGGAGACCTCCTGGAGTTTAGAGGTGCCCAGACTGGTGAGTGAAAGGAGTGTGATCTGGGGTGCGGGGTGGGGGGGGCAGTCAGAGGACCTAGATGTCTGACACCAACATCCGCAGCTTCCGGTCTCTGCTCAGTCACTACTGGACCTGAGAAGCTGGGTGCAGAGATGGTGGGTGACCTGCCCACCTCTGAAGGTCACTAGTTTTTGAAGTCAGAATACCGCCCATGCACTGTGGGCCTAAGCAGGTTATGAGGGTCTCCGCAGAGACCCAGAGGCATGCTCTAGAAATTGCTGTGACCCTGGAGCAGAAACATGTGGCAGTCCCCAGCAGGGCTCACCTACACTGCTCTCCTCACTTAACACGCCTCAGGAAAGGCAAAATGGCAGCTTTACAAAACGAAGTTTTATTCCATTTTCCCTTCTCCCCTCTTAATTCTCACAGATCTCTGCGGTGAATGCTTTTAACCTGTCAACTGTGATGAAACAAACAGAAAACCAAAGCCCTGGCTTCTTTGAGGTGCAACTAAATGACCGAGAAGGTGTTACCTAAGACCTCTACGGCCATTTGTATCTGGCCCTGTGTAGAGTGGGCTCTGCAAGACCCTGCCTCACTTTCCCACTAAGAGGCCTTGGACTTCCCAGCTCCCAGAGACTATAGAGATCGCCTCTGAGGCCTCCTGTCACGATTTCCTAAGGTGAGGAACTTCATTTGCCCAACGGAGGCCCACGTTCTGCCTGTTTGATCTACTGTCTTCCCAAGGATCTGACCTCGGGGACCAGCGTCTGCCCACGTGTCCGACGAAAACAATGTAAAGGAACTACTGAGTCTGGACAGAAAATCCAGACACACCATGCAGCTTCTAAGAGGACCGAGTGCCCTCATTGGCATAGAGTGAGTCTCCTGTGGACATGGACAGGGAACAGCTCGATTAAGCCCAGATTCACAAAATTCCGCCCACACCCCGTGACCCCGGGAATTTTGGCTTAGGGGCAGGATGTGGGGGTTACCACTGTGCTGGTGGAGGTGGCGTGGGCCCGACCGGCAGCCCCAGCGCAGTTCTCCCCACGTTTGCCCGCAGAACCCCGGCGAGGCCGAGGTGGTCATTTCCCTCGCTAGCCGGAGGGCCGCGCCGGGTGAGGCCGGTTTGGGCGCGAAGCACGGGCGTGTGGCCCTCCACTTCCGCAAAGGCCGGGCGCTCTCAGGACCGCGAGCCCTGAGCGTCCACCTGATGACCCCTGGCCTCGGGACCGACGCCCCGTCCCTCCTGCCCTGCCTCCCCGCGCCACGCAGGGCCCCGGTCACGCGCAGGAAGAGCCGGACCGTCACAGCCCCCAAGCCGGCGCCAAGGAAAGCGGCCGCAGCCCGGCCAGTCCGGATAGGCCAACTGGCCGAAGTCGGCAGAGCTCAAGATGGCACCGCAGCAGGGGACCTGACTTGTCAACCGGCCCCGTGTTTTGTTGGGAGCCCAACCGGAAGCGCCTTCCCCGCTCTAATGCCGGAGGGGGAGCACGGAGGGCAAGCGGTACAGCTTCTTCCAAGTGCTGATGTGGGTGGCTCTGAAAAGAGCCTTTTGGATACGATGGAACCTCCGACCGAACGCGCACTTCTTAAGCCCGCTCACCACGGATGCGGCGGGCCAGCTGGATGTCCTTGGGCATGATGGTCACGCGCTTGGCGTGGATGGCGCACAGGTTCGTGTCTTCGAACAGCCCCACCAGGTAGGCCTCGCTGGCCTCCTGCAGCGCCATCACGGCAGAACTCTGGAAGCGCAGGTCCGTCTTAAAGTCCTGCGCGATCTCGCGTACCAGCCGCTGGAAGGGCAGCTTGCGGATCAGCAGCTCCGTGGACTTCTGGTAGCGCCGGATCTCCCGCAGGGCCACGGTGCCGGGCCGGTAGCGGTGCGGCTTCTTCACCCCGCCCGTGGCCGGCGCGCTCTTGCGGGCCGCCTTGGTGGCCAGCTGCTTCCTCGGGGCCTTGCCGCCGGTCGACTTGCGGGCAGTCTGCTTAGTACGGGCCATAGCGAACCAAAACACAAGCTTACCAGCGCAGCGGCGGGGAGAGAAACGAGCTGCTGGCCCCGCGGCAGCCGTCTTTATAAGCACAGTCTTTTCCCGATTGGGCGGAACAAGAATTGAAAATCCCGCGCTGGCTGTCCATTGGCTGTGACGTCACCCGTCCTAAAGTCACCGGTTGGCTTGGGCAGAGTCCTCCCTAATCCCGCCCACCCGCCTCACTTTCTACTTTCCAGTTGGCCAAGTTTTGCAAGCTTGTTTTTCCCCCTTTCCTTCAGGGTGAAAGTCGTTTTCCGTTGCAGTTTTGTCAGATTGTTCCCTGTCCGCCCTTCGCTTCCTTTCTTGTTGCGCCCAGCGGCTCCGGCATGGAACCTCATTCTTCCATTTGCCCCCAGCCTCCAGTTGCTACTTGGCGGATCGTTTTTCGCCTGTCGGGTACCTTTTGGGTGGGAGAGGTGCCCGCCCCCAGATTCCGCCTCCGAGACCCTTACTCTCCGCCGCCAAGGCGCTTTGGGAAACAAAACAGAAACTAAGACTTAAGTCAGCTCCGTGAAGCCAAGACCCAGCTCCGCCACACTGGCGAGCACTACCCGCTCAGGGTCCTCCCCATCGGGGGTGGGGGCAAGGAGCACGTCCCGCTAGTGCTAGGCTAGGTCTAAGTGCCCGGCCATGGCCTGCGGAAACCACTGGGGAAGCGCGCGCTCCGGGCGCAACACTTTAAGCGCCTTGGGTACTGCCCGCGGCGCTGGTGTTTGTGACTGTGTGGAGTGGACCGTGGCGGCACCCAGGATGTTTGGTGCCTCCACCTGCGCTGGGAAGTCCTAGGAGTGGGGACCCACTCATCGATGACCCAAGGCAGTTACGTGACCCACTCATCGATGACCCAAGGCAGTTACGTGCTCCAGATGCAAGACGGCACACGCGCGCGCACACACACACACACACACCCGTTCCGTCCCGTCCGCTGCAGGTTCGCCGTTTACTACTGAGAAACGCTGGACTGAGAGGAACCGGCATTAGCAACTCTTTTATTTGAAAACGTGGGTGGCTCTGAAAAGAGCCTTTTGAGTTCACAGGTGCCCCTTCGAGACGCGGGCCGGGCTGAGCCCACTTGGGCCGGACGTCAGCCTCACTTGCCCTTTGCCTTGTGGTGACTCTCCGTCTTCTTAGGGAGCAGCACGGCCTGGATGTTAGGCAGGACGCCGCCCTGGGCGATGGTGACTTTGCCCAGCAGCTTGTTCAGTTCCTCGTCGTTGCGGATGGCCAGCTGGAGGTGACGAGGGATGATGCGCGTCTTCTTGTTGTCCCGAGCCGCGTTGCCCGCCAGCTCCAGGATCTCGGCGGTCAGGTACTCGAGGACCGCGGCCATGTAGACTGGAGCGCCGGCCCCCACCCGCTCCGCGTAGTTGCCTTTGCGCAGCAAGCGGTGCACTCGCCCTACCGGGAACTGGAGGCCAGCGCGGGACGAGCGCGACTTGGCCTTGGCGCGGGCCTTGCCTCCTTGCTTGCCACGACCAGACATCACAGCGATAGTAGTCACCGAGTGAAACTCCTGCCTGGCGACCGGAAAAGTCACCGAAAACGCCGCCGCTTCACCCTTTTATAGACAGAACGGCGATTGTCCACGGAGCACTTTGATTGGCTCAAGCAAATTTTGTCCCGATAGCCAATAGGATAGCTCAGCCAGAATCCACTCATTTACATAATCTCGTCTCTCTCGCATTGGGCGCCGCGAAAAACTCGCGAACCGCAACGCAGCGTCACGCGCACGGCCTCTGTAAGTGCACAGTCGTTTCCGGTAGAGCCCGAGACCAAGGTTCTGCCTGCGTTCTCGGCGGGTGAGAGTCGGTCTTGGGTCTGGCCGTGCCTGAACCTGCAAAGTCCGCGCCGGCTCCCAAGAAGGGCGCCAAGAAAGCCGTCACCAAAGCCCAGAAGAAAGACGGCAAGAAGCGCAAGCGCAGCCGCAAGGAGAGCTACTCCATCTGCATGTACAAGGTGCTGAAGCAGGTCCACCCCGACACCGGCATCTCGTCCAAGGCCGTGGGCATCATGAACTCCTTCGCCAACGACATCTTCGAGCGCATCGCGGGAGAGGCGTCCCGCCTGGCGCACTACAACAAGCGCTCCACCATCACGTCCCGCGAGAGCCAGACGGCCCTGCGCCTGCTGCTGCCCGGCGAGCTGGCCCAAGCACGCCTTGTCCCAGGGCACTTGCAAGGCTGTCACCAAGTACACCGGCTCCAAGCGAGTCCCGGCTGTTTGACTCCAAAGTCTCTTTTCTGGGCTGCTTAACCCCTTCAGTGAAATAAGCTGTTTTCACACTGCTTACTGTAAGTTCTACTTAGGGAGTTTTTCACAGCACCTATCCCTTTTTCTGCAGCTGATGGGAGAGGAATATAAGATAAAGCCAGAATCTGTAGCTTGGTCGAGAACTACCTGGTAATAACATGGTAATGTGCACATAATTTGCCTTTTCCATAGTCGGTTTGCTACCGGGGCGGTCAGTGTAAATCTGCTCAGGAGAGTGGAAGGAAAAAATATAAATGCATATTGAGCTCGTTAAATTGTGTAGTAACCTGAGAATATTCCTAAACTTTTGCGACCACGCCTCACCATGTAAACTTTCCTTCCGCACCTGTAGACCTCCATTCTATGGTTGAAGCAATTTTCCGTTTACATAGTCCTTTTGTCTCAATTTGATATTCCTTTCAGGTACTGTGAATCTATAGGTATTTATTCCTGGGTTTCAAGACGTTAAATGCTCTCAGAATAGAGTAATGGAAAGGCTGCTGTCATGGATAGTAAAGCTTTTTAGTCAAGTGTTGATATGTAGACAATTCCCCACTGTTAACGTTGGGTATTTTACCATTTTCTGCGCAAGAAATGTAATGAAAAAATTAGGTATAAGTTTTAAGGCCTTCATTTTTGAGACTGGATACCTTAAACAATAGTTTCCTAAACAGTTAAAACTTATTTTACCCTGAAGCTTTTGAGACACACACAAATATATATACCCTGAAGCTTTTGCGACACACACAAATATATACATAAATGTATTTTATATTCCTTAAACCCCACATATTTCCACTGATCCAAATCACTGGGGGCGAGAGACAAGCAATCTATGACACAACACCAGGTGATTCATAAGTTTGGTAACCACTGACATTTGGTTATGCAGTTGCCATATTCCTTGGTAAGAACGTGTTCACAATTTTAAGTCACTATGCCAGATAATTCCCCCTCCCCACACTCCCCTTTTTTCGGAGAATTGCAGTGCGATATACAAAAGTTTCATTTAATCCTTTATTAAATCAGGACTTTATATATTTTTATTAGGATTGAAAATACATTTCAAAAAGATCAAGTGAGAACAGAAGATAAAAGTACCAAGATAATGGCCTAATACAAACTTACTAGAAAATACACATTAAGCATACTGCAGTGTCCTAGTAGCCCCTTTTCACTTTTTTCTCTTTATGTACCTACATAAAATTCCAAATAGTATCTTCCAGGATGACACACTTGCTGTGTACCCCACCCAAATAAAAACAGATTTTTTAGTTACTAGGTATTGTGCTAAATATATTTTATTGCCAAAAGAAAAAAAAAAAAGCAAGCTTTTCAAAGCTCCATCGCCAGAAAACATTTTCTTCCTTTTACACATACCTTACATGGCTCTACTGAGAGATAAAGCCTAAGCCTGCAAAGTTAATTTAAAGCATGGAGGTGGGGGTCAGAAAGACAGTAGGGAAAGGTTGAGTTAATAAGGCAGGTATGTGACTTCATTTTAACAGGCACCTGCATGGCGTCGAGTAAATAACCAGTTATATGTGGGGGAGGGAGTGGTCAACATTTGGTCCTGGGGACTGAGAATAAGAGCAGGAAAGCAATAAACAGCTAACTATGAGAGTGACTCAATGTAATTATATTACTTGTCAATCGCTACTTTTCCTTTCTTACCAAAATTCACACAGGTATGAAAGCAATATGACATTCAGGTTCCATTATGTGTATTTGTGCACACGACTTCCCACAATAAGGGAGAAGAAAAACCACTGCGCATTCGGATAAAACATGCTGGGAATACAGCAGTAAACAGAATAGAAAAAGTCTACACTTTAATTAGTGGGTAAGTAAAAATAAGTGAACAAATAAATTTATATTATTCAGGGGGCCATATGTGCAATTCTGTTAAGTAAAGCAGAACATGGAGTGGAATAGGGATGACAGGTTTGATCAGTTAATACTTGAGCAGAGCTGTATACAGTAAGATAGTTATAGAATATCTTAAGGCAGAGTATTCTCAGAACAACATGGTAAGTACAAAGGCCCCAAGGCAGGAACAAGCTTGGTGAATGTGGGTGAAGCACACTGACCAGGGGAAAGTTTTGCACAGATCAGAGAGGTGCTTGAAGGCCAGATCATGTAGGCCATTAAGGAGCTTCACAGGCCATTGCAGAGATTTTGTCTTTTAAATGAGATAGAGTACTCTTGGAGAATTTGACTGGAGAGGCTGGTGGTAGCAATGGAGATGTGGAGATGCAGGTTAGTTGCGGAGATATTTTAAATGAAATTGATTTAGTATAGGCTGACTAAAAGAGAAATCAAGGATTAATTGTAGGTTTTTACACTGAGCACTTGAAAAGAGCTACTATTTGCTGATAGGAGGGAGGAGTAGTCTTGGAGGAAGGAAACCAAGAATACTGTTGAACAAAATGTTGAAGACCTCCTGGTAAGTATCGAAGTATAAATATCACAGGAAGTCAGAAATATGAGAATCTGGAGTTTAGGAAAGAAGGGGATTAGGTTTGTAAGATCTCGTATCAGTCTGATTCTTATTCTTTTGTAGATAATCTACCCTTTCTGTAAATATTTAGAAATCATGTCGTCTGTGTGTATACACACACACACACACACACACACACACACACACACTTCCCCCCTGCCCCCAGGACTGCCTCAGCTTTCGTCTCAGTATTTGACTGAAACCTTCTATTCAACTTCAGTTTCAGCCTTAGAATAACGAGATGTCTATGTCAATGTCATTTGGGGCATCTCTGGTCTTGTGCAATCACAAAAGTCACCATTACCACTACACAGTATGTATTATGACCAATGGATATCATTCAGAGTTCTAGTTTACATATGCTATTATCAAACGTATATCATAAAGCTTTTAATATAACTTGGGGGTGAAATTAGTAAAATATCAATTTACATAAATTAATTTTATTGTAAAAATAAAATACATTAATGTATGAGTTTCTGTACTGTCTTTGATTACAGTTTTTAAAGTATTTCCCATTTTTTTATTTTGAAAATTTTAAACCTACAGAAAAGTTGGAAAAAAAAGTACAAAGAACAACCATAGTCCCTTCACCTGGATTCACCAATTATTATGATTTCGCTGCATTTGCCTTATCTTTGTCTTCTCAGGTACACACAGCCCCTGACCCATCTGGAAAATAAACTGCAAATATGTTGGCACTTCTCCGTAAATACGGTGGCATGTCTCTTAAAAATAGGATATTCTCCTAAATAGCTACAATAACATTATTATACCTAACAAATTTAATGCTGATTCAGTATTAATATGCAATCCATATTCAGATTTCTCCAATTATTGAAAAAACTCTGTATAGCTGTTGTATTAGTTTCCTGTGGCTGCTGCAACAAATTACTACAGACTTAATGGTTTTAAAACAACAGTCATTTATTCTCTTACAGTTTTGGGGGTCTGAAGTACAAAATCAATTTTACTCAGTAGAAATCAAGGCTGCACTCCCTCCAGAGGCCTTAAGGGGGAGGGTCTATTTCCATGCCTTTTCCAGCTTCTAGAGGTTTATTTCTGGTTTATGGTCCCTTCTGTCTTCAAAGCAAGCAGCCTGTTAATCTTCAGATCTCTCTCTGCTTCTACACTTGACTTTCTTGCCTCTCCTATACGGACTGTGGTGATTACATTTGGGGCCTACCTGGATAATCTGGCATAATCTCTCAATCTCAGAATTACATCTGCAAAATCTCCTTGGCTATATAAGGTAATACTCAGGCTCTAGGGATTAGGATATGGACATATTTGGGAGCCACATTTAGCCTGCCACAGCCATTGACTAATGTTATGGGTTGAGTTGTGTCCCCCCGAAAGATATGTTGAAGTCTAACCCCTAGTTCCTTAGAATTTTGCCTTCTTTGGAAATAGGGTCTTTGCAGATGTAACCAAGTTAAAATGAGGTCGTTAGGGTGGGCCCTAATCCAGTAGTATGACTGATACCCTTATAAGAAGACATGGAGACGGCTGGGTGCGGTGGCTCACGTCTGTAATCTCAGCACTTTGGGAGGAAAAGGCCAGCCTGACCAACATGATGAAACTCCATCTCTACCAAAAATACCAAATTAGCCGGGCGTGCTGATGCACGCATGTAATCCCAGCTACTCAGGAGGCTGAGGCAGGGAAATTGCTTGAACCCCGGGGGGCAGAGGTTGCAGTGAGCCAAGATCATGCCATTGCACTCCAGCCTGGGCAACAAGAGAGAAACTCCATCTAAAAAAAGAAAGAAAGAAAACATGGAGACATACATGAAAAGACTGAGGTAGAGATTACAGTTATGCTGCCACAAACCAAAAAACAAATGGGGCTACCAGACACTGAAAGACAAGAGTCTTCCCCTAGTGGGTTTGGAGAGAGCATGGCCCTACCAACACTTTGATTTCAAACTTCTGGCCTCTAAAACCATGAAAGAATAAGTTTCTGTTGTTTTACACCATACAATTTATGGTACTTTGACAGCCCCAGGAAATTAATACAACTACTAAAATTTTTTGATTTAATTTAAAAATTTTAAATAACATTTCACATCTAAAAAAAAAAAAACCCTGGACATTCTTCCTGTGATGGTAATACTAGTCTTTAGCCTTACTCAAGTATTGATTTTCAACATTTGGACATTTGTTCCAAATATGTAATAGGAGCAACTCTGTCCTAATAGACCCCATTTGACTTCTTTGAGACCTTTCACGAAAGATCTTTCCTTGTATCTAGGAAATTATTTATTATTCCTGAAATATTTCAAGATTCAAACTGGTATAAACAAATACGTCAGACAAATTGGCTTAACTGGAAGTCCAAAGGTACAGCAGGGATCCAAGGTTGGCCGAACTCCATGAGTGGCTCAGTTCTCTGATTCTCCCACACTGTGCCCTCCTCTGCATTTTCTCTATAATCATTCTTGCCTTCATACCTAAAGACAGTCCATCCTGCTGCTGCCTCTTGAAAGCAAATAAGCTGCTTTCCCAAAAGATAATAGCATGCTACACTCCCCTGGTGAGTTAGTTGTTAACTCAGTTCACTTCCTGAAATGTTAAATGCCAATTAGTTTGATCTAGATTCCTGAACTAATCACAGTAAGAAGCAGGTTGAGACAACAAACAAATCAGGCCAACCCTAAGAACTGTGGGCAAAATGCGTTTCTGGGAAACACATGTGGCAGCACTGTAACAGAAACAGAATTATAAAAACAAATACTACCTAGTCAGTAACATACATTATAGGACTATGAACTACTCAGTTATACCTCATGACGAAACACATGAGTAATAAAGTCTAGAAAAATACTTTAAGGTGATCTCCGTCATTCCCATTGCTGTGTTCACAGTTCACAGGTAGATCTTAAAGACAGGCTTGTGTTGTCTTTACTGAACTCTAGATCCATCTCTCCAACTGTCAGCTGCACATATCCACTTGAATAGCAAAGAGCTTCTCAAATTTCAAGTGGAACTCTGGATCTCCCTTCAGTGTCCCAATGAGTATCTTCTCCCAGTGTTCTATCCTAATAGTACCACGATCTACACAGTTGCTCAAGCCAAAAATCTAGGGGTTTCACTGTTACCTAAATCCTGTTCCTCAGCCACATCTATTCTACGTCAAAGATAAAATCCAACATTTCTGTTTCCATTACCACCACTGCACTCCAACATGTTATTTATCTGGTGTTTTTCACACTTTAGCATGCATCAGCATCACCCAGAAAGCTTGTTAACACAAATAATGGAACCTGGGAATTTTCATTTTTAATAACTTCAACTAATGCAGATGCTGCTGGTCTGGAAAGACTTTAAGACTTAATCACTGCTCCAGACCACAAAACTGCAACAGCCTCCTAATTGCTTTCCTTGCTTCTATTGTGGCCAGCCTAGGATTTATGATTCCCCAAAGCCATCAGTATAATCTTTTAAGGTTAATGAGGCTCTGTGATTCCAAATCCAGTGTTTCCAAAGCAGAGAACCTAATCAACTTCTCTTGCAAATTGGTGGTCCTTCTGTTCTTCAGGCATCCCAAACTCTGGCTTCAGAAATCATATATATTTTGTTGCCATTGTATGGAACTAATCATTAAACTGGACAAGCTTTTCCAAGTGATAATTCTTAGGGAAAAAATCACTATTTAATGGTATTGGGTAGATTTTAGGGTATCTCAAGTAGGAAGCACAGATGGTGTTAACGGTGTGAATCCTGGTTATCAAAATCAAGCTTCCATCTACCTGCTTAAGAAATTTTCACATGAACGGTATAGGCACGTGTTTGTGAACCAACGATATAAAAACCTCAAGAAATTTCTCGATACCATATATAAAAGTTGAACTATTTATTCCCTTCTAAGTACACATCTGAGAGCATACAATGTATTTAATCTCTACCTTCATTTTACCACTGAAGAGCAGACCCAACCTTTGTTCACATAGACAATTTGATCTTACATAAGCTTACCAAAATTAACACTGCATTTCTAACCAGGACACAATTTGCTGGGCACACATTCACGGGTACGTAGGCATAACAAAGACAGTTTCAAGAGCAGCCCCTAAGGCAAACCCCAGCATATCTAGACCATAGTAAGATACCACTATCAATCTATGTAAGCTTACTTACAACAATGCCTATGTGAAAAGAATATAGTTCTCTGTGCTTGGTGGAGTTGCGTGCTCTCCGAAAAGCTGACGAGAAACCAAAAATATAAACTGGGACTGACAACACAGGAAAGATTCTTTCACTGAGGGGGTTAAGCAGCCCAGAAAAGAGACTTTGGAGTCAAGCAGCCGGGACTCGCTTGGAGCCGGTGTACTTGGTGACAGCCTTGCAAGTGCCCTGGGACAAGGCGTGCTTGGGCCAGCTCGCCGGGCAGCAGCAGGCGCAGGGCCGTCTGGCTCTCGCGGGACGTGATGGTGGAGCGCTTGTTGTAGTGCGCCAGGCGGGACGCCTCTCCCGCGATGCGCTCGAAGATGTCGTTGGCGAAGGAGTTCATGATGCCCACGGCCTTGGACGAGATGCCGGTGTCGGGGTGGACCTGCTTCAGCACCTTGTACATGCAGATGGAGTAGCTCTCCTTGCGGCTGCGCTTGCGCTTCTTGCCGTCTTTCTTCTGGGCTTTGGTGACGGCTTTCTTGGCGCCCTTCTTGGGAGCCGGCGCGGACTTTGCAGGTTCAGGCACGGCCAGACCCAAGACCGACTCTCACCCGCCGAGAACGCAGGCAGAACCTTGGTCTCGGGCTCTACCGGAAACGACTGTGCACTTACAGAGGCCGTGCGCGTGACGCTGCGTTGCGGTTCGCGAGTTTTTCGCGGCGCCCAATGCGAGAGAGACGAGATTATGTAAATGAGTGGATTCTGGCTGAGCTATCCTATTGGCTATCGGGACAAAATTTGCTTGAGCCAATCAAAGTGCTCCGTGGACAATCGCCGTTCTGTCTATAAAAGGGTGAAGCGGCGGCGTTTTCGGTGACTTTTCCGGTCGCCAGGCAGGAGTTTCACTCGGTGACTACTATCGCTGTGATGTCTGGTCGTGGCAAGCAAGGAGGCAAGGCCCGCGCCAAGGCCAAGTCGCGCTCGTCCCGCGCTGGCCTCCAGTTCCCGGTAGGGCGAGTGCACCGCTTGCTGCGCAAAGGCAACTACGCGGAGCGGGTGGGGGCCGGCGCTCCAGTCTACATGGCCGCGGTCCTCGAGTACCTGACCGCCGAGATCCTGGAGCTGGCGGGCAACGCGGCTCGGGACAACAAGAAGACGCGCATCATCCCTCGTCACCTCCAGCTGGCCATCCGCAACGACGAGGAACTGAACAAGCTGCTGGGCAAAGTCACCATCGCCCAGGGCGGCGTCCTGCCTAACATCCAGGCCGTGCTGCTCCCTAAGAAGACGGAGAGTCACCACAAGGCAAAGGGCAAGTGAGGCTGACGTCCGGCCCAAGTGGGCTCAGCCCGGCCCGCGTCTCGAAGGGGCACCTGTGAACTCAAAAGGCTCTTTTCAGAGCCACCCACGTTTTCAAATAAAAGAGTTGCTAATGCCGGTTCCTCTCAGTCCAGCGTTTCTCAGTAGTAAACGGCGAACCTGCAGCGGACGGGACGGAACGGGTGTGTGTGTGTGTGTGTGCGCGCGCGTGTGCCGTCTTGCATCTGGAGCACGTAACTGCCTTGGGTCATCGATGAGTGGGTCACGTAACTGCCTTGGGTCATCGATGAGTGGGTCCCCACTCCTAGGACTTCCCAGCGCAGGTGGAGGCACCAAACATCCTGGGTGCCGCCACGGTCCACTCCACACAGTCACAAACACCAGCGCCGCGGGCAGTACCCAAGGCGCTTAAAGTGTTGCGCCCGGAGCGCGCGCTTCCCCAGTGGTTTCCGCAGGCCATGGCCGGGCACTTAGACCTAGCCTAGCACTAGCGGGACGTGCTCCTTGCCCCCACCCCCGATGGGGAGGACCCTGAGCGGGTAGTGCTCGCCAGTGTGGCGGAGCTGGGTCTTGGCTTCACGGAGCTGACTTAAGTCTTAGTTTCTGTTTTGTTTCCCAAAGCGCCTTGGCGGCGGAGAGTAAGGGTCTCGGAGGCGGAATCTGGGGGCGGGCACCTCTCCCACCCAAAAGGTACCCGACAGGCGAAAAACGATCCGCCAAGTAGCAACTGGAGGCTGGGGGCAAATGGAAGAATGAGGTTCCATGCCGGAGCCGCTGGGCGCAACAAGAAAGGAAGCGAAGGGCGGACAGGGAACAATCTGACAAAACTGCAACGGAAAACGACTTTCACCCTGAAGGAAAGGGGGAAAAACAAGCTTGCAAAACTTGGCCAACTGGAAAGTAGAAAGTGAGGCGGGTGGGCGGGATTAGGGAGGACTCTGCCCAAGCCAACCGGTGACTTTAGGACGGGTGACGTCACAGCCAATGGACAGCCAGCGCGGGATTTTCAATTCTTGTTCCGCCCAATCGGGAAAAGACTGTGCTTATAAAGACGGCTGCCGCGGGGCCAGCAGCTCGTTTCTCTCCCCGCCGCTGCGCTGGTAAGCTTGTGTTTTGGTTCGCTATGGCCCGTACTAAGCAGACTGCCCGCAAGTCGACCGGCGGCAAGGCCCCGAGGAAGCAGCTGGCCACCAAGGCGGCCCGCAAGAGCGCGCCGGCCACGGGCGGGGTGAAGAAGCCGCACCGCTACCGGCCCGGCACCGTGGCCCTGCGGGAGATCCGGCGCTACCAGAAGTCCACGGAGCTGCTGATCCGCAAGCTGCCCTTCCAGCGGCTGGTACGCGAGATCGCGCAGGACTTTAAGACGGACCTGCGCTTCCAGAGTTCTGCCGTGATGGCGCTGCAGGAGGCCAGCGAGGCCTACCTGGTGGGGCTGTTCGAAGACACGAACCTGTGCGCCATCCACGCCAAGCGCGTGACCATCATGCCCAAGGACATCCAGCTGGCCCGCCGCATCCGTGGTGAGCGGGCTTAAGAAGTGCGCGTTCGGTCGGAGGTTCCATCGTATCCAAAAGGCTCTTTTCAGAGCCACCCACATCAGCACTTGGAAGAAGCTGTACCGCTTGCCCTCCGTGCTCCCCCTCCGGCATTAGAGCGGGGAAGGCGCTTCCGGTTGGGCTCCCAACAAAACACGGGGCCGGTTGACAAGTCAGGTCCCCTGCTGCGGTGCCATCTTGAGCTCTGCCGACTTCGGCCAGTTGGCCTATCCGGACTGGCCGGGCTGCGGCCGCTTTCCTTGGCGCCGGCTTGGGGGCTGTGACGGTCCGGCTCTTCCTGCGCGTGACCGGGGCCCTGCGTGGCGCGGGGAGGCAGGGCAGGAGGGACGGGGCGTCGGTCCCGAGGCCAGGGGTCATCAGGTGGACGCTCAGGGCTCGCGGTCCTGAGAGCGCCCGGCCTTTGCGGAAGTGGAGGGCCACACGCCCGTGCTTCGCGCCCAAACCGGCCTCACCCGGCGCGGCCCTCCGGCTAGCGAGGGAAATGACCACCTCGGCCTCGCCGGGGTTCTGCGGGCAAACGTGGGGAGAACTGCGCTGGGGCTGCCGGTCGGGCCCACGCCACCTCCACCAGCACAGTGGTAACCCCCACATCCTGCCCCTAAGCCAAAATTCCCGGGGTCACGGGGTGTGGGCGGAATTTTGTGAATCTGGGCTTAATCGAGCTGTTCCCTGTCCATGTCCACAGGAGACTCACTCTATGCCAATGAGGGCACTCGGTCCTCTTAGAAGCTGCATGGTGTGTCTGGATTTTCTGTCCAGACTCAGTAGTTCCTTTACATTGTTTTCGTCGGACACGTGGGCAGACGCTGGTCCCCGAGGTCAGATCCTTGGGAAGACAGTAGATCAAACAGGCAGAACGTGGGCCTCCGTTGGGCAAATGAAGTTCCTCACCTTAGGAAATCGTGACAGGAGGCCTCAGAGGCGATCTCTATAGTCTCTGGGAGCTGGGAAGTCCAAGGCCTCTTAGTGGGAAAGTGAGGCAGGGTCTTGCAGAGCCCACTCTACACAGGGCCAGATACAAATGGCCGTAGAGGTCTTAGGTAACACCTTCTCGGTCATTTAGTTGCACCTCAAAGAAGCCAGGGCTTTGGTTTTCTGTTTGTTTCATCACAGTTGACAGGTTAAAAGCATTCACCGCAGAGATCTGTGAGAATTAAGAGGGGAGAAGGGAAAATGGAATAAAACTTCGTTTTGTAAAGCTGCCATTTTGCCTTTCCTGAGGCGTGTTAAGTGAGGAGAGCAGTGTAGGTGAGCCCTGCTGGGGACTGCCACATGTTTCTGCTCCAGGGTCACAGCAATTTCTAGAGCATGCCTCTGGGTCTCTGCGGAGACCCTCATAACCTGCTTAGGCCCACAGTGCATGGGCGGTATTCTGACTTCAAAAACTAGTGACCTTCAGAGGTGGGCAGGTCACCCACCATCTCTGCACCCAGCTTCTCAGGTCCAGTAGTGACTGAGCAGAGACCGGAAGCTGCGGATGTTGGTGTCAGACATCTAGGTCCTCTGACTGCCCCCCCCACCCCGCACCCCAGATCACACTCCTTTCACTCACCAGTCTGGGCACCTCTAAACTCCAGGAGGTCTCCCCGGCTGAATGTCAAAGGAAAATTTCGTGGCTTTTTTTTTATATCCAGTCAGGAGTAGAATTCATTACATCTTGTGGTCCTGGCACTGTGAAGGCCTGCACTCACAGGAATCTGTCAGTCTTCGTATTTGTTTGCGAGACCAGCATAAGCTGAATTCATCAATACAAGATAACATTCTAAAATGCTAAGTTTTAACATTTAATCATTCCCTGTACTTAAATCATTGTCTCCCCTCAGGTGACAGTTAAAGGATAATTAAGGATACGGTAAAGAAATACTCTTCCTCTGGCTGGGCACTGTGGCTCACAGCTGTTAATCCCGGCACTTTGGGAGGCGGAGGCGGGCGGATTGCTTGAAGTCAAAGTTCCAGACCAGCTTGGGAAACATAGCAAGACCCTGTCTCTACAACAACAACAGAAAAAAGAAAAAGAAAAAAGAAATACCTAGCCGGGAGTGGTGCCATTTGCCTGTGGTCCCAGCTACTAGGGGGGCTGAGGTGGGAGAATCACTTATGCCCGGGAGGCAGAGACTGCTGTGAGCTGAGATTGTGCCACTGCACTCCAGTGTGGGTGACAAGATAGTGAGACCCTGTCTCAAACCCACCTCTTCCTCTAATAACTAGCTTCTACGTGGCTACCTTGGTTGCCAGTAAGCCCACTCTGAATCTGTGGCTTTTATGAAGTGAAAAACGTGCTTTGTTCACATTTAATTCTGCCTTAGGCAGGCTAGTGGGGGACAGGTGTGTGTGTGTGTGTGTTTGGAGGGGAACTACATGGTAAGAGACATGGCCATGTTTACACTGCTTTTTCTTCCTTAGAAGAGGACTTGTCCACTCTCCTGGTCACCCTTATCCTTCTCTCGGTCCGCATCTCAGTCTTCTCATGTCTTTCTCTTCCCCGTCAATATTCCTGGTTTCCCCCGTGCTGGCCTTGGCCATCTTCTTTTCTCCGTGCAACTCAAGTGAGATTGACTCCCTGCTTTCCATATTTCTGTCCCTTAGCTAAGTGCTCCCAAATTGGTATCTTCTGCTGAGACCCTATCCTGAGCGCTACACATTTTGTGTGTGTGTGTGTGTGTGTGTGTGTGTGTGTGTGAAACAGGGTCTCACTCGTCTAGGCTGGAGTGCAGTAGCACAATCAAAGATCACTGCAACCTTGGACTCCTGGGTTCAGGGGTCCTCCCACCTCAGCCATCTGAGTAACTGGGACTACAGGCACACACCACCAGGCCCGGGTAATTTTTTTTATTTTTTGTAGAGTCAGGGTCTCACTGCATTGCCCAGGCTGGTCTCGAAATCCTGGGCTCAAGCCATCCTCCCACCTTGGACTCCCAAAGTGCTGGGATTAAAGACGTGGGCCACTGTGCCTGGCTACACCAATGTTTCTAACTGCCTGGTAGATAGGTCCTTCTGGATGGATACTAGGCACTTCAAACCCAGCTTATTTCCAAAACCACATGCATCATCTTGCTTTCCAAACCGATTTGTTTCTTTCCACATTCCCCATCTTCCTGGAAGACACCTTCATTACCCCCATCTGTTCTGAGTCAGGTGTCCCTTCCTCTTGCCCTCTGTGCAAATCTCATGAGTTCCAAATGTTACTAAATCTACCTTCTGACTTTCAATTGTATCACCTTTTCTCCGTCCACCCATGACCATGCCTTAACTGAAGCTCTCGCCAGCTCTGGTCTAGTAGATTACATAGTCAGGATAGTCTTTCTGCCCTGCCACACTGAGCTTCCATTCTGTACCAGAGATACCTTTTTCTTTCTTTTTTTTTTTTTTTGAGACGGAGTCCCGCTCTGTCGCCCTGGCTGGAGTGCAGAGGCACCATCTCGGCTCACTCCAACCACCGTCTCCCGGGTTCATGCGATTCTCCTGCCTCGGCCTCTGGAGTAGCTGGGACTACAGGTGCGTGTCACCACGCTCAGCTAATTTTTATATTTTTAGTAGAGACGGGGTTTCACCATGTTGGCCAGGATGGTCTCAATCTCTTGACCTCGTCATCTGCCTGTCTTGGCCTCCCAAAGTGCTGGGATTACAGGCATGAGCCACAGTGCCCGGCTCCCTTGCTCTTCTTTGCCCTCATCTCTTTGGGCCCTCCTCCTTGCCTCTGCCCTCTCCTATCTTAATACCCCTTCCCTTCCTTAACCTCTCAGCATTAGGCTGGCAACATTTCTCAGGGTGAGGATTTGTCTTTGTTTATTTCCGTAGTAGCCGTACCCAAGCAATGCCTGGTCACCATAAGTAGAGTTAAATCGTCTCTCAAAAAAACAAAACAAAAAACGAACTACATTGAGTGGGAAAGGCAATACATATATCAACTTTGGTTTCGGTATCACTTCATGGCGTCATTCTTCTTTCACGTATAACTTTTCATTTGATCCTTAAAATAATCCTGTGAAAAAGGCAGGAATTCTCAGTAATTGGCCGGGCATGGTGGCTCACACCTGTAATCCCAGCACTTTGGGAGGCTGAGAGGGGTGGATCCCCTGAGGTCAGGAGTTCAAGACCAGCCTGGCCAACACGGTGAAACCCGGTCTCTACTAAAAATACACAAATTAGCTGGACTTCAAACTAAAGCAAATTTTAACATTTGGGTGAACATCTGGGCAACATATATTCAGGTTTTAAATATTTTTGCATTAAAACAAAAACTGTTTAAAAAAAAGAAAAAGAGGACAGGCGCGGTGGCTCACTCCTGTAATCCCAGCATTTTGGGAGGCCGAGGAGGGCGGGTCACCTAAAGTCAGGAGTTCGAGACCAGCCTGGCCAACATGGCAAAACCTCCATCTCTACTAAAAATACAAAAATTAGCCCGGCGTGGTGGTGGGCACCTGTGGTCCCAGCTACTCGGGAGGCTGAGGCAGGAGAATCACTTGAACCCGGGAGGTAGAGGTTGCGGTCAGCCAAGATCGTGCCACTGCATTCCAGCCTGCGTGACAGATCAAGACTCCATCTCATAAAAAGAAAGAGGAAGGAAGGAAGGAAGGGAAAGAAAGAAAGGGAAGGAAGGAAGAAGGAAGGAAAGAAAAAGAAAGAAAAGAAAAAGAAAGAGAAAGAAAGAAAGAGAAAGAGAGAGAGAAAGAAAGAAATGCTGTTACCTAAGTCAGTGGCTTTCAACCTTTAATGTGTATCAGAATCACCGGGAGGGCTTTTCTAAAGCACAGATTACTATGTCTCACCCCTCAGTTTCTTCAGTTTCTCATTCAATAGGTCTGGGGTGGGGCCCAAGACTTTATCCCAGGTGATCAGTGCTGCTAGATGAGAGGCTACATTTTGAGAACAACTGATTCAGACAATGGACGTGTTTTCTCCCCCACTCCCTTTCTTTCTTTATCTTCAAATTTTTGATATCTCCTTCTTTAGTGGATCTTGGTGAGGATCAGATAGATTCATCAGCATTGCCTTTAAAATTAAAAAAAAAAATCAGTGATACTTGAAATAGCAATGCTGAAAATCACAGGTCAGATTTAAAAGGGAAAAGGAAACATCTTGAGCATTACAACCTCTATTTCTTACCTGGACATCTTCACAAATGTTATTCTTGCCACTTCCTCCCTGCCCTCAACCCTTTTACTCTGTATCTCAGTAGGATGCCAATCATTCTGCCCTTTATTCAGAGTCCGACACAAGCCCCAACGTCCATAGCCAAGTTTTCCTTGGTTTCCCAGCAGCCAGTGACTCCTGTAGCATTAGGATTCCTATAGTAGTTATTGTCTACATTTCTCAGCATATTGAATATGTACTGCCTCTTACTGTTGGACTGTTTATTCTTAAATGTGTACAGGTATGGATTTATGTCGTCTATATATTATGCATTTATTGTCTTCTCCGTTCTGATGGTAAGCTCCTGGAGGGCAAGTCTTGCATCCACCGCTTTGCTGGCAGCCCCATTGGTAAGCTCCTGGAAGGCAAGTCTCGCACCAGTGCTTTGCCGGCAACCTGATTGCTAAGTACCGAGTTTTAAGCTTAGTTCAGTCTCAAGTGTTTGATGCTGATGAGAGCAGCCACATCTGAAAACCAATAAAGCAACTGCTGGTTTATCCTTTGGGAGCTGACAGAATTTCTTCTTCCAAATACATACACAGTAAAATCATAAGCCTAGAATCTTAAAAAAAAAAAAACATAAAAAGAAAAAACAAACAAGAAACTTATGGGATATGCAATGGCTGCAAAACTGTAGGGATTAGAAATGTGAACCCACATTTTAATCCAAATGAGGGCAATTTAGAGGTGGTAGTGTAAAGAATAGCTTGCTTTAACAGATGCCATGCTGATATAGAATTGGCTTTTGCCTTGTCAAAATTAAATTGTGCTTTCTGTATTGATGGTGGGCACGTTTCTGCACGTCTCTCATTCTAAGCTACAACAGGCCCTAAGAAGTAGAAGTCACATACCTGAATTAGTTGTGAAGTTGCTTTCAGATCATATCGTTGGTTCACTCTTATAGAAGGATCACATTAAAATGTCTCTGCATTTGTATCCTTGCAATGCCACAACTGAAAGACAGTTATCTCATAGGTCCTTGATTAAATTAGGAGCCTTTTTACTGAACACAAGAAATGATACTTTTCAGGCACTGGGCAGATAGCTTGCTAGAAATTCATTTTTTTTAACTGTACTAAGATTGAGCTGAGTGCGTGGCTGAAGATACCACATAACATGGACCCTTACTAAGGGATCTAGTCCACCCGCTTGTTATGTAGAGGGTAAAATGAAGCCCAGAACAGTCAATCGCGAAATCTAAGCCGATCAGGTGGGAAAGCCGGCATCTATAGAATGAAGATCTAAGGCTGCTTCTCCCACTTTGCCTGAGCAAATGTAGGGAGATTACATAGCAAGGCACGTGTAAATTGCCAGTGCCTATTTCTCAGAACCAGATCTGGTGATCGCAAAGACGTGCCCCTCTAGGTGTGCCTATATACTGCTCCAGAAGAGCAAGCCGAGAAAGTAGTGGTCAAACCTAGAGCACATTCAACCTTTCATATCGATAAAGGCAAAAAAAAAAAAAAGCCCAAGTAAGTGAAAAAGCCGCTTTCGGTCAACGACTTAAGTCTTTACGGCTGTGAGCGCCAGGGGCCACAGTAGCTTTCCGTTAACTTCAGATCCGACTGTCGCCCCACTGCCAAAGTTACCTTCCAACATCGTTACTGTTGCACTTTATGCAGTCAAGTGTCCAGCTCCTCAGATGAGCGAGTGGTCGGCCCTAAAAAGGGCCTTTGGGATCGAAACGTGCAAAGCTGGAGCGGCGGCCTAGCCTCCGAAGCCGTACAGTGTGCGCCCCTGGCGCTTGAGCGCGTACACCACATCCATGGCTGTGACGGTCTTGCGCTTGGCGTGCTCGGTGTAGGTGACTGCGTCCCGAATCACGTTCTCCAGGAACACCTTCAGCACACCGCGGGTCTCCTCGTAAATGAGGCCAGAGATCCGCTTAACGCCGCCACGCCGAGCTAGACGCCGAATGGCAGGCTTGGTGATGCCCTGAATGTTGTCTCTCAGGACCTTGCGGTGGCGCTTAGCGCCCCCTTTGCCTAAGCCTTTTCCACCCTTTCCCCTGCCAGACATGACTGCTACAGTCTGAAAGACAGCTTCTGTCAGGGCAAGCACGGTCTTCCCCTGATATACAAGAGTATCGGACCAGATTGAAAACCGAAAGCGCGCCGGCGGGAAGCTTTCTCAATTGTCCCCGCCCTCTCGACATTTCGTCATTTCTTTTCTGTTCTCCTCTCCCTCCTCCTCCACTCTGCTCGGGTCCCTCCCACCCTCTTCCCCCCGCCCCCCGCGCCCCGCTACGCCATAGTCCCCGGGAGAATTCACATCCCAACCCAGGGCTTCCGGATTCTGCGGTGGCTTTGGCCTGTGTCTGGTCTGAGGACGCCCGAAAGGCACTGCACTGAGGCTAAGGGAAAGTTCTTCTGGAGGGAGCCTCAGGTAGAGCAAATGGAGGCCAGAGGCGGGCAGGAGCGCGCCAGCGCAGGATTTAATCCCGACGAGCGGATTCAGAGCCGTCCTTATATAAAGCCTCAGGAAGCGCCGTTCCGACGATGAGGCCGGCACGCGAGAGGCGACCTCAAGAGCGGAGGCGACCTCAAGAGCGGCGGCGCCAGGGATCTGTGCGCCAAGGGAGGACGGGAGGGAGCAGGTTCGCCATAATTCCTGACTCTAGGCTCTGTTTTGTTGGACCGAGCCACTCTATTTTAGCTCACGCAGGAGAATTCTGGCCCTGGGAAAATTGATCTCAGCATGCTGCCAAGCTTTCTCATGGAGGTCAGCGAATCCCAACACACTGTCGGTCAAAGCAGTGCTGGAAGAAACAAAACAGTTCTCCCTCGGTAGAACTGAGGGGGATTGGTCCAGGGCTCCCGCCGATACCAAAATCCTGGTTGCTCAAGTCTCTCATAGAAAATGGCGTAGTATTTGCACATAACTATGCACATCCTCCCGTGTACTTTAAATGGTCTCTAAATTACTCTGTAACACCTAATCCAATGTAAATGCTATGTAAGTAATTGTTATACTGTTTTTATTTTTACTAGCTTTTGTTGTATTTTTTTTTTAATTCATTTGTTTGATATTTCGATCTTGGGGAACCCGCGTATATGGAGGGCCTGCTACACAGAGAAAACTGAGGGATATTCTGTGCATCCGTTTCTACGGATCCTCTAAATCGGCCTTTGTTTTCAGCCAGGATTTAGTGCCCAACTGTGTCCTCTGGAGGCCCCACATGGAGCTAGCAAAGTTTGCTGCATCGGGTTTTGCAAGAGGACTATCTGCTCCATACTGAGAGTAATTACCACAAACTGCCCTATGAAATTGGTTGGGGTTCTTACTGTTAGCATGTTTATTACTTTATCAGGGCTCTCTGTAGGAGAGTCTGTGAGAAAATGTTCTGGTTTCTGCTGAAAGAATCGTGTTTTGTTGGGGTTTTTTCCCCGGAAAAAATATTATTTTTAAAAACTTTTCTGTGCCCTGTTTAATCTCTCCCTTGGATCCACCTCCTATGTGCTCATAAATCGTAAATCTGTATTCAGACTTCTAGACTCGAAACACGTAGATCCACCTCGTGGTTCTTCAGTCATTTTAAGCTCAAAACTCAAAGTCTCCCGAAATCAAAATGTTGACATTTATAATCTCCAGGGTGTGACTCACGGGGGATGAGGGGAGCACTTCTCTCCCTCCCCGCATAAAGCTGGTTCTCCTGTCTGCTCATTGAACGGTTCCACTACCCGTCACAGCATCTACGTGCCTAAACCAACACCCCAGCATTGGCATCAGATATCTTCCTCTCCCTTGGCTGCTTCAGGACAGAGAAGAAACATGCTTGCCCTTTTCTGACTCTTTAGTAACTCTCGCCAAATCTATCACATTATTTTACATCTCTTTACATCTTAGTACTCCCCCCATCTTGGCTGTGTGTTCCTTACTGGCAGTGATTTTTGTTTATTCATTTTTGTAAACTGACACTTAGTTCAGTGTCCAATATAAGCTCAATAATAGTTAATAAAAGGAAAAGTGCCTGCATCTGATTGCTTTTAAACACTGTTAGAAAAGACATAACCAAATTGCAGCTTGATAAAACCACCACAAAACAAGGCTGAGAGAAGTGGTGATTTCTGGTGTCAGCGGGCACAGGACCCTGGGCAGAATCAGAGATACGGGGTCTATTCAGTTCCCTTTTTAAGGGGATCAGGACATGCTACCTCCAAATGTGCCAGTTTCGACTTAAGAATTATTTTCAGCTGAAATAAACAGCTAAAATCCCTTACCTGTTTAATAGCAGATCCTCCTCGCAAGTCTCAAATTTTTAACTCAGTTGTCATAAATCTTCTTCAGGACTAGAAGCAAATCTAATCTCAGAGATGAGAAGTAGTCATCACACCCAAATAGACATTGTCACAAGACTCGAATCTTCCATCTATTCTAAGGGACCATTTATCTTTTCAAAAGTCATTTGGTTTTCCGTATGTCCTTTATTCCTCCTCCTTTTCCCCTGCTGTTAGGTAGATCCCAAATTCTAACCACCCCTTTGAGTTACTCATCTCAGAGTGCTCCTATGTATACACTTTTTTTTTTTTTTTTTTTTTTTTTGATTCAGAGTCTTACTCTGTCACCCAGGCTGGAGTGCAGTGGTACAATCTCGGTTTAAACACCCAAGTCTGTGGTGTTTTGTTATAGTCCCTCTAGAAACTAATACAGGATTCATGGTCTGCCAAAATCCCATTCCCGGCTCAGACCGACAATGGATGGTGGGATCCTTCGTGATACGTACCCTGTGAGTTAGAAGTAGCAACTAGAGCTGTTGAGGACAATACCTTTGCACCCGGTACCTCATCCACTGAATTTTATTTTCAAAGATATAGTCTGAAACCCTCAGAGGGTGAGTGCCTTTCCAGTGTGTCAGAGCCGTTAGCAGCTGGGCAGACCGCTGAGCATATAGATTTCTAGGTCAAGGCCCTCTCCCCAAAGAATCATACTCCCTGGTTGAACTGAACCTAAATCAGGTTTTGAACTAGACAGATGCCAACCAACTTAAAATTTGAAAGACACCCAAGACCTGTCCATGGCCCTGGGATTTGAGGACAACCTGTGCATGTCATGGCTATGGCAGTTCAGGGGTCTCTGGCTTAGTGGGAACGTCTATGTCCTAACTTCACCCTTCTCACTCTTCCACCCCCATCTGCCCCTCCTATGACAATGGAGTGCTCATTCCCCAAATTATCAGCACCGTGAAAGAGAGAAAGGAACACTGGATAGTCTAAGACCTGGTCTTGGCTTGTGTGAGACAGTGGAGACCTCACTACTTGGTCTTTTCTGGTTTACTGTCAAAAGGTTGAAGCTGGGGCCTTGACTGCCTCCTGTTCTCTGTTCCAGGGATGCTATACAATAGAAGTTTTGGGTCTTGACCATCGAAAGGTCCCATGAATTCTCCACTCAGCTCAGCTCAGCCCCCTGCTCTCACATTGGGTGAGGAAACGATAGGCAGTGCGAACGGGCATATGCACACTCACTGAGGAAGTGCAGCCTGTCTGACCCAATCTCTCTCACCCAGCCTAGGCAGGACACTGTTTCCTTAACTATCAGCAGCTATCTTGGGGATTTCCCCACAGGGCCAGGGCAACAGAATCGGGTTCTCACTGTGACCATGGTCTGGAAGGACCATGAGGAATTCCCCAGTGCTGTCAGGGTTTCCCATACTGTCACAGACAGTTTAGTAACAGCTTTGACACCTTTTGGTAATAGGACAAAGTTAACACTCCTGCCACTATCCTGTGAAGGCCAAACTTCCTAGGCCCCATAGGAAACTTTTGGAATGTCTTCTTTGGGTTGAGAAACTGGGGCAAAGTAGAACCCAATTTTTTCACGTCAATATCAAAATGTAATCATTTCAGGTGCACAGAGTTCCGCACTTTCAGATTGGTCTTAAAAGAAAATCGGCCTGGCGCGGTGGCTCAAGCCTGGAATCCCAGCACTTTGGGAGGCCGAGACAGGCAGATCACGAGGTCAGGAGATCGAGACCATCCTGGCTAATACGGTGAAACCCCGTCTCTACTAGAAAAATACAAAAAAACTAGCCGGGCGAGGTATTGGGCACCTGTAGTCCCAGCTACTCGGGAGGCTGAGGCAGGAGAATGGCGTAAACCCGGGAGGCCGAACTTGCAGTGAGCCAAGATCCGGCCACTGCACTCCAACCTGGGCGACAGAGCGAGACTCCGTCTCAAAAAAAAAAAAAGAAAGAAAGAAAAGAAAATCGCCGGGCGCGGTGGCTCATGCCTGTAATTCCAGCACTTTGGGAAGCCCAGGCGGGCAGATCACCTGAGATCCGGAGTTCGAGACCAGCCTGACCAACGTGGTGAAACCCCATCTCTACTAAAAATACAAAAAAAAAAAAAAAAGGTTAGCCGGACTTGTTGGCGGGCGCCTGTAATCCCACCTACTCAGGAGGATAAGGCACGAGAATCGCTTGGATCTGGGAGGCGGAGGTTGCAGTGAGCTGAGATTGCATCATTGCACTCCAAACTGGGTGACAAAAGCGATACTCCGTCTCAAAACAAAAAGAAGAAAGAAAGAAAAGAAAGGAAAGAAAGAGAAGGAAAGAAAAGAAAGGAAAGAAAGAGAAAGAAAGAAAGGAAGAAAGAAAGAGAGAAAGAGAGAAAGAAAGAAAAAGAAAGAAAGAAAAAGAAGGAAAGAAGGAAGGAAGGAAAAGAAAGAAAGAAAGAAAGAAAGAAAGAAAGAAAGAAAGAAAGAAAGAGAAGGAAAGAAAATCAAATAAAGAGCAAATCACATTCTCTTGAAAATTCTCGTTACATCCAGCCTGGTTCCAGGGAAGCCCTGCCGTGAAACTGGTATTGTTACTTAGACTTAGGGTCCTTTGATCAGAGTTGATGATGTCCTCAGCTAAGTCAGTGCTAGGAGTGGACAGAGATGAAGTGATAGATGTGACAGAATTGTAGAATGTAGATTTAATAAGATTTGGTGTTTCAGGGCGGGACGTGGTGGCTCATGCCTGTAATCCCAGCACTTTGTGAGGCCAAGGTGGGCCGATCACATGAGGTCAGTTCAAGACCAGCCTGGCCAACACGGTGAAACCTCGTCTCTACTGAAAATACAAAAGTTGGCCAGGCACGGTGGCTCATGCCTGTAATCCCAGCACTTTGGGAGGCTGAGGCGGGGGGATAATGAGGTCAGGAGATGGAGACCATCCTGGCTAACACGGTGAAACCCCGTCTCTACTACAGATACAAAAAATTAGCCGGATGTGGTGGCAGATGCTTGTAGTCCCAGCTACTCAGGAGGCTGAGGCAGGAGAATGGCGTGAGCCCGGGAGGCAGAGCCTGCAGCGAGCCCAGATGGCACCACTGCACTCCAGCCTAGGCGACAAAGCAAGACTCCATCTCAAAAAAAAAAATAAAATCAGCCAGGCGTGGTGGTGCACACCTGTAGTCCCAGCTACTCGGGAGGCTGAGGCAAGAGAATTGCTAGAACCAGGGTGGTGGAGGTTACAGTGAGCCAAGATCGTGCCACTGCACTCTAGCCTGGGCGACAGAGTGAGATTTCATCTCAGAAAAAAACCAAAAAAAATTGGTGATTTAGGCATTTGGAGAATGCATGCAACAAAGGAGCTTCTGGCCTGAGGAGCTATGGGGTTGATGTTAGATTTTAGTAACATGGAGAACGCAGAGAGAAGAAATTGCTTTTCTTTTTTTTTTTTTTTTGGTTTTTTGAGACAGAGTCTCTCTCGGTTGCCCAGGCTGGAGTGCAGTGGAAAGATCTCTGCTCACTGCAACCTCCACCTCTCAGGTTCAAGCGATTCTCCTGCCTCAGCCTCCCAAGTAGCTGGGATTATAGGTGCCTGACACCATGCCCAGCTAATTTTTTGTATTTTTACTAGAGAGAAGTTTCACTGTTTTGGCCGGGCTGGTCTCGAACTCCTGACCTCAAGTGAGACACCTGCCTTGGCCTCCCAAAGTGCTGGAATTACAGGCATGAACCACCACGCCCAGAGAGAAATTGCTTTTGAAAGCAAAAAGATGCATAAAGTCCCTCCTGACATTGAAAATTGAGATTCTTGTTCTCTATCTAGGAGAACACATCCACCAGTTGTTATTACTCTAATCAGTAAAGGGTCTCAGCTGGAGATACTTGTCAGTAAGCCGTCAGCAAACCGATAAGGAAAATGAAAGGCAGGGAATTTGATGAGATCTTCGCAGGGGTTAGGGAGAAAAGAAGGAGACTGAGACAGGCACCCTGGGCAAGCAGGAACATTGATGGGAGTTGGTAGATTAGGAGAATACCAAGAGACAGAGGATAGCTGGAAAGGGATGAGGACCACCAGAAGAGAATATGTCCCAAGGAGGCAAAGGAGGTGTCAACAGGGTCATATTGTGCACCAAAGTTCAGAAATAATGGTTATAACTTAACATTCCTTAAGCTCAGTGACTGCTGACTGTGCTTCATATTTTACGTCTTATACATCACCACAACAATCCTGCAAGGAAGGCAGATGTTTTATCATTCTCATTTTACAGACTAGGAAGCTTTGAGTATTTTGCCCAAGTTCCCAAAACTATTAAGTGTCAGGGCCAGGGACTTTGTCCAAAGTGCGAGGTGTCCAAAGTTCAGGTGCTCGGGCAGAAAACACCCACGGAGAAGCTTGTACTGGAAGCTCAGAAAGGAAGTGACAGGAGGCATTGTGATACACACGGTTGAGGGCCTCACTGCTTCTCCTGACTTCTCTACCTTTTCAGACGGCATTCTTCTCAGGTTCTAACAAGCTTACCCTCTCCTCTGGTTTAGCAGTTCCTCCCAGATTCATTTATCCTTCCAGTTCCCTGCAAAATTCTGAGTGCAAAATTCTTTTGCCTTGTTCATCTCTCCAAGTCAGCATCCTGGAGCATAGTAGATGATCAGGAAATGCCTGATTGCCCTGATTCCACTGGCCTCTGAATTCTCACTCAAAAGGGCATAATACCCAGGCCCCTCCTAGGTTTCAAAGAATTCTCAGGAATTTGCAGGCCAGAAGCAATATAACCTGGACTCTGGAAGGAACTTCCTCCAGGCTGGCCCCAGAAGAGGAAGGGGTAGCTGCCCTGAGCTGTACCCCTTGCCTACAAGTTGCTACAGTCCACCATCAGGCTAGTTGTGTAGCCTTAGCCGAAGGCAGAGCTCCCCTTGGTGCTCAAAGATAAATACTTTGGGGAGGAGTGCACATTTGGGGTAGACTGAATAATAGCCCCACAGAGATATCCGCATCCCAATCCTTGGAATCTGTGAATATGTTACCTTATATAGCAGAGGAACTCTGCAGATGTGAATAAATTAAGGACCTTGAGATAAAGAACTTATCCTGGATTATTGAGATGAGCCCCTCATATAATCACATGAGTCCTTAGAGAGACGAGAGGGTCAATCAGGGAGAAGAGGGTGTGATGACAGACGCAGACATTAGAGTGATCTGTCGAGGGGATAAAAAATGCCAGTTTCTAGAAGCTGGAAGATTAAAAAAAATGGATTATATACCTGGAGCCTCCAGAATAAACCAGTCCTTCAGACATTTGTTTTAGCCCCTTGAAACTTATGTTGGGCTTCTGACCTCTAGAATGATAACAGAATAAATTTGTATGGGTTTTTTTGTTGTTGTTGTTTTGTTTCTTTCTTTCTTTTTTTTTTTTGAGACGTAGTTTCGCTCTGGTTGCCTAATCTGGAGTGCAATGGCGTGATGTCAGCTCACTGCATCCTCCGCCTCCCAGGTTCAAGCAATTCTCCTGCCTTAGCCTCCTGAGTAGCTGAGATTACAGGCACGTGCTGGTCTCGAACTCCTGACCTCAAGTGAGACACCCGCCTTGGCGGTATTTTTAGGAGAGACGGGTTTTCACCATGTTGGTCAGGCTGGTCTCGAACTCCTGACCTCAGGTGATCCACTTGCCTTGGCCTCCCAAAGTGCTGGGATTACAGGCGTGAGCCACCACGCCCGGCAAATTTGTGTTGTTTTAAACCACTAAGTCTATGATAACTTATTAATGCAACACTAGGAAATGAATACACCGTTCTTACAAGAGCCGCTAGGCTCTTTTTATTTGACGGGGGGGCGGGGAGGGGTGAGATTTGAGTGTCATCAGGAGCAGAGTATGAGGTGTACTTGGAGGGAAAGAGAAAAGGAAGTGGGCAGCAGAGGTGAAAAGGAGATCAGGAATGGGAAGTCGGGGGCCCCACAGTGAACCTTTCCTTAAGGCTGACTAGGCTCCTTCATGGGCCTGACCAGCCGCCTTCACCTGCTCAGCCCAGAATTTCTAGAGAGATCTGTGGTCTTTGCAAGTGGCACTGAGCTCTCCTAGACAATTACTGGCCTCCCACAGCCATGGACCTCTGTAGAGCTCCCTGGGGTCATCCAGGGCAGGAGGGTGACAGGCTGGCTTCACCGTGGTCATATAGCGGAAGTGGCAAGCTCTTCTTGCTCTTGAGGAAAACTCACACCTAGATTGTTGCAAGGATGTTGTACATGTTGAGCATCCCTAATCTGAAAATCCGAAACCCTGTGCTCCAAAATCTGAACAATTTTGTGCACTAATGTGGTGTCTCAGTGGAAAATGCCACACCTGATCTCACACAATGGGTCATACAATGTATAGCTTATTCAGGGTTCCCAAGGAAAAAAAAAAAGGCCCTCTCAGCCCCTTTCCACTGAGATGTACCTTTTTTGCACATGCCCGGTTTCCCCAACGTGCACACACTCACAAAGGGTCATAAAATGGCATGTGTGCAGGCCAGTGTCATCAACAGCACGTTCCCCATAATGCCCCACGTAGGAGCCAAGACCTACGTGCCTTACTCACTGTGGGGTTTTGTTTGTTTGTTTGTTTATTCTCTGCTCTGTGGTATAAAGATATTGTTGACAATATGAAAGAGGCCTGCAGATACCCCATGAGTTACAGTGATTTTAAAAGAGAATAAGCAAGGCCAGGCACGGTGACTCATGCCTGTGATCCCAGCACTTTGCAAGGCCGAGGCGGCTGGATCACTTGAGGTGAGGAGTTCGAGACCAGCCTGACCAACATGGTGAAACCCCATCTCTACTAAAAATACAAAATTTAGCCAGGCCTGGCGGCACATGCCTGTAGTCCCAGCAACTCGGAAGGCTGAGGCAGAAGAATCACTTGAATCCAGGAGGTGGAGGTTGCAGTGACCTGAGATTGTGCCATTGCACTCCAGCCTGGGCGACAGAGCAAGTCTCTGTCTCAAAAAAAAAAAAGCGGAGGTGGGGAGAGAAAACATTTATGTTTATCTATAGTACAGAAAGTCAAGTTGCTGGAGAAAATGGAGCACAGTGTAAGTGTTATTAAGGTATTCGTGAAACATAGATGGATTTCGTGTTCAGTCTTGGGTCCCATCCCCAATACATCTCATTATATATATGCAAATATTCCAAAATCTGAGACCTGAAACACTCCCAGTCCCAAGTATTTCAGATAAGGGATACTCAACCTGTGTTAGTTTCCTAGGCCTGCCATAATAAATGACCACAAACTTGGTAGCTTAAAACAACAGAACTGTATTCTTCCACAGTTCTGGAGACCGGAAGTCTGAAATAAAGTACCATGCTCCCTCTAAAGGCTCTAGACTTTAGGGAACATATTCAACCCACTACAGGTCCTGAGCACTAAGCCTTGTGGGAGGACACTCTGGAAGCAGGTCCAGACTTCCCCTGGTCTTGCCTCTTCAGAGCCTGTGCACTCTCTACCTCCAAAAGGCCCTTCTATCAGTCACTGACACCTGAGTATAAAACTAAGCATGAAAGCTGTGCAATTTTGACCAACCCTCCTGTGTTCATGAGTGTAGGTGTTGGGGAACAGGCTGTGTCTCCACTTGGGGAACTCACGGGGCAGGACAGGAAGATGGTGGTGGTCCTTGACCAGATACCTCCTATAATAATGAAAAGCCTGAATGGTTGGGCGGCTGGCAGACTGTGGCCTGCCTTTACTTGCCTGGGGAAAGCTGGAAGGAAAGAAGACATGAGGCTAAAATAGAGGCTCAGTGTCTTAGTTTCAATATCTGTAAAACAGTAACAATAAATACACATACCTCATAGGATTAGTGAAGGGATAAATTGCTATACAGTCCATACAAAGTACTTAGAGCAGAGTCTCAACGTGACAATAAATCAATAGTTATTAGCAATTTCATTATTTTTATGATAAACATTAATTCATAGAATATATATTCTAAATCTTTCCCTGGGAAATGTTACCATCATGCTGGGAAATAGACAAGCACGTGGAAAATAATGGGTAAATTATCTAATCTCTAGATGCTAATTATGTAGAGATTCTTCTAGACTATGTGGCCAAGCCAGCAGGAATAATTGGGTTCCTAGGAGCTTTATAATTCACAGAAACCTTTCACTAACAGCCTCTTGTTTGAGTCCACAACAACCCTGGAATGAAGAAAAGGCTTTTACCCTATTTTACAGATAAGTAAGTTTCTGGTAAAGATTAGACACTGGGGAATGTGAGTTACTGGGCTAAAACATGGCCAAGGTGGAATTTGGGCCTAGGTTTTGTGTTTTGCTTTTTTTTTTGTATTAGATTAGATGCTTCAGGAGAGTGATACATGGAATAGACACAAATAATATCAATATGTGTACAGTACAGCCCACTCTCCTGACCTCAGTCTACAGTAAGAAATACATTTACATTGGCCAGGCGCTGTGGCTCATGCCCGTAATCCCAGCATTCTGGGAGGCTGAGGCGGGTGGATCACAGGTCAGGAGATCAAGACCATCCTGGTTAACATGGTGAAAACCCATCTCTACTAAAAAAAAAAAAAAAAAAAAAAAAAAAATTTAGCCGGACATGGGTGGCGGGCACCTGTAGTCCCAGCTACTCGGGAGGCTGAGGCAGGAGAATGGCATGAACCTGGAAGGCGGAGCTTGCCGTGAGTCAAGATCCTCCACTGCACTCCAGCCTGGGCAACAGCCTTTCTCTGTCTCAGAAAAAAAAATAAAAAGAAAAAAAAGAAATACATTACATGGCCTCCCAGTCACATTTACAGGAAAATAAAAATTGCAACAAGTTTCACATAATGATAGTTACTATTGGTGATATTTTCTCGTTTTATTATTCTTTTAAAAGGGCAAAATGAAAGGAAAAGATGATCTCTACCAAGTAAATTAATTGTACTATGGATTATAACTTATAGTTGTGGTTTTTTTGGGAGGTTCTTTTGTTTTTGTTTTTCTGGTTTTTGTTTGTTTGTTTTTGTTTTGTTTTTGAGATGGAGTCTCGCTCTGTCGTCCTGGCTGGAGTGCAGTGGCATGATCTCGGCTCACTGCAACCTCCGCCTCATGGTTCAAGAGATTCTCCTGCCTCAGCCTCCTGAGTAGCTGGGATTACAGGCGCGCACCACCATGCCTGGCTAATTTTTGTAGTTTGAGTACAGATGGGATTTCACCATGTTAGTCAGGCTGGTCTCGAACTCCTGACCTCATGATCTGCCCGCCTCGGCCTTCCAAAGTGCTGTGATTACAAGCGTGAGCCACCATGCCCAGCCTGTTTTTTTTTCTTTTTGGTTGTTGTTGTTGTTTTGTATGTTTGTTTGTTTTTAATGTTTATTTAATGTTCAGGAGTACATGGAAAAGTTCAATTTTTTAAATATAAGTTAGGCCAGGTGTGGTGGCTTATGCCTGTAATCCCAGCACTTTGGAAGGTCGAGGCCGGTGGATCACGAGGTCAGGAGATCGAGACCAGCCTGGCCAACATAGTGAAACCTTGTCTCTCCTAAAAATACAAAAATTAGCCAGGTGTGGTGGCACGCGCCTATAGTCCCAGTTACTCAGGAGGCTGAGGCAGGAGAATCGCTTGAACCCGGGAGGCAGAGGTTGCAGTGAGCTGAGATCGCACCACTGCACTCTACCCTGGGGACAGAGCGAGACTCTGTCTCAAAAAACTAAATAAAATAAAATATAGATTAAAGGGAGGGAAAATAAGATAGTAAGATATAAAACACATTACCACTAACATGCACTTCGAGAAGCAGAAATTCGCTAGGACTGAGAAAATCAAAACCTGTTCTGCCATTCATTAGGCTGCACTAACAGAGATAAAGCCGGCCTAGAAATAACAGAAAACATTCTTCTCCCAAGGGCATGCTACAGCTATAAAGGCTCTTAACTCCCCTCTTTGAGTGACCACTCCTTTCTTATTCACTGAGAAACTTGTGCTCAAAATCAAGACCATCAGAACTTTGGCTGCTTGAAATCATATCAAGCAACAATGAAGCATCCCCCTTCTCCAGTGAAGGACCTAAGCCACCTTGACACAAAAAAACACAGTAATTTTCAACCCAGGTGCAAAACTTCAAGTAAGGGATTTCTGAACACAGCATTCCACCTCTATCTCAACTTCGTAGTTTCCAAGGAAACAAGACCCTGGATCCACTTCAAAGTCCCATCCTATGCCAACCCTTTCACACAGCCCTGCTTTGCTTTGAGCCTATGAAAACTACACTCCACTCTTCTCCCAAAATCAATGATAACTCCAATTTTCCTCTTGTTTGGTGAGCACCCTCCTCCCATCACCCTGCCACCAGTTTCTCTGTTGTGTGTTCTCCCTCATTGTAACAAGTCAACAAACTTGGCTTAGGTGGACTAAGTAGTGGTCTTGGGCTAATTGGGATAGGTTGAGTTTTTACTTAGAATTAATATTCATTTCAGCATTCCTACATTGTCAGAGGTTGTTTTGTTTTGTTTTTGGGTCTCTGTCGCCCAGGCTGGAGTGCAGTGGTGTGATCATAACTCACTGCAGCCTGCAGCCTCAATCTCCCAGGCTCCAGCGATCCTCACACCTCAGCCTCCCAAGTAGCTCAGACTACAAGTGCACGCACCACCACGTCCAGCTAATTTTTATATTTTTTGTAGAAACAGGGTTTTGCCATGTCATCAGGCTGGTCTCCAGCTCCCAACAAACTTGCCCACCTCGGGCTCCCAAGCTGCTAGAATTACAAGCATGGGCCACTATACCCCGGCTGTTGGTTATTTCTAATCTTTTAAATTACTATAAATGCTGCATCAACATCTTACTTCTTTGATGTTAGTAGTGTTGAATAGTGACTAAAGGCAGACTCTGGAGTTGAAACCTGGTTTGGCACCGACTGTGTGACTATGAGAAAGTTTCTTAACCTCTCTGTGATTCCTCCATGTCCCGATCTGTAAATGGACATACTTATACTACCTACTTGATAGGGTTTTGTGAAGATAAAATGAGTTAATACATGTAAAGTGTTTAAAACATTGTTGGCACCAAGAAAAAGTATGTGTTAGAAAAAAATACATATATAGGCCGGGCGTGGTGGCTCACGCCTGTAATCCTAGCACTTTGTGAGGCAAGGCGGGTGGATTGCCTGAGCTCAGGAGTTTGAGACCAGCCTGGGTAACATCGTGAAACCTTGTGTCTACTAAAATACAAAAAATTAGCCGGGCATGGCAGTGTGCACCTGTAACACCCCAGCGTTGGCAACAGATATCTTCTTCCCCCTTGGCTGCTTCAGGGCAGAGAAGAAACACTCTTGCCCTTTTCTGACTCTCTAGTAACTCTCGCAGAATGTATCACATTATTTTACATCTTTTTTTTTTTTTGAGACGGAGTCTCATAGTGTCACCCAGGCTGGAGTGCAGTGGCGAGATCTCGGCTCACTTCAAGCTCCGCCTCCCGGGTTCACGCCATTCTCCTGCCTCAGCCTCCCAAGTAGCTGGGACTACAGGCACCTGCCACCACGCCCGGCTAGTTTCTTTTCTTTTATATTTTTAGTAGAGACGAGATTTCACCGTGTTAGCCAGGATGGTCTCGATTTCCTGACCTCGTAATCCGCTCGCCTCGGCCTCCCAAATTGCTGGGATTACGGACGTGAGCCGCCGCACCCGGCCTGTTTTACATCTCTTTACATCTCAGTACTTCGTCTTGGCTGTTTGTTCCTTACTGGCAGTGATTTTTTGCGGGTGGCGGGGTGCGGGGGACGGATTCTCGGTCCAGGCTGGAGTGCAGTGGCGCGATGTCAGCTCACTGCAACCTCTGCCTCCTGGGTTCAAGTGATCTTGTCTCAGCCTCCGGAGTAGCTGGGATTAAAGGCGTGGCCCACCACCCCACCGCTGTTTACCATATAATCAAGAAATAACCATAAAAATGGGCAACCAGCAGCCCTCAGGGTTGTTCTCTCTATGGAGTAGCATTCTTTTATTCCTTTACTTTCCTAATAAACTTGCTTTCACTTTATGGACTGGTCCTGAATTCCTTCTTGCCGGATATCAAATAACCCTCTCTAGGGGTCTGGATTGGGACGCCTTTCCTGTAACACATATTCCAGTGGAATATGTTAGATAATAAAGGCAGAAATTGTAAAAAATTTGAGTTGTAGAGTACAGGTAGTATTAGGGACCAGTAGAAAGGAGAAGGGTGCTGTGCCAAGTTTTATCAAATGAGCAGGATATTTAAGGAATGCGTTTAACTTATAATGGGGTAAGGAAAAAAGCTGACACTCTCAAGTCTTCCTCAACTTGGTCCAGGGCTGCAGACCATTCAAGAGAAAAATCAAATCAGGCACAGGGCCTCACCAACCCACAAACCAACAATTCAGCTGGTCTCAGCTTATGATACTTGTAACCCTGAGGGTACTTGAAGCCAAAAATGAAACATAAACTATCTTATTGGAACATCTATCTTAACTTAGTCCATTACTTTTGTATTAAAAGTAAACACATGTACATACAAAATATTATGTACCTAATAATTCATTTATTAATATTTTCTTTTGCCTGTTTATTTCTTGTTAGGTAAATTTTAATCTTCTCTTGTCTATTCCCCCGTGCTACCTAATGAAATTCCAGTTCTCAGTATTCAAGCTGCACACCCTTATAATTTCTGCTGAAGGACAGTTCAAAAATTTTAGGAGGAATATTCCCTCTATGTTACAACTCCAGAAAAGCAGAGCTTCTTTTGCACCATAAAGCTGCTTCTGATATAGTGGTGGGTTGAGACCCTTCACAGAAATGTCACTCTGGTGTCCAATGTGGGGACTAGGTGAAATTGAACTAACAATTGATCGGAATTCTGTTCTTAAAGATGACTTCTAAGGCAACTATACATCTGATTGTTTTATTCTGAGAAATGATACCTATAGCCATTAGAAGTTTACTCTTCTGATTGAATGCCCTTTTCTTATTTAAATGAACACATCTATACATTATGGTCAAGAGTGCATACATCATAGAGAAAGTATATTGCAAAGAAATGGGATGCTTGGGTGGGCTGCTTTGGGCTATCATCCAGATTCCATGGGGTAGTGTTCCCTTCTGATGGGAAGAGTTGGGTGTAGATGTTTGAGAAATACTAGATGGTGTGATTGCATGGTGGGAAAACGCTTTTGTGCTTTAAAATGTACTGGCTGGGTACGTGGGGCTCACGCCTGTAACCCAAGCACTTTGGGAGGCTAAGGAGGGTGGATCACCTGAGGTCAGGAGTTTGAGACCAGCCTGACCAATATGGTGAAACCCTGTCTCTAGTAAAAATATAAATAAATAAATAAATAAATAAGCTGGGGGTGTTGGCTTGCGCCTGTAGTCCCAGCTATTCAGGAGGCTGAGACAGGAGAATCGCTTGAACCCAGGAGGCAGAGGTTGCAGTGAGCAGAGATCCCACCACTGTACTCCAGCCTGGGTGACAGAGTGAGACTTTGTCTCAAAAGAAAAAAAAAAAAAAAGGTATCCTCTAAGCCTAATGAAATAGAAAGTTTCATCATTACAGTTTCATTCTTTTGCTTTAGAATATTACACAGGCTTTGTTACTTACCCAGGACAAGCCATAATTTCTCTGAGACTCAGTTTTCTTATCTGTAAAGTGAGAAAAGTAACACCTATTTCACAGAGTAGGGATTAAATGATAAAGTATATGCAGAAGAACTTTAAACACTGAGTAGTACCTGCTGTCTGTAAGGCATTATTACAAAACGACCACAGAGAGCAATAACATTTGTTCACATCAGTTACACTTTTGTACATTTTAGATCTCTTGAGAGGAAGATGCTTTTGCCCATGAAAGACTCTTGAAGATATTAATTAAGCTAACAGACTTCTACATTGTGTTTAGTGTTCAGGAAGTCCCCTTAAAATCACTTTTACTTTACTTTTACTTCAGTAGGAAGATAGTTCATAATGACACCATCAAAGTAAGTTTTAAGCTTTTCGGGCCTGCTTTTCTCAGGTTTGAGTTTTTATAGCTTGTAATGATTTTTAAGTAAAATAAGCATATGATTAAAAGTTTTATATTAACTACTACAACTTTTAACTATCAGTTACTTCTATATAACCATTATGATATTTACTGTTCTGAACAATACATACTTCAAAGCACATGAAATTGAAAAAGCAAAGCATCTTTACTCTCTTCATAGAGAACAGAAAAAAATATTAAACTTTTAAGCATTATAAAACACTTTACTGAATAAAATGTTTGCAAGTCAGCAACTGATGAATAATTTGCTTTGAAACTTTAACTTTTAATCTGGCTAATAAGCACTTATTTACAAACTATTCTACATTGTAAAGGAGAAATGAATATTTCTGGTGTTGTCCTTCTTCGATTTAGAAGTTTATCATCTGCAAGACCTAACTGGTCATTGATGTGAGGATGAGGAAGAGGGAACCACATCGCAGGCAGAAAAGACTAAAGGAAGGCAGAGACTCTAATATCAGGTCAATATAGGTCAGCACACTACCCAGATGAAGTGGCTTTGGCTGGGTTGGGAGGTCAAATAAATAAGTTCAATCTTTTCATTTCTTCAGTTACATATTTTTTTTGCTAAGCTTTGGTCATCCATGGTACATAATGCATCTAACTTGCTGAGCAAAATGCCAGACATGAAATAAATGTTAGCTATGGTAGAAGAGCTACAGTAACAGGTAACCTGAAACATAGGCTAATAGCTCATAGAAGGCCATAGTTGAATTCTGAGAAAAAAAAATCTGTTAAAATGGGATGCAAAACGCTTTACACATTGCTTTTACAAAAGTTACACCAATTTAACGGAAACGTTTCAAAAACAACCCGTGATAGATAAAATTACAGAAAAGAATCGGGAAAGGGGGAAATAATAAGGGAAGAAAGATTAGCAGAACAATCTTCCACCCCGGTAAATAGGATTGAATTTTAACCAATGAGATAACAAGTTTGAAAATTTCCTTTTCATGCCCAATCAAGACGAAGCTATGTCTATAAATAAGACTGCCTGGCCTCTCTCATAACAATGATACAGCATGGCCCGTACTAAGCAGACTGCCCGCAAGTCGACCGGCGGCAAGGCCCCAAGGAAGCAGCTGGCCACCAAAGCTGCCCGCAAGAGCGCGCCGGCCACGGGCGGGGTGAAGAAGCCGCACCGCTACCGGCCCGGCACCGTGGCCCTGCGGGAGATCCGGCGCTACCAGAAGTCCACGGAACTGCTGATCCGCAAGCTGCCCTTCCAGCGGCTGGTACGCGAGATCGCGCAGGACTTTAAGACGGACCTGCGCTTCCAGAGTTCTGCCGTGATGGCGCTGCAGGAGGCCAGCGAGGCCTACCTGGTGGGGCTGTTCGAAGACACGAACCTGTGCGCCATCCACGCCAAGCGCGTGACCATCATGCCCAAGGACATCCAGTTGGCCCGCCGCATCCGCGGGGAGCGGGCCTAAGGCATGTTTTTAAGTGGTCGATCTAAAGGCTCTTTTCAGAGCCACTGCCGTTTTCATCAAGAGCAGCTGTAGTGGCTCTCCATCTGGCGTGCGTCTGCCTTGCGCACCGGTCAGGGGCCAGGGGCACTCGTAGTGGTGGGTGACGTTACAGAACCCAAAGCCCAGCCGCGAGTCGGCTGGCGGTAGAAAAAGCCACAGAGGCATGGTCCTTGTGGTTCCGGCCGAGCCTGCCTTTTCACGCTGGTTTAAGGCCAGAGCTCTGGCTCCCAATTCTGTGGGTCAAGTTTTGCATGGCGGCAAGAGACAATGTGGGGAGTTTCGAGATGTGGAAGATTCTAAGTGTAAGGGTGGGGCGAGTCCCTTAAAAATTATAAACCCGTTTCCAGGTTTATTTAAGAAGTGTATAAGTTTAATTAAAGCTCAGCATCTTCCTCATTGCATACTACAGGCGGTGCCCAAGCCAGAATAGTAATTTAAGCGGGCGGGAGTAAATACCTGGCGATTTTTAAAAATATATGGGCTGAGGTATTATTTCAAGGAAGAGAACAAAATTTCCACAAAGTATAGAATAAAAATGCAAAAACAAGGGAAGAGTTAACTTGTCTAGCTGGCGTTAAGATTTCTTCCGTATGCAAGTCTGTGATGGAAAGTGAAAACCAAGAAAAAACCCCTAGCCGTTGAAACTATCGCTTCACCTAGCTTAAAACTGGCTAGTGTGAAATGGACCATTCTGATTGGATAACAAGACTTTTGTTCCAGTGACCACTAAGGAAGCACGACCAGAATCTATTATTTACATAGACTCCACCCCTCTGACGACACCATTGTAAGTTAACCAATAAAAACGCAGCACTTTGTGAGTCCTCATTTGCATACAAGCTCTATAAGTAGCGCGTAACCAGCCCGTTTTGTGGTAGTCGGGAATTACTTCTTTCAGTCTCTGTTGCATTTTTCGCGCAAAAATGCCGGATCCAGCAAAATCCGCTCCTGCTCCCAAGAAGGGCTCCAAAAAGGCTGTTACGAAAGTGCAGAAGAAGGACGGCAAGAAGCGCAAGCGCAGCCGCAAGGAGAGCTACTCCGTTTACGTGTACAAGGTGCTGAAGCAGGTCCACCCCGACACCGGCATCTCGTCCAAGGCCATGGGCATCATGAACTCCTTCGTCAACGACATCTTCGAACGCATCGCAGGAGAGGCGTCCCGCCTGGCGCACTACAACAAGCGCTCCACCATCACGTCCCGCGAGATCCAGACGGCCGTGCGCCTGCTGCTGCCCGGCGAGCTGGCCAAGCACGCCGTGTCCGAGGGCACCAAGGCGGTCACCAAGTACACCAGCTCGAAGTAAGGG
This sequence comes from Macaca fascicularis, assembly GCF_037993035.2. Classification (NCBI taxonomy): domain Eukaryota; kingdom Metazoa; phylum Chordata; class Mammalia; order Primates; family Cercopithecidae; genus Macaca; species Macaca fascicularis. The sequence goes on from NC_088375.1 coordinate 111,459,657, forward strand.
TGTGCAAGGGACGCAATAGATCAACCACCTTACCCCAAAGGCTCTTTTCAGAGCCACTTCAGTAATCGAGATAGCAGCTGTAAACACTTGTCAGAGCGTTGGATAGCTTTTGGTCAGGTGGGGATTGTGACCATGGTCACGGATGCATTCGGGTTTAGGACTAAGGAGTTTCTTGTAATCCTGAAATGAGGTGGCCCTCCGTCATCCTCGCCCAGTCTTACACTGAGTTGCTGGTTACCTGTACTAAGAGATTAGAAAGGTTTGACTATCGTTCTGGGATGTTTTGGAGGGAGGGAGGGAGGGAGGGAGGGAGGGAGGGAGGGAGGCACGGGGGGTGGTTTCCCACCCCTTCAACCTTTAACCTGTATCTCGAAGGTCGTTTTCCTTTTCGTTTCTGAAAGTAATGAACGAGATGAGATTTCCTATACAGATGAGAAACCCTCAGTCCAACCTCTTTTTATTTCTTAGTGTTTTAATCTGTTTTCCTTAACCATATACCTAGAGGCGTCTGTCACAAACTTTGTTGAATATAGCCATGTGCTTTCGTCCCTTAGCCTTTTTGCAGGTCCTGACTTAGCCATCCTCCCCTAACTTCCATTCCAGTGACTTCAATCAGGGAGATATATTGCCACCGCCCCCACCCCCTGTGGAGTATTTGGCAATATCTACAGATGTTTTGGGTTGTCAGGTGGGGTGCTACAAGTATCCAATGGGCAGAGGCCGGGAGTGCTAAGCATAAGGCACAGGACAGTCTGGGGGGACAAAGCTACCTAGCCTATAATGTTGATCTTTGGTGATTGAGAGACCCCAGCGCCCAAAGACATCCCTAATCTTCAGGATTTAATCCTCATATCAATCAAACTTTTCCTTAACCCTACCAGTCCATGTTTTTGTTCTTGGTGAAAGCTGAGCACTTCATAGGCTGTTTACAGGTCCTTCTCCACAGGAAAATACCTCCTCCAGGGCAAGGACCGTGTCTTGGTTCTGTAACAAACTTTCCCAATTATAAGAATCACCTTTGCGCTTGTTAAACCCGCTTCCAGGTGCTTATCCTGAGGTTTCCTGATTCAGCTAGACTGGAGGTGGGACCTGAGGAGGTGGTTGGTTTTTAGTGTTCTCAGGAGTGTGGATGTTTTAATAGGTGTTGGGTACTCAGGTTAATCGACCTGTGGGTGTGTCACAGTCTTTGTGTCACAGATGTTCTGAGAAAGGAAACAATTTGAGGATGAGTGGAGGGGAATTTGTGGTGTAGAGAAGGCCACAGTTAATATGTGGGATGAATTTCTGAAGACCTCTCAGTTCAAAACTTGTATAACTCATCCTGACAAAAGCCAGTGGATGCTTCTTTTGCCGAATAAAATATGCCCTTGGTGCAACTGGAAAATCTTAGTTTATAATTAACTTGACAGCCTTTGAAATTAAGCCATTCTTGATAAATCTTGGGGGAATTAACAACTTTGTGCTTAAAATGAATTTTACTAATAATTTTTATGATGTTGGAGTTCAAATTTACACCCAATTAAAAGTTATATAAGATGTGGTATACATGATTTTTTTTCCACTAGAAAATTAAGATTCCCAGTTTAGTCATCTTTTTCTGATCACCAGACAAGAGGTCAGGGAAAGATAACTGAGAATCCAAAATTTCCATTGAAAGAAAATAAATAATATATAGCACATTTTCTGGTAGGAAAGGTTACTCAATAAGTGAGATGGCCGAAGTGGTCTATTTTCTATACAGTTGGGCCATAAGAGAGTCTATCCAATCTCCTCCTAGCTTAGGGTCCTGAAGTCAGGAGTTCATTTTTTCCTATGGATTAGGACCATGTCTTTCAGGGCCTTTTGAAGTTGTTAAAGCATTGTCAACTGGCTCAACTACACAAATACCATCATTTATTACCCATTGACCAAAAGATTAACTTCCAAATCCTCATCCTGAAACTAAAGGCCACCTATTATTTAACCAAAACTTACCTTCTTCACTTGTTCTCCCAAGTCCTCCAGCTTAGCCTAAATGTTCTACCGTCATGTAAAACATCCTAACTTTCTCTTCTGTGCTTTTATTACATTGTTCTGAGTTTTAGTACTCAGTCCTCTAGACTACTTGAAACTTATTATCAGTCTGTCAGTTCTTTAAACTCTTGTTCAAATCTCACTCTGAGAAACCTTTTCATCTCATTGTAGTTCACAGGGAAGTCTTTTCTTAAGGCCTCACTCCTTGCACAATGAACAATTGTGTAGCTTTGTAAACTGTAGCCTTATTCCTCAATTTCTTTTTTTTTTTTTTTTTTTTTTTTTGAGACGGAGTCTCGCTCTGTCGCCCAGGCTGGAGTGCAGTGGCCGGATCTCAGCTCACTGCAAGCTCCGCCTCCCGGGTTTACGCCATTCTCCTGCCTCAGCCTCCCGAGTAGCTGGGACTACAGGCGCCCGCCACCTCGCCCGGCTAGTTTTTTTGTATTTTTAGTAGAGACGGGGTTTCACCATGTTAGCCAGGATGGTCTCGATCTCCTGACCTTGTGATCCGCCCGTCTCGGCCTCCCAAAGTGCTGGGATTACAGGCTTGAGCCACCGCGCCCGGCCAATTTCTTTTTCTTGTTTTTACATTTTCTTGTTTGTCTTCTGTTAGAGACATATGCTGCTTGGTAGTCCACAAAGGCTATCCCAATGCCTACTATAAAGTAGCTTCTCAGTGAAAGTTTGTTGACTGGTTGCTCAGTCAACAGAACACTAGAAAATTGATCTGAGAGTGGTGGGTTCAAATACTCCAGTAAATATTTTTCTCTACCTTTTTTCTAACTTTTTTCTTCTTTAGCATGGATACTTTTTTTTTTTTTTTTTGAGATGGAGTCTTACTCTGTCGCCCCAGCTGGAGTGCAGCGCAGTGGATGATCTCAGCTCACTGCAAGCTCTGCCTCCTGGGTTCCCGCCATTCTCCCGCCTCAGCCTCCCGAGTATCTGGGACTACAGGTGCCCACCACCATGCCCGGCTAATTTTGTTTTTGTATTTTTAGTAGAGACGGGGTTTCACTATGTTAGCTAGGATGGTCTTGATCTCCTGACCACGGTCGTGATCTGCCCACCTCATCCTCCCAAAGTGCTGGGATTACAGGCATGAGCCACTGTGCCCGGCCAGTATGGATACTCTTGATTATTGCCCTTCATAATTATTTGCCCAGTTGACACAACTGTTACAGATTCAAAAATCCTCAGAATGGTAGAGTACTACACTTGGCATCTTCCCTTGAGCCAATGTATCTACGTAGCCAGAATGATGAGATTCGAGTGGAGCTTTCTCACCGTGGTTTGAGGTGCTGGAGAAATGGTCTGCTTTTCTAGTGCCTTGAAAAAGGATGAGAAGAGAGGCACATTCCAGAAGACAAAAAAGGTATGTAGTATCAGGATAAGGGGCTTTAAATATCAGATCCAGAGAACACTGCACATGTAGAAATGGGCTTGACCTGGGTCAGGGCATTGAGATTGGTTACATAATCTTTTCAAGGATTAGTGAATGAGTTGGAGTATGTGTAGAAACCTACAAAGATGACAGTTTAATCTTTTGTCATAATTTGTAGACAAATAACGTCTTTTAAAACTAGGTGCAGTTCCTAAAGCTGTTCTAAAAGTCAATGCAACTGAATTTGGAATTTAAGCATAGGACAACATATGGGAAATAAGTACATGACCTCTGTGGGATAAAGTTAGAGTTATCAAAGAATGTCAGTGTTCAACAAGGAAGGAACAAGCTTGTTTTGGAGAATTACTAGATATTATGGAAGTTTTTTGTTTTTTTTTTTCTACATTTGGTTAACTCCAGCTGAACTGTAACAGATCATATGACTTGGCAAAAATAGAAAACTTGATAAAAATCTTCTAGGTCCCACAATGTCAACATGAACAAACTTTTGAAAAGTAAAAGTAGGCTGTGTTTTCTCAGTATGTATTATCAAATATACGTTGAACATATAATTTTTGCCCCTCAGCCAGGTTGTAATATCTTCTTTTACTTTACCTCTTTAATAATTTTTTATTTGAATCCATTTTATTTTGAAAAAATAATGAGCTAGAGGATACAAAGATGTAAATGAATTTAAAAGAGAGAATTAAACTGGCATAAAGATAAATACAATTAAAGCAAGATGTGTTATTCCCAAAAGAGGAGTAAGAGGGAAATGTTATGTGAATTGAGAGTGAAAGGTTGCCTCTGGTTGGAGAGTTCAGGAAAATTCTGTGAGAACTTACATGGTACCAGTTATTGTGCTAAGTGATGGAGACACAAAGGTATCCATTCCTCAAGTCCATAAGATTCAACTGGAATTTTCTTTGTGACAAGTATATCACGTATCCTCTGGAATTTTTTTTTTTTTTTTAAGATTTAGTTTTACCCAATTTTTACTGTAACCTCTTTCAACTTTTTAGTTGTCTGATTTGGGTAGATGGAATTCTCAATCATTCCATTTTTATTCTGTGATTAGAGGTTATTAATTCCTTACCCCTCATCCAGGTTGTAACATTTCCATTTACTTTAATATATCTCTTAAGAAAACTTTTATTTTACTTCAATCGAGATTTTATTTTTTAATATTATATTGAACAGCTTTGGCTATCCCACCTTCCTACCTGCAGAGTGCAAAACAATTTATGCCCATCATACTCAGCTTACAGCATCACAAAACCCTTGGAGCATTGTTCACCATGGTCGTAGCTTGATTTTCTTGAGGCTGTCTTTTCTTGGGGTGTGATTATTATTTCTTTTCTCTCTCTCTCCCTCTTCCTTCTTTTTTTTGAGATGGAGTCTCACTCTGTCACCCAGGCTGGAGTACAGTGGCATAATCTTGGCTCACTGCATCCTTTGTCTCTCGGGTTCAAGTGATTCTCCTGCCTCAACCCCCCGAGTAGCTGGGATTACACATGGCAGCCATCATGCCCAGCTAATTTTTATATTTTTGTAGAAGTGGGGTTTCACATTTTGGCCAGGCTGGTCTCGAACTCCCAATCTCAGGTGACCTGCCTGCCTCTGCCTCCCAAAGTGCTGGGATTATAGGTGTGAACCACCATGCCCGCCCCTTTTTTTTTCTTCCAGACAGGGTCTTGCTCTGTCACCCAGTCTGGAGTGCAGTGGCATGATTACAGTTCATTGCAGCCTTGACCTCCCAGGCTCAGGTGATCATTCCACCTCAGCTTCCAGAGTAGCTGGGACTACAGGTGCATGCCACCATGCCTGGCTAATTTTTAGAGTTTTTTGGTAGAGATGGGGTCTCATTATGTTGCCCAGGTTGGTCTTGAACTCATGGGCTCAAGTGATCCACCTGCCTTGGCTTCCCAAAGTGCTGGGATTATAGACTGGTGTGACTATTAGAGTGGTGAGTGAATAAGCTTTTTCTTATTTTCCATATGCAATTTATCAGAAAATCCTCTTGACTCAAAATATGTCCAGCATCTAACCACATCTCACCACCTTCACCACTGTTTCCCTGCTCCAAGCTTCCACATGTCGAATATTTGCAGTGGCTTTTTAAATGGCCTCCTTGATTCTGCTCTCTCCCTCCTGTATTTCCCACAAAGCAGCTAGAGTACACTTTTTGAAACATAAGTCAGATCATATCATTCCCTTACTCCTCCCCAACAGAAAACCCTCCGATGGCTTCAGCATCAAGGCCCACATTCACTTCTCTGACCTTCTCTCTTACTACTCCCTAGTTTGCTCCATTTCATCATAATTTTCTCTTTGTACTTCCTTGAATACATCAAGGCCCTTCTATCTCAGGATGTTTGCACTTGCTATTTCCTCTTCTCAAAAGGCTCTTCCCAGAAGTTACCTTACCAACTATCATTGAGGTCTTCCCTGAACATCTTAGGTAAGATAACAAGCCCCCTCCTCTTCTTTCCTCAGTTGTTGGTATTCCTTATCTCATAACTTTTTTTTTTTTTTTTTTCTGAGATGGAGTCTCACTCTTGCCCAGGCTGGAGTGCAGTGGTGCAATCTCAGCTCACTGCAACCTCCGCTCCCGAGTAGCTGGGACTACAGGTGTTTGCCACCAGACCCGGATAATTTTTTGTATTTTTAGAAGAGATGGGGTTTCACTGTGTTAGTCAGGATGGTCTCGATCTCCTGACCTTGTGATCCACCCCCCTTGACCTCCCAACGTGCTGGGATTATAGGTGTTAGCCACTGTGCCCGGCCTCTCATAACTTTCTTAATTTTTCTCCATATGCCATCTGAATACTAATGTATTTATTTACTTGTTTATTTCTGAATGAGACTGATATCCATAAAAATGATCTTTCCTTGTATACTTTAACTCCCTGCTTTCTGGGCGCATGGCTTCTCAATTAAAGGCTAATTTACCAGCTTCTCTTGCATCTGGGTTTGTTCAAAGTTTGGGGCCAATGAGATGTGAATGGAAGTTGTATATATTACTTCTAGTTTGTGCCGTAAAAAAGAATATGTATATGTTGCCCTTGCCCTCTTACCCTCTGCACTGGCTGGGGTGCAGATGTGATGGCAGGAATTGGGGCAACTACTTTGGACCCAGAGGCAGAAGCCCTGCGATGAAGATGGCAGAACTGCTTTGTTAGCCCTGGACTGTTACATTAGAGATAAATAAACTTGTATCTTATTCAAGCCACTGTTTTAAAAGACTTATTTGTTATAATAACTTAGACTATATCTGAGTAATACATCATTTGTCTCCCCTCCTACCTCCTCAGAATAAGTCCTACGAAGGTAGGTACTTTGTTTCATACACTGCTCTATCCCTATTATGTAGAACTATATCTGAAATACATTAGGCACTAAATATCTGGGATGAATGATGGATTCGAGAAACAGAAGTAATTGAGTACGTGGGAAATGGGGTTGTATTTATGACAGGTGGAGCTCCAAGAGTTGAATTTAACAAGAAACAATTGAGTTTGAAATCTTTTGCCCTCTAAATTAGGGACAGCACAACACAGAATGAGGATTTGGGTGAAGTTGCAACCACCAAGGTCCACATACCAGGTTAGAAGCCTCAGAGTATAAGTCATTGGGTATTTAAGGACCTTACCTAAACTAACTCAGAGGCAATATGAAGGGTAGTATTGACATTAACTGCCAGAAATCTCCTAAAAGAGTCAAGGGGTTATACTTGAGTCACAATTAGAAGGAACCTTGAAGATGGACAATTATAGTCCCTTCACTTTATGGAAGACTGAGACCCAAATAAGAGAGATCCCAGTGGTCCACTAACGTAGCTCTGGTAAGTTGCTGATAATTATTTAAATTATTTCAGGTTCAACATCACTGATTGCTATCACCGTTTTCAAGGCTAATATAATCTAATCTGCCTTGGTTCTCCTAAGATCTCCCTGTTTTTTTGTCTTAGTTCTTTTCTGGGTTTTTTTTTTTTTTTTTTTTTTTTTTCTAGAGGAAAAAAACAATCTACCTATCTGGATGCAGAAGAGGTAGTAAAAATAATACATATAACATAGCTTTCACATGATCACATATCATGCTGAAGGCATCTCAGGCAGCTGAGGTTGGAGATCATTTTAGGGTCATAAGTTCAGAGCTGAATCTGCCACATCAACAACAGATATTCTGGCTCTTACCACCTTGCCCATTTCTCCTCTTAGCACTGTTAGAGTAGTTCTTGCTGAGAAGGCACTATCCTGTAGTGGTGATGAACATCAGCTTTGAGTATAGCTTCCCCACGTAAGGACTGTATGACCTTGGAAAAGTTTCTTTACTACTTGTGATAAATAAACTTCCTTACAGCAAATTGATCCTCAAGTTATTCCCCTGTAAAATGGGAAAAATAGTGGAAACTATCTTCTAGGCTTGATATGAAGATTAAATGAGGTAATGTACCCAAAGCACTTAGTACAGTGGCTGAAACATGGTACATATTTGATCAGTGTTGCTCTTATTATTGTTATGGTTAGGAAGGCGCTTGCAAGAGCACTGTTGTACTTCCAAAGCACATTCCATTTTCCAGCAAGTGGTGCTTTAGTAGATTTCTGGTGACTTGAGAGTGACTTCCCTAAGCATCTTGCATTAAGGAAATAAGACCTTCTGTATTCTAGAAACACCATCCAGTAAGGCATTTTCACAATTTACTTGTAGGACCTTTGTTACGTAGAACCTTCAGTGTCTGCTACGTGGCCTATTAGGAAAAGAATAAATTAGGAAACAAAAGACTTTGAGTTACTAGTGTCTGTTACTAGTGCTCTATAAAGGCCGATATAATATTTGGCAAGTACCTTCTTTATCTATCAGATGATGCTTTTAATACTTCACGTCAATACTTTCAGAAAAAAGTGAAATCATTTCATTAAACACTTCTTTCCTATTTCTGATTTTTGAGCGGAAAGCCCTTAATTTTGAGGATTTAACATAAGAACAAGTCAAAGGAATAGAAATTATCTGGAAAACTATTAGCTAGCATAGAGAAAATAATGTCTTACAGCCAAAAGAAGAATGTGCAAATAATTTGGGAAATGTTTAAACAGAAATTTAAAAATGGGGTTGGTGGAGTTCTGTCGATGATTTCTGAGTTAATCATTTCTGCTTGTTAAATTGTTTCCAGCATTTTCTAGCTGAAGTTACTATTCTTGCCAACTACTCAGCATCCAACATTTTTGCAAGAAAACAAGGAAGATTTTTTCTCTTCAAATTACAATCCAAAGAGTGGCAAACAAGGAAGATGACAGAGTCTGAAGACCTTCAGATTTCTTTTCTTTGGTCAAGAACTCGTTACACAATGGATGACACATTTTAGGTGGTCCTACTAAAAAGAGACACAAGAATCTAGAGAGTATCTCACTGTCAACCAGTCCAAGGAACTTTGCTTTAGATGGCCAAAGCCAAAAACAGCAAAGTAGAAGAACTACTAGAGCTTTAAGCAGTTCCTTAGTATTTTTCCTTGGCTTATCCAAGCCTGGATACTGGTCCACTTTCCCAAAGATGGTAAAGAGGTAATACAGCTTGGGATTGGTTGGATACTGAGAGACAGAGAGAGAGAGAGAGAGAGAGAGAGAGAGAGAGAGAGAGAGAGATCAATCTAGGTACTGGGCAGCACTCGGCACTCAGAAAAAGCAACACTTGGAGCAAAAAATGAAGGATACAGATTAGTGACGTGAAGTCAGGAGCAAATGATCTCAGTTGCTTTACATGATCAAAGGGCAATGACTGCAAATTACCAGAGGGTAGGTGGAGATCCATACCACTTTTTAATATTAGTGTTTTTAACACCTAGGAATAGAATATATCTAAAGATAAAGGCTTGATTTCCTCACACCTGCCTTCTCAATGATGTTTTGATTTTGCAAAAGTCTTGGTTTCTGGTTTGTGGGATTAACATTTTTCAATGCATTGAAGGAAAATTCTTTAGGCCAGGAGGGAGTCTAAAACAGACTTCAGCCACAGCACAGATACAACCCTAGGCAAGGGTCATTCAGTGTTCTTAAGAAAATTCTAAATTCTAGGATGTGATGGTTAATATTAGGTATAAATTTGATAGGATTAAAGGATGCCTAGATAGCTAAGTATTGTTTCTGGGTGTGTCTGAGAGGGTGTTGCCAGAGGAGATTAACATTCGAGTCAGTGGACTGGGAGAAGAAGACTCACCCTCAATGTGGGTTGGGACCATCCAGTTGGCTGCCAGCGTGGCTAGAACAAAGCAGGAGAAAGAAGTGGGCTAAGCTGGCTTGCAGAGTCTTCTGGCTTTCATTTCTCTCCTGTGCTGGATGCCTCCATCCATTCCTCCTGCCTTTGGACATGAGACTCCAGGTTCTTTGGACTCTTGGACTTAACACCAGTGGCTGGCCTGAGGCTTTTGGGCTTTCAGCCACAGACTGAAGTCTGCACTGTGGGCTTCCCCACTCTTGAGGCTTTTGGACTCAGACTGAGCCACTACTGGCTTCTTCCTCAGCTTGCAGACGGCCCACTGTGGGACTTTGCCTTGTAATCATGTGAGCCAATTCTCCTTAATAAACTCCCTTTAATATATCTATATCTAATCTATTATCATCTATAGATATAGGTGTATGTCTCCCCTATTAGTTTTATCCCTCTGGAGAACTGATTAATACAAAGGGTTAAGTCTTAAACTACTTATAATTTCTCTCTGGAACTATATTTCATCTAGTTTGGAATGTTTAGTTACTTAAGACCCATATTATATATGTAGAATAATGAGCAGGAGAAAGGTATGCTGATTAACTTACATGTATATATCAGCCATAGGATTAGTTCCAGCAAAGGAACATACTTGCTTTTTTTGGTTTCTTCAATCTTCTCCCTGTCGCATTATGAAAATTTGATGATTTTGCTTATTTAAGTGTCTTTGTAGGAGATTTTTCCTGGATCTTTTTAAGTGTTTGACCTCTGATTTTCATAATTTTTTCACATTAGTATCAAGGAATTAGGTAATGGAAATTATTCTTAACTCCCACCTGCCCCCCTGAAAGAGCAAGCATCTATAGAGAAGAAGACAGCTTTCGGATTAGCTGGAGAGTTAACCAAGTAAAACTTGAATTCTGATCCTTAGCCTGGAGAAAAAAAGTAAGAAAATTTTTCATTTGTCTAAGAGAAGTTTATTTCATGGTGTTTATGATTGTGGAGATGTGTCTGTGGGGGAAAGTGGCATATTAGATAAATCTTTCTAGACTAGTATGTGCAAATCATTTATAGTGGGGAGGGGGGAATTTGAGTCACAAAGATAAAAGAGTAGCAAAACAGAACTGTGACTATTGTTCCTGGCATAAGGAAATATATGAATTACAAGCAGGCTTGAGTAATGTAGATTGAGTTGATGGGTAGAAATGTGGCCCCTTACAGCACAGAGATGACAAAGTAAATATATTTGGCCCTCCTGGCAGGTTAGAAGTATAATGTGTTCCCAAAATCATCCGGATATGCCATCGTATAGTGTATTAGTAAAGAGTGCAGGCTCCTGAGACGGACCACGTGGTGTGTAACCTGGCTCTGCTCTTTAGGGTGTTTTTAATCTGTGTTTTCTCATCTTAAAACTGGGAATATAGTAATGCTTACTTCATAATGTTTTTATGAAGGATAATTGCTTAATGTTTCCTACTAATAACCAATTCAATAAATATTAGTTGATGGTCGTAGGGAAGTCCTGTCGAGGGCTCTGCAAGTTTCCCGTCTCTAATGCACAGGTGAAAAATAGCTACGGATTCAAGATTGTGTACTGAAGATATGTTGCTTTCTTCTCATATTCTACCCCAAATTCCTAGAAATGATAAAAAATGGACAAAGATGGCAGATGGGGTAACAGTGAAGAGTGCCAAGGAGGACTTCTGCAGAAGACAGGAGTGGACCAAAAAATGATCCACATGTTTTGGAACCAGGAGACAAAAGTTGGTCTTGGGGCAGCTGACAGGATGACAGTTCAGGTACTTCAGTAGGAGTATCTGCCCGTCTCCTACCTTGGTGACTGAAGTCTTTTTATTTGTTTTATAGAGACCGGGTTTTGTTCTATTGCCCACGCTGGAGTGCAGTGGCACGATCTCAGCTTACTGCAGCCCCAACCTCCTGGGCTCAAGCTCTCCTCCCACCTCAGCCTCCTGAGTAGTTGGGACCACAGGCATGCACCACCACAACCAGCTAATTTTTGTATTTTTTGTAGAGACAGGGTTTCACCATTTTGCCCAGGCTGGTCTCAAACTCCTGGGCTCAAGGGATCCACCCACCTTGGCCTCCCAAAGTGCTGGGATTACAGGTGTGAATCACCATGCCTGGCTGGTGACTGACATCTTTGACACCAGCAATGAGTGCGGTCATTTGATTCAAGGAGGCAGGAAAATGTACCAAGTAACTGGGCGCTCCCACGCCTTGGAAATTTAAAATTTTGTTATTTATGTAAAAATTCAACAAGGGATAAATCCAGAACAGGATAGATATAGCCAAGAGAACATAAATAAGCTGAAAGATTGTGCTATTATGAAATATATATTTGGTCTTCAACCCCATTTCCTGACATACAACTCCTAAAATCCTTAGAAACACTAAAGTGATGTCTTTTTGTTTATTAATGAGTTGACTGATGTCTGGCAGCCCCTGGGTAGCTTCAGGATGGGGGTTGATGACCAGAAAGAACAAGGGAGGATTAGAGAGTCTGGACTTTCAGCCCACCTCCAACTTCCTGGGACGGGAGAGGGGCTGAAGGTTAAGCTGATCACCAATGGCCAATGGTTTAATCAGTGATGCCTATGTAACGGAGCCTCTGTAAAGACCCAAAGGGACAGGGCTTGGAGAGCTTCTGGATAGCTGAACATGTAGAGGTTCCTGAAGGGCGGCGCACCCAGTGGGGGTGCACGGAAGCTCCATGTGCCAGTACACATGTAATCCTGGCACTTTGGGAGGCTGAGCCCTTATGCATCTTTTCATCTGTATTTTTTGTTATAAATCAGTAAACACAAGTGTTTCTCTGAATTTCAGGAGCTGCTCTAGCAAATTAATCCAATGCAAACGAGGAAGCCATGGGAATCCCAACCTGGAAATAGTTGGTCAGAAGTTCTGGAGGCCCAGACTTGCAACTGGCATTTAAAGTGGGGGCAGTCTGGTAGACTCAGCCCTCAACCTGTGGGATCTCCTGACAAATAGTGTAAAAATTGAATTGGAGTTATACTCAGCTGCTGTCCACTGCAGAACTGACTGCTTGCTTGCTGTGTGGAGACCCTTTCCCCACCCACCCCCCCCCCCCCGTCACATTTGGTCAGTCTTCTGTGTTGAGTGTTGTGGTGTGAAAGCACAGGAAACACATAGTTTGAGTTTCTCCCCACTCACAATGATCAAGATAAGCCAGAAATTCCTCCACAAAGCCATATAAAAAGATGCATGCAGAAATGAAAGAAAAGTTAAATGATATGAAAAATAGATCCAGATGTTCTAAACTCATCTAGTAGGATGAGGAGTTAGAGAGGAGGGGAGAATTGAGAACATGTAAGAAATAAAATACAGATCTACCAAATAATATTTGCTGATTGTGCACTGCACAATTTCAGGGGATGCCATTTGAATAAGATTTGCCAATGTGTAGTGTACAACCTACTATTGTGTAGTATGCAACCACAGTCATGAGAAAAGGAGGATATTTCACAGGATCTAAATGCATACATACATCCTTCGACTGCAAGGTCCTATTAAATTCTGAGCATACAGGATGAGAAGGACTCTCACCTAGATTCACAGTGACAAAATTTGAGAACAAAGAAATTTCTAAACATATTCAGAGAAAATGCTTATGAAGAAATGGAAGTTAAATTTACATCCAACTTCTCATTTGGGCTCCACTGGATATAAGAAGACACGAAGCATTATTTTTTAAAATCGAGGGAAAACAATTTTGAATTCAATTAAACTATCACTTAAGTGTGGGTGACTTTTCAGAATTCTATTCCAGCAATAATTTAAAAAATCATAAGGGAAGATGTGAGATAACAGAAGCAACGGTGGTAATGTATTTGGTAAAAGATATTGCTAAACAAAGTGAATTTAGGTTCTAGAAAGTTAAAAAGAAAACCTGGAATTCCAATTCCAGGTGATATAGGAGGGAGGTAGGGAGAGCAAGAGTGAAGAGAAGTAAAACAGGCTAAGATTTATGTTATAAATAAATAGGATACAGATACTATTACTGTAGAAGTTAGAAAAATATGGGCTTACATGGTGGGTCACACGTAATCCTGGCACTTTGGGAGGCTGAGGCAGGAGGATCATTTGAAGCCAAGAGTTCGAGATCAGCCTGGGCAACAAAACAAGACCCCTGTCTCTATAAAAAGTAAAAATATTAGCCAGGCATGGTTACATGCACCTGTAGTCCCAGCTACTTAGGAGGCTGAAGGAGGAGGATTGCTTGAGCCTAGGTGGTCGAGGCTGCAGTTAGCTATGATTGCACCTTTGCACTCTGGCCTGGGTGACAGAGCAAGTTCCTGTCTCAAAAAAAAAAAAAAAACGTTTAAAAATACATTTATATATGGTACTAGGAGGGTATCTCATATTCATAAAGGTAGTGCTCCATTAAGGAATGACCATGAATTATTTGCATTTAACAAGGATACACACACATATGTGCATGTAAGTCAACAATCACAGTGATAAGTTTAATACACCTTTCTTAGGAATTGACAGATCCAGTTGATTGAAACTTATTGAGGATATGGAGAATTTGAAGAACATGGTTAATAAGATTAATCATAACTATAATTATGCCTATGCCATCTTATATTCAAAATAGGAAAGTTACCTTATTTTCAGATTCACATGGACTATTGACAAAAATTGACCATAAGTGAGATGGCAAATTAAGTCTCAAGTGTTGAAAAGCTGAAACCATATAGGACCAGGGCATAGTTAACTGATTATAAAACAATAAAATAATCAAACATGCTCTCCTTAAGATGTACTCTTAGGAAAAAGCACATGGGTTAAAAGGGATATCAGAATAAAAATTACACACTCTTTAGAAATAACAAGAGCACTATAATTCAACCATACCCTGAGACTTCACAAGCTTTGGTCCCAGTAAGCTAGAATTCAAATCTTAGCCCTATATTTAAATAACTCATTGAATTGCTATTTCTTAACCCAATTATCTGTCATTCCACTGTGGAATATATTTCATGGCAAATAATATTAAAACCTATGTGAAGCAGTCAGGAGAAAATTCGTAGCTTTAAAATGCATTTAAGAGAAAATAATTGGTGGGCAGATCGCCTTGGACTCCCAATTATTGCCTCAGGAGTTGGAGACCAGCCTGGACAACATGGCAGGACCCTGTGTCTCCAATAGATACAAAAATTAGCTGGATGTGCTGGTGCATGGCTATAGTCCCAGCTACTAGGGAGGCTGAGACAGGAGGATCGTTGAGCCTGGGAGGCGGAGGTTACAGTGAGTTGAGATCATGCCACTGCACTCCAGCCTGAGCAACAGAAAGAGCATTAAGTTTTTAACTCAAACACTAATAAAGGAACACAACAAAAACCTGTGTAAAGTAGAAGGCACAAACTAAGATGAAAGCATAGTCAATGAAACAGATCACACCTTCCTATTCCACCAAAATGGAATTTATAAAACCAAAGGCTGTTCTCTGAAAAGAAAATTAGAGTTAATCCTTCCATAAGCTTACTATTGAAAAAGCACATAAGTAATATTAGATATAGAAGATACTAAAGTGATGTGTATTTTTGATATAAATATATTTGCAATTGTAGACAAAATGGTGACTTTTCCATACACATTACCAAAGTTGAGCTAAGAAAAGTAAAATACCTGAATAAAGAATAACTATAAGATAAACAGAAAAAAAATCAGATATACATATCCTTAAAAATAGTACCAAGGCTGGGTGTGGCACCTCAACACCTGTAATCCCAGCACTTTGGGAGAGCGAGGTGGGTGGATCACTTGAGGTCAGGAGTTTGAGACCAGCCTAGCCAACATGGTGAAACCTCGTCTCTACTAAAAATACAAAAATTAGTCAGGTGTGGTGGCGTGTGCCTATAATCCTGGCTACTTGGCAGTCTGAGGCAGGAGAATCACTTGAACCCAGGAGGCAGAGATTGCAGTGAGCTGAGATTGCGCCACTGTACTCCAGCCTGGGTGACACAACAAGACTCTGTCTCAAAAAACAAACAAAAGCAAGCCCAGGCAGCATTACCAAACACTGAGGAGAGAACATTCATATCATACAAATTGATCAAAATAATAGAATAGTATTAAAAGCCACCTACTGAGTGTGAGGCAATGACAACAGATATTATGAAGGCTAAATGAAATAACCCATGAAAGGTAAATAAGCATTCGGTAAATTAAAATAATAAAGTTGACTATTATGTGCCATGATATAGATTTCATAGTAGAATGAAAGGATAAAATGGGATAAGAAATTGCAATTCAAGGAGCTATAGAAGTGCAGGACCAAGATTTCAATTCAGTCATGTCCCGAAATTTTATAATCTTTCGTCACAATAAACTAGAATTCAAGGTAGAAAATGATTATTTTCTAAAATAAAGATGGTACTTATAAACCTACGTAAATGCCCATTTCTCCTCTTTGAGGTCTTTTTCTGACCTTCCAGAAGTGGGCCTTGAAGTCACAGCCAGGCTCCAGAGGACCGCTGTTTCACTGGATAGCATGCCATTTCTTCTTCAAAATTAAATTATCTTCTCAGAGAATACCACATTTGGGGAATTTAGTTTACTTCTCGAGAATCCCTAACCCAATTATTTCCAGTCTTCCTTAGAGATTTTCTTTCTCCATTAACTCCCATTTTATGTCTGGGAATCTTTTACTTTCACATATGCTCCCTCTCCACAATTTATTCTTTTTTTATCTTCTCTAAGTGTTAAGGAGTAGTATGTACCTAGTGCGATAGGGAGATGAAGGGGAAAGGCAGAAAAATGAGCTTCTTACCCTTTGGAAGTTTTGACCCCACATTGAGAAACAAAACCAGAAGTGGAGAATGGAGGGAGAAGGACAGCAAACAATTTTATTGGTTCCCATTTTCCTGCCAATGTGCATTAACAAAGAAGTCTAAACCTAAAAGACCTTATGCAAGACCAGATTTTCACATTACTAGCTTTGTGTGTGTGTGACATCCTGCTTTCCATTGCCAAGCTTAAGATATATGTGTCTTAAGGTCTTTCAGTTTTTATATTTGGTCTTTCAGTTTTTAGATTTGCATCTAAAAAGCTGAGCATTGGACAAAGACAGAGTGGGGTTTTTAGAAGCGGCCTTACAGAAGCAAAACAAAAGCAGTTAATCATACAGTGACAGGTTATGTAATCTATAGCATAACATAACTTGGGACCTTGCATAGCTAGTGACCCTGTAGTTGCATTGAAAGAAAAACAAAAACTGGCTAAATACAGACATTTGTAAATAATAATGTTTAAGAAGCCTGGGGAAAGAGTAACAGTAAAAGAATCTGTCTTTCTCTTTTTTTTCCTTCAACCTTGCTCTGGAAGGGAGAGGTGTCTGGAGCCTATTCCTTTGGCCTTGGCTATTCATACAGCGTTATCTTATAATTGTCCTTGAAGTGAGCTTGCTAGGCAGAGGAAAACTTGTTCTCTTCTTTTAACCCTTGACTTGCCACATTCTGGGCCTTAGCTTTTACTTTTCTTGGAGTGAATAAATGCAGTACTTATTTTTTTTTAAAAAATTTCTACCTCAGCTATGAGACTGGTAATAATCAATTTTTATTATTATTATTATTATTTGAGACAGGATTTCCCTCTGCCACCCAGGCTGAAGTGCAGTGGTGCGATCTTGGCTTACTGCAGCCTCCACCTCCTGGGCTCAATTGATCCTCCTACCTCAGTCTCCCGAGTCGCTGGGACTACAGGCGTGTGCCACTGGCTAATTTTTGCATTTTTTGTAGAGATGGGGTTTGCCATGTTGCCCAGGCTGGTCTCCAACACCTGACTCAAGCGTCTGCCTGCCTCCGCCTCCCAAAGTGCTAGGATTACACGCATGTGGCCAATAATTACTTCTGAAGATTCTAACAATACCATTTACAATGACACAAAAATGAAGGACCTAAGAATACATCTAACACATCTAGAGAGAATATTATAATATTGTTGTGAGACAGTAACAGTGACATAAATAAATAAATGGAGAGTTCATGGATTGGAAAGTCAATGTTGGAATGATATCAATCCTCCCTAACCCTCTCCCTCCCGCCCCCAAAAGATCTACAGATTTAGTGCAGTCCCACTCCAAATCCAATCGTTTTCTCAGGAGAATTTGACATAGTTGATCTCTCTTTCTTGAGGCATTTTCTTCTCTGTTTTTCCTCCTACCTCACTGGCTACTCCTTATCAGTATCCTCTGCTGTCACCTCTTCTACGCAACCTCTAAAATGTGGCATGTTTCACGGTTCAGGCTTAGACCTTTTTCTATCTGTACTTCCCCCTCACATTGTCCTTTCTAGTCCTCTGACTCTAAATACCACATCTATATGATGATTGGCAAATTTGTATCTCTAGTCCAGGATTCTTCATATATCCCTTGCTTTTTCAATAGTTACACTTAAATGTCAAATAGGAATCTTAACATGTCCAATATGAAACTTTTGCTTCTTGCTACCCTGTTCCCCTCCTCCAACTTGCTTTCTCAATTCTGTCAATGGACTATTTATTGCTTTGGCCCAAAATCTAGGTGTTTTCCCTCCCATTCTTCTCTTTCTCACATTCCCTACATCTAATCAATAAGAAACTTTGTTGACTCTTCCTACAAAACATCTTCCAAATGTGACCACTCTCAATAGCTCCACTGTTACCATGTTAGTCCAGGCTGCCACTGCCTCTCACCTAGATTCCTAACTGGTCTCCTTGCTTCTGTTGTCTTCTCTACAGCTTGGGGGATCTGTCTCAACTAAGCCTGGTGGCAGTGAGGACCGTCAGCCCCCTCCCAGCCAGCTGTCAGCTATGCCTCCGTTCTGTCTGGTTCTCAGGGCTGGAATCGCTGGGCAGGTCTAGCTAATCCTTGGCCCTCCTAGGAAAAGATTCCTAAATCCTGAAGGCATTTAGCTAGGAAAGATCCAGAATGGACCAAGCTATTCCTGTTTTACCCCAAACCAGGTTGGTCTGCTTTGGGGATTACTTCTCAGGTTAGGACCCTCTGAGTGTTCTGAAACGGCCCGGACTCTTACAGAAGCTCTTGTGGTCCTACAATGAATTTAGGGGTCTCCATACCGAGCCTGGAAGGTGAGGAACGACCGCTAACGACCCACAACGACCCACCCTCCCAACCTAATGCCGTTCTACTCCGCCTGTCCACTCTGGGGAGTTGTGCTTTGACTTGGAAGCCCTCGGATTGAAGGATGGGCCCAAGACCCTCACAGGTGAAGCCTCGGTAGGTCCCAGGGAGAAGAAAGACATTCTTCCACCCTGCGATCCCCCAAAAGTCCGACCCACCCTCCTCCCCACCAGATGCATCAGATCCCTCCAGGGCCTCATTGTCAGTCCTGTAATCTTTTCATCCGTGATAGGATGGGCCGTGGACCCTTGTGGGTGAAGCTCGGCGGTTTCCGAGTCCATGTGGGTTGGCCCCTGCGGAGCCTGGAGCCTTCTTGCCTGCGGGCTTGCTGATCCCGCGGAGCCAGCCAGCTCCCTTCCTGCTTCTGACGGCGAGGGAACCAGCTGGGAGGTCCTCCGAGCTGGACGGGGAGGCGGGCGGCCGTTCGCACTCCTCACCCGCTCTCTCCCTACCGCCGCCGCCTCTGGCCGCTCTAGCGCCAGTCCAAGAAGCTGGGACGGCTGCTGGGAACCCAGCGCCGTCCTCCCGCTTGCTGTGATCTATCAGTCCTACTCTTCGCGGAGGCTCGGCCTGGCGCACCTCAGGCCCGCAGCAGAACCAAGGCTTGGCGGCAGCTGCAACCTCCACAGACGGCAGCTGCAACCTCCATAGACGGCCGCCAGGTGGCGCCGTACCGGGGCCCGAGAGCAGGCAGGGCCCGGGGCGGGGTGGGAGCGACTCAAAGCTACGCGCCTGGGAAGGCCGCGGGCCCTCGCGGACTACGGAACATGCATCCTGCCGCCGGATTTTCACATCTGCCGGCCCAGAAGAAACAATGACGTTGGGATTTTGGGGGACTGCCCCTTGACTCGGGCGAATCAGACACGAACGGCCGACCCCTTGCTCTCTTCCATCCGCCTGCCGCTGCTCCCACCCACCGACTCCTAGAGCTCATTTGTCGCTTCTGCAGCCTCCTGGAATGCAAATAATTTCTCACTGGGTTTTGGTGAGGGCGGAGCTGCGGAGAAGCGCGAGCCCAACAGCTTTCGCCGCAGCTGGGTTCCCGGGCGCCGGCGGCTGGGGCCCTCAGATGGGGGCGGAGGCTGCAATATGCACAGGCGGCCACAGTGTGGCGCAAGCGCCCTGCCGTGGGACACGCTCGGCGCGCGACGCTCCAACCCATCATTTACGGGTCAAATAATCTAGAATCAAGTTGCTACGTGTGTCATACTCCTCCTGTTTTTTCCCTAAACTTTTAGTAGAGTCATTTACATAGTTCAGTTTTTATCTCAGCTATGTTACAGAGTGGCAGGAAAATATTTTGTCTCCAAATTACAGCCCAAGTGTGAGCAGCGTATCCTGAAGCTAGTTAGTAATCAACCAGAAAATCAGGAAGGTAAAGCAAACCTCTGGAGGCAAGGTCTGGACTCTGTGATATCGCCGCTTCTACCTACTTGAAGTTTCTCCTTGCAGTGCCGCACTTGGAGATTTGGACTTAATTGTTAAACAAAAAGAACAGTTACATTCTGCCTTCCTACAGGACAAGGGCCTAGGACTGGCAGCATTTCTGTTGTCTCTAGAAATACAGGGGTTATGAGAAAGCCTCAAAAGAGAGGGCAAGAATAATATATCCATCTGTCATCATGAGTTACCCCCTTGTATGCCTAGAACATACATGGGGACATTCTCTTTTAGTAAAGTCAAAGAGAAAAGCCATGAACTAAGTGTCCTGAACACAGAGGCGTCAGCCCTCTCAGTCTCACAGTCCCTTAGGAGTCATTTGTAAGTTCTATCTCCTTCCTTATCGTCTATACTATTCCCTCTTGTCTCCCTGAAATCTGCCCACTCCTGGCTGTGTGTGTGTCTCTTTGTCTCCCTCTCTCTCATTTTGTCTCTTTCTCTATCTTAATCTTCTGTACATATGCACCCACTCACCTTTTTACCTTGTTCTGAGAAATGAAGTACTATTTTTCAAACTATGTAATAGGATTATTATCAGGCTAGGCTTGATTTGTAAGTTTTTCAAGATTTCTTTAGAGTAGGCCTCATTTAAAGTCATCTTTGATGACCAAATTTCCAAATGTATCCCAGTTGAAGTCAGTTCATTTATTTGCTTTATTTAAGAGTTATATGCCATGAGATACATAGTTCTGGTGTTGTTGAACTTTTGGATGTTTGTGTGCAGTGCTCACAGGGAGGAAGTGGGCAGGGGACGGTCCAGATCGATGGCCACCCACTGAGCTGCTGCTGCTTGGCCTCCTCAGGCTCCTTCCGGTGCACCCCTTCCTGCAGCTGTTCTTTATTCTTGTTCCTGACTCTTCAGCTCTTCTTCTAAATGTCTGTCTTCTTGAAGGCTGGAAGTTACCTTCTTCTCATGAGCAGAATCCAAAGATATTTCTAAATTCCACTTTTTCTTTCTTTTCAGTTCTTTACGTATTGTCACCCAGAGAACAGTGTTCACTAAAAACATTATTCCCACTACCAGATAGAAAAGGACATGAAGCCAGACAGGAGTTGGTAACTGGAGGCCTGAAACAGAAAAAGACAAAGAGAAGACATACTATTTAGAGACCAGAGGGGTCTGGCTGAATTATGTTTGGAGGGGAAGGTTGACTGAGACCTGATGTGCCTGTCCTCAAGGAGGCACTGATCATTTTAGGGAGCAGGAAGGAACTGGCAGTAGCTCTAACTGGCTATATGGTGTATAGATGGGGACAGGCTCCTTGGAAGAGCTTAATTGCTGGGCCCTGTCAGTGGACTTACTCCCTAGTTCCAGAAACAACTGGTATCTCTATGCCATTTAATACTTGAAATGAATTTGGGTTGAAGATTAACTTTTTTCACCCCCAAGAAGCCTTTGTTCTGGAGCTCACAATCCCTCTGCCTCAGTTACATAGAGACACTTGGGGAGGTGGTGATTTGCAGTTTACAAAATCAGTGTCTGATAAATCCACCTTGTGAGCTCCTTGAAGCAAAAACTATGCTCAAACATTTTTATATCTCCAGACCTACGAAAATAGATAGGAGGAACTTGATAAATTGTTGGTGAGATTGTTGGTGAGGGGGAGGGAGACAGGGAAGCAGGAAGAGAGAGTGAGAAGGGGGGTTATGGGGTGGCGGAAAGAGTGGGAGGGAGGGGAAAATAAAATAAAGAAGGAGAAGAAAAGAAGGACAGAGGAGAAAATGAAGGAAAGAAATGGAGGACGGAAAGGCAAAGGAAAAAGAAAAAGAAAGGAAAGGAAATTTAATAAACTTTGCGAGGAGAAGAGTGATGTTCTGAATCAAGGAAGGAAAGGTCTGCTTGTGGGCTTTTCCTGAAGAGACTTACCCCTCCTCTTTGGGCCATGAAACCCTTGAACAAACCTCAGTCCCATGGGAGATAAGGGAGTCCCTTCTCCTGCGCTGGTGGCCTCTCATCATTCTCACTCACCAAGCACTTGAAGCTCCAACTCAGGGCTGCGCTTAAGGACATTTCCGTCTTCTGTGGTGGCCTCGCACCAGTAAAACCCAGAGTCTTCTCTTCTAGCAGTTAGTATTTGGTATTCAGAGGACGTGTTCCTGCCTCGCAGGGTCTTGCTGCCCATGTAGAAGGAGAAGTAAAGCTGCAAACCAGGCCTCTGCAGAAGCAACTTTGTTTCACAGCTCAGGGTGACCAGATTCCCCTCCAGGAGCGGGGATGTCACGGATGCATTCAGCACTGGAGCTGGAAATAGCTCTAAGGAGAAAGTTGATGGGGGACAGGGTTACCTGTTTAGCATCCAGGTCCTTTTCACAAAAGACACATGCTTTACCCCCTTGGGAAACCTGGCCCTAGAAAATGCATCCATAAGGCATTAACCCTTCTTACTTCCAGCAGAAAGCCATTCTTGGGGTGTCCTAATAAACATAATTAGGGTTGCCAGCTTGCTCAGTCCTACCGAGGATACCTCTACACCAGTGGTCCCCAACCTTTTTGGCACTAGGGCTGGGTTTTGTGCAAGGCAATTTTTCCACAGCCGGGGGGTGGGGTGGGGATGGTTTTGGAAGGAAACTATTCCACCTCAGATCATCAGGCATGCGCAGTTCACAATAGGGTTCATGTTTCTATGAGAATCTAATACCACCACTGATTGGACAGGAGGAGGAGCTCAGGCTGTACTGCTGGCTCATGAGGAAGCTCATCTCCTGCTGGGCAGCCCAGTTCCTAATAGGCCACGGACCAGTAAGGGTTGAGAACCCCTGCTCTACATGGTCCATCCTTCCCTGAATGGCTATGTCATCTGGTAGATAACCGTGCCCTTCTGGCAGTGGTCAACTAGGAGTAGACCCTGACTCACACATTTGCCATTTCAGTGACTCATTACTTGTGTTCCTGACTTAGAAGGATAATCTGGAACAATAATTTCTTTCCCACAGGAGTGAACTTCTTTTTTTTCAGACAGAGAAAATTGCTAGTGATTGTATTAGGAGGAAAGGCTGTGAAAGGGTCAGAGCAAGGCCATATGCAAACTGCTTAGCTTGCAGATGCTCAGGAAGAAGTGGTGCCACCGAGGCTGCTTTGTCCCTGAGAGGTAGATGGACAGTATAACCTGTTCCTCATGTTTTCCAGGTTTCTCTTTCTATGGAGCTTTCATGAGATTCCATGGCATTATTTTCTAACTCTCCTAGCTACCTAGAGTGAGTCTCTATTCCTTACAACTAAAATAAGATGGATGAAATGGACCACCATTATGCCCTGACACTGACATTAGCTCCTGTGATTATTGATGGGGGCTGCGGTACACCGGAAAGAGTAATGGACTGGGACCCAGAGACCTCAGTTCTGGTTCCAGCTACTGGTCATGGTGTGGCCTTTAGTAAGGCAGTTGACTTCTCTGGAGCCCCGTTTCTTCGCTTGTAGATTAAAGTGAGGAGTTTAGATTATTTATGATGGTTCCTCAGGGGGAGGGACTATCAGTTTTATGACTGTTCCTATACGATACCTTTCACAGTGACAGATACTCCTGCTGATGTGTAGCGATGCTTTCCCATGCCTGAGCAGTGGTAGGCGCCGTTGTGACTTATGTTGGTTTTCAGAATGGTGAGTTTAGAATTCCGGTAGAAAAACTTAAAGGCTTTGCCATTTTGATAGTAAAGCACATTGTACACCAGCTTATCCTTCCATGCATGACACCTCAAGGCCAGAGGTTCTCCTTCTGTGAAGACTCTGCTGGATACCTGCAGTAGTAGCCAGTCTGAAAAAAGTGAACCCAAAATGTATGTATACAGTGGAGGAGGTACAAGGAGGCCCAAGCTTGGCCCTGTGGGCTTTCTGTTTCTTCTCCTTGCAACATCCAGCCTCAGAGCTCTGCTAAATCTCAGGCCTATATCCAGTTCCTCAAATATCTTTAGCTTCGGTGGAAAGAAAAGCAATCTTTACTGGCAACTGTGCACACGGCCCTTTCTTATCTTCCCTTTCCAGATCTCAGAAGTTGATTGAAACAAAAACAGTTCATACAGCATGGTAGACAGAATTCTAAAATGATCCCAATGACCCACTCCCTTGTATAATCCCCTTGAGAATATGACAAGGGTGATGAAATGTCACTCTTGGGATTGCTACATTATGTAAGACTCTATCTTAGCAGTCTGGATGGAGAAGGTCTCCTGCTGAACTTGAAGAAGTAAGCTGCCATGCCAGGAGAGGACCTATGAGAGCACCACAAGTCAAGGGCCTCTAGGAGCTGAGAGTGGCCCCCTACTGACGTGCAGCAAGAAAGTAGGAACCTCAGTCCTAGAACCACAAAGAACTGAATTCTGCCAGTGACCTTGTGAGCGTAGAAGAGCTGAAAAAAGAAACACAGCAAAGTCAACACCCTGACTGCAGCCTTGGAAGACCCTCAGCAGAGCACTCAGCTAAGCTGTGATGGGAGTCCTGACCCATGGAAACAGGAAGATCATAAATGTATGTTGTTGCAAGCTGCTAAACTTGTTACACAGCAATATAAAACAAATACACTCCAACTCTTGACAAATTTGTTAACAGGACTACACATCCTAAGACAAACACACAGAAGGGCAAACATCCAGATATAAACATCCCACTACATTGATATGAATACTCACATATGTAAGATCAATGATACCACCAGCAAAACAAGCTCCAAGTCAATGAGTTCTTCCTTTTGACGTACACCTCTACACATAACCAAAAATGTTTCAACTACTTTTCTTTTCTCCAGAGGCAGTTGGTTTGGCTAAATAAAAATGGGGCTCTTAGGAGACCAAGAAGGAGAAGAGACAATAGTGCTTTTCCCCCCTCCAGAACTTATCTAAGACTGGAAGGCAAGTGTTTCTATGCCGTACGTAGCATGAATTTTACAGTCATGGATACGGATATAATGCTTCCAAATATAATTAATTATCTTCCCTCCCTTATTCCCACCCACAGCCAGGAGGCGCTGAAAGACTGCACTGCCCAAACACTGCCATCTTTGCTTCATATGTCCAAAAGAGTAGGAAATGGTATCACATCTCCATCAGAAACTGTCAAACACTAGTCATGGTAGAAAATATTTGAATGACACAATTAATAGGCTTGATCTTGTGGGATGCTCTCCTTTAGAAAGAAAATTCATATGCTTTCCAAACACACATGCAATGTTAGAAAAATTAAGTGTGAATTAGGCCACAAAGCAATTTTCAACAAATACTAATGAACTGATACCATATTTAACACAAATTCTAACCAAAGTGCCATAACATGAGAAATCAATAACAAAAAAAAAATAACAAAAAATAACAAAAAACCACCCTCCAAAAAACATCTAAATAACTCATGAATAAAATAATGTATAATGGAAATTTATAAATTTTTAACCTTAAATGGTAGTGGGAGTATTATATATCAAAATTCACGAGATGCAGCTTTTAGCAGACATTACTAATTTCCTACTCAGCAATCATTCCCCCATCTTCACGACTTTGGAGTCAGCCATATGATTAGGACCCGGGTCCACCAACCAGCTTCATTTTCTTGGTCTTAGCATATACTGATTAAATTGAAATGACTCAGAGTCAGTGAGCTGCAATTGAATTCCCCGTGGCTGACTGCGGCAAAACATTTTAAAATAGGGCATAGACAGCACCAACCAAAATTTTTGGTGTATTGTACTGTAGTAAAATTAACAAGTCTTGTTCATTGAAAACAAACAAAACTATAATATGATAGTGAAAAGAAAAGCCACAGAGTGGGAGAAGATATTTAAAACACTTGAAAAAGGACTTATATCCAGAATATATAAATAACTCCTATAAGTCAGTAAAAGACAGACAATAGAAAAATTGTCAAAAAGACCTTACAAAAAAGGATACTCAAATAGGTAATAAACATGTGAAAAATGATCAATATCATAGTCATTAAGGAAATGCTTAATTTGCATTTGTGTATCCAAGAGTGGGAAATTGTAACATACCTCCATCAGAAACTGTCAAACACTAGTAATGGTAGAAAATATTTGAATCATGTTTAAAAAATGTCCACAGCATTACTATTTGTAAGAGGTCAAAACCAGAAACAGCCCGAGTCCCTCAGCAGAACGGGAAAATATGAAATATACAGTAATAAGAACAAATGAACTTCAATTTATACCGTATACAGTTCACAATCATAATGTTGAGAAAAATAAACCAGACACAAAAGAGTACATCCTGTCCCATACTGTAGCCCTTTATATGAAGTTCAAAAAGAGGCAAAAAAAACTATGGTGCTGGAAGTCAGTGTCAGGAGGTGGACTAGAAATGGGCAAGAAGGAGTTTCTGAGGTGTTGGAAATGTCTAAAATAGATCGGGATGTTGTTTACTTTGCAAAAATTTACTGTGGTGTACATTTATGGCTTGCTGTACATAAGTTACATTTCAATGAAAATTCACATGAAAATGTGATGTAAAAAAGATATGATTTTCAATAAGTCACTGATGTGGGTGTCCTAGAGTCTATTTAGAGGTGAAGAAAATTGCCTCTTCCCAGCCCTAGTCCTTTTGTTGTCACTTGAATCATGAGACACTTCTGCTTGAACTGTCCAAAGTGTCTTGTTGAAACAGCTCTGTCAGAGGTTGCAGTGAACCAAGATCGCACCACTGCATTCCAGCCTGGGCGACAGAGTGAGACTCTGTCTCAAAAAAAAAAAAAAAAAAAAAAAAAAAAAAAAAAAAAAAAAGGAAACAGCTCTGTCAGCTTCCCTCACCTCTCCATCCTAAGAACTTATTTACAGAGACCTAAGGGACACACAAGAAATATCAAGCCTTCCCTCAGACATTCTCAACATTTCCTTGGCTAAAACACATTTCCTCTAACAGCAACCATGTCTGCATAAAGGTAATTTTGCCTCTAGTGTGGATTAACTTTTGCATGATCACTTTCAAAGAAGTTTAAACTCAGTACTTCTGAATAACTAAATAATACATTTGGTTATTTTGTCTTGCATATTGAATGAAGCATTTTTCCCTGAAGATTGCAGTCTCCATCTCTTGATGAATAGAAACTCCTTACAGGTTTCTTTGGGTGGTGGGCTTTTCTGCTTCCATTTATTAAAATATGACAATAAGTCCATGTCCAGATTATCTTACAGATATACTATGAAATGTGCCCCAGGAATGTATGTATAAAGATGATTATTGCAGCAGTGCTTACAAAATCAAAAGAGTGGAAACATCTTAAAAATTTGCTAATAGGCAGAATGGTTAAATTAATTCTGCTACAGCTGTGCAGCAGACATTTTAAAGTAGATTTCTATTAAGTGATAAAAGTAAGATGTAGGACAATACTTAAAAAGTGTTCTTACCAACCACAGCTTTAAAACTATGTATATGAGTGTGTATATATATGTAGTTTATATATCATAATGCTAATATATATGCATAATATGTATATATACACATAATATGTGTGTGTGTATATATATATATATGCAGTTTTGTTTCTGTGGAAGGTGACTGCAGACCTAGGGTACTGGGTGGGAGGAAGATATTTCATTGTTCATTATTGCCCATTTGTTTGAATTATTATCATGTACTATGTGCAGGCATACATTTGGAATAATGATACAATCTTAGGGCCTAAGTCTCACTCTAGACATCCTACTTACAGCTGGCCCAGCTGAGGTTCTGTTGGTACATAGTTTAAGGACCCTGCTGTGATGTTTTGAGTATATTGATTTAGTTTCACCTGGTAGGTACATAGTGCTGAGACCTGCATCAGATAAATTGACACACACACATCTGGTGTCCAGAAAGGAGAGAACGCAGAGGAAGACCTTGTGGTTTCTGGCCCTCCTGGTCCAAGTCATAATTACCTCTGTGGATTTCCAGCTGTATGGGGTCACTTCGCCCTGAGGGACCTCTCTGGCACCTGTATTCACCACTGTCCTTGACACTGGCAGAGGTGATTCTGTAGCTGGGAGTCGAGGTCTGAGTGGCTGTGCCATTGAGAAACCACTGTGTGGAGCTGCTCCCAGGCAGACGGGGCACCTCACACTGTAAGGTTACAGTTTCCTCTTGGAACACGCTGACCCATGGAGGCTGCAAAGTGATCACTGCCTTTGTGGTATCTACTTGGAGGTTACAAGAAGAAAAAGAAAAAGATCAAGTGGAGTAAAGGGGAGGGCTCTGAGTGACTGGTAAGGCTTTTGTGGATAGCACAAGGGAAAAATACATATTTAGATTTACTTGAAAAATAAGCAAGTGGACACCTACAAAAGCCAGCCTTTATGAGTGTCCAATTCCTGCTGCAGAGACCTCTGTTCATGTTATGAAATCCTCGTCTGGGTGTTGGGAATTTGGGGCTGCTGAGGATTAAATTACTGATGTAGGTTTTCCCGTTGGGAGCAATGAAGCAGGGTTTTAGACTTGGGCAAGCCGAGCGGAGCTGTGTTCCTTGTCCTCTGAGCTACAGTCTCTGAAGGTACAGAGCAGGGCTTCCGCAGCTTGTGCGTTGGAAACAGAGGTTCAAACTCCTCTCTTTGAAGCTTTCAGTATTTGCCTGGATCTTTCTGAGGAGAAAAAAACCCACTCTGCTTTCTTGCAAAGGGACTGGTTTAGGGGATGTTGGGAAACCCAGCAGACTTCTTCAGTGTTTGTGCAATTCTGGCCCTTTCCTGCTATTATAGATATATTTAGGCATTTCGTTCAGAGGGAAGAGCTCATTCAGGGAACTTTAGAAAGAAAGCTTACAAAACATGGTTTTTATGAAAATCATGCTCTGAATATGGGAGATTTTACATAATTTATGAATCTTTCTTCTTTCTCTGCTTTCCCTATATGCTCTTCTTCAGGTTAATAGGATCCAACCTTTGGAAGTAGGAAAGTGGCATAGGAGAAGAAGCTGAGTTAGAGGTCACTCACCCACTTGCCCATCAACTGGAACTGCAAGAGATCAGAGAATAAAGATATCAGTTGGTCCAGGGAAAATGATGAGGAAGAGAGAACTGGGGACACAGAATTAATGTAGACTGTGAGAGATCAACTCAGGTCTCTTGAGTTTCTATTTCTGTCTCTCAAAATCCAGTACTAACAGAACTGAACAAGCTACAGGTGGTTATCAATGAAACTTTACTGTGGTGTTTCCAGGCTTAATGCTACCTCAGGGTCCCCCTTCCCATCCTTTTGATAAAATAAACTCTAATAAACCATGGAAGCACAGATACAAGTTGTCTCCACACTCATGAGTTCTACCCAAAGTTACCACAGGAAGACAAAACTCTTGACTCCCCACAGCCACAGCCTGTACCCTTCTAACTACCCCTCTGAGTCCAACTTACCCCAAAGGAGCAGAGCTGTCAAGAACCACATGTTGTCTCCAAGCTGGTGGGAGCAGCGAAATCTGTAACATGCAAGATATTGAAGAGGTTCTGCTGGGGCTCCAGAGCCAAATTAGAAAAGAGGAAGGAAGTTGCCTTTTCTGACTGTTCCTTTTCTGGGAAATACATCTTGAATTCTGAAACATGCTTTCCCCATGCTCATACCTCTTAGCCCATCTCTCCCACTTTGAAGTTCTAATTTTTAGGTTATGAACTCTCAGAATCCAGGGAAAGGCTAAAGTTGTATTGATATTCCATTCTGATTAGTTTTTCCCTCTACCATTTCTGTTTCTTAGGGTTAGAATATGGCAAAACCTCACTCTTATCATTGGTTCAATGCCTGGCTAATGCCTCCAAACGATCCTTTGGATCCAGAAGTTTCTATATCAGCCTCTATGAGGCCATGGGAAAAGTCACACATCTACAAGAGCTGCCCTCACGCAAACCAGCCTCTGCTCCTCTGGGGACACAGACAGGATCAATCTCCCATTGTGGTTAAAAAAGTAAACACACTCTCTTCCTGAAAGACGTCATAAATTTGGAGTGTTTATTTTGGCTAAATCCAAGGTAATTAAATGTTTAATGTGGATGCCATGGAGACGAAAAATAACCCATGCCCATGGATAGGAATGTCTTCAAGAAAAGAGTTTCAGAGTACCAGTGGTGAGCTCTGTGCCACCAAACTGAGGTGGCTCCTGAGACAGAGTTGTAACCCTACAAAAAGATTTTTAGGTATTGTGGTAAGAGAGAAAGAGAGCTAAACAGAAACTAGGATGAATTCAATGAGTGCAGAGAGACTGGCAATCTTACTGGCAGAGAATGAAAAATGACAAATCATGCTGTAGATTGACGTACTGGCCCCAGTTTCTCACCGCTCCCTGAATCTACACTCTCTCCACAGCCTCATGAGGGTACCTCTCTGACTCTTGACTGTGGCTCATGATGCAACTTTCACTGGCCAGAGAAATGTGAATGGAAATGACATGGTGCTCATTTCAAACTTAGCACTTAGGAAGCTTCACACATTATCTCTCATCCTCTTGTTCTCCTGTGACTGCTGACACAAGAACATTTTTTAGCTAGTCGGCCACAGTGCAAAACAGAGCTGTCCTAGACATTGTGGTTTGAGGCGGAACTGCCTCACCTGCCCTGCAACAGTGAGAACGAAACGCTCACCATTATATGCCACTGAGATTTTAAGATTGCTATATGAGCAAGAGCTGACTGACACAAATGAAAAGCAAGGAAGAAAGGCCAGGAAGAACTCAGGGTGTTCTGAAGAGATGAGAGAAGTCTCAGTTTGTCAAAATTTATATTCAAAGCCTATATTTGTAACTATTTTACTATTTTGTCTCCAAAGTTTTCCACTGTATGCGTGTCCCATAATTTATTTCACCAACTTCTCTTCATGAACAGGTAGGTTATTTCTAATTTTTTGCTGTATGACTAGTAAAAAATATTGCTTACTACCATAAGTAGTCTTGTGCCTACCTTTAAACATTTGACTTATTGTTTCCTTAGGACACATTCCTAGAATCAGTAGCACTTACTCAAAGGAAATGGGCATTTTTTCCTTCGGATAAGATGCTGTCAGATTGTCTATGATCATTATCCTCATCACTGCATAAATTTTAGAGTGCTTATTACATGCCAGAAAAATATGCTTGATACATATTTTCTTATTTAAACCTCACAGTAATCTATGAGTAGATGTTAGTATCTCCATTTTATAAATAATAAATCTAGTGAAAGAGGAGATCGGTAATTTGTCCAAGGTTGTAAAAAGTAGAAGCAGGATTCAAAATCAGACAGTTTGATTTCCCTTACATACTGACTGATGGAGTATAACAGTGCCCACCCCATGCCTTGCGATTTCTGCTTTGTAGTAAAATAGCTACTTCTTTGAAAAATAAGTGAAATCATTTCATTGATTAGGATAACATGAGGGAATTAGGATTGTTATATAAGAGGAATGTAAGATCTATAGCCAGGAAGGATAAAATACTTTCTTTCTAATAAGTATCTGTTGTTTCCAAATGTTGAGGAAATAGCCATTGATGTAGGTTTAAATTCATGTAAGAACAGCTAGAAAAATGGGGCAAACATAGTAACAAACGCAGACAGAGTAGGCTTCTAGCATTTGATAGACAATGAAAATTATGATGCTCTGTTCTCACTTATAAGTGGGAGCTGAACGATGAGAAGACACGGACACATGGTGGGGGAAAAACACACACTGCGGCCAGTCGGGTGGGGTTGGGGGAAGGAGAGTGTCAGGAAGAACAGCTAATAAATGCTGGGCTTAATACCTAGGTGACGGGTTGACCTGTGCAGCAAATCACTATGGCACACGTTTATCTATGTAACAAACCTGCACATCCTGCACATGTACCCCGGAACTTAAAATAAAAATTCGTGGAAAAAAATCATGATGCTCAGGAGAACCATTAGGAGAATTTACATCTATATATGACATTTGTATTTCCATATATTAATACTTTTTTTTTTTTTTTGAGGTGGAATCTTGCTCTGTCGCCCAGGCTGGAGTGCAGTGGCATGATCTTGGCTCACTGCAACCTCCACCCCTCAGGTTCAAGCGATTCTCCTGCCTCAGCCTCCCCAGTAGCTGGGACCACAGGTGCATGCCACCACGCCCAGCTAATTTTTATATTTTCAGTAGAGACGGGGTTTTACTATGTTGGCCAGGATGGTCTCAATCTCTTGACCTTGGGATCCTCCTGCCTCAGCCTCCCAAAGTGCTGGGATTACAGGCATGAGCCACTGTGCCTGGCCACTGATACTTTTATAATGCCATTATACTCATAGACTTCATTCTTTTAAAATCACTTTACAAATACGATTTTCTCAAAGGTAGATGCAAAATCTTATTTGCCAATTTTAAGAAAAATTGCTCTCTTCTCTACTACAGAAAATGATTTATGAACAATTATTTGATATATTTTTTAAAAGATAGGACGGACTGGATGCAGTGGCTCACGCCTGTAATCCCAACATTTTGGGAGGCCAAGGTGTGTGGATTGCTTGAGCCCAGGAATTTGAAACTGACCTAGGTAATATAGTGAGATCCCGTCTCTACTAAAAATAAAAAGCATATGCTGGGCATGGTAGTTCATGCCTGTGGTCCCAGCTACTTGGGAGGCCGAGGCAGGAGGATTGCTTGAGTCTGGGAGGTTAAGGCTGCAGTGCACTGTGATTGTGTCACTGCACTCTAGCCTGAGTGACAGAGCAAGACCGTCTCAAAAGCAAACAAATAAATGCTAAGATAATTTAAATCTCATAAATAATTGACCAATAATTTATTTTATTTTCATCTCTTTATGAGTAAAAAACAGTAATGCTTTATTTCCTGCTCAATTCCTTCTCTGATGATCATGTGTTTTAGAAACTATTCAAGTGTATCTGCTAAATTTTAAGTAAAGAATTGAGTATAAGTAATTGTCTATAGCACAATTTTGCTTAATATGTTTTGTATACTGTTGTAACAGCTCTCAGACAGGTGAAATATATAACTTTTATGTAGTTGCTAATGCTTGAGGTGTTTTTCAAAGATTCACATAAAGTTTACCTGATGTTTTTCTTCAACTGCCGTTCGTTATAAAAAGTCCCCCAGTGGTTCAATTTTAAGTTTCCATTAGGAACTCATTAATTTTTTATTCTTAGTTATTCTTACTACTCAATCTTTTATTTTCAAAAATTCTCATCTATGATTTTATAGGGACGTTTACAGTTAATTTCTGGAGATATTATAATTTATCTTTTATAAGTTGTTTCAATTTGGGATGACCTTGTCCATTTCCTCTTCCCCTGACTTCACCTTTTTGTGTTGTCATGAATATGTCTAACAAGTCCTTTGCCTATTTTCCTATGTGCCCTTGAGATTCTTTCCTAAGCTTTTAAGGGATCAACTCATTATAAATCTCAGTCTGTTTGCTTTTGCATATGCAGTTTTCATCTTTCCCCAGATAGCAAGGGCACTCCATTTTGATTTTGTTCCTTTATCACAGCAGCAAGCGGAGAAGGATGGGAAAAGGGTTAAAACATTTATGTAGCTTGTGTTCCTAAAAATAGCTATCATCCGAAATGGAAAAACTCTTCATGTGTGCTCCTTCCCCAGCTTTTAACTGCCTGATAATGTGAGTCAGGTGCAGACACTGCAGCACTATTCTGAAAGACCCTCATTTAGTACATAAGTGTCACAGACTATAGTGGCTTGTTAGATCATAAAGTATGAAAGCTCAGGATCTTCCCTGTCCCCTAACCCAGCACCACTTTTCCTTGACCATCTTGGTGTGTCCGAAAAGCACCTTCAGAGTCATGGTGACAAGGACGGGGGAAATTGGCTGAGATGGAGTGCTCTAGGTAGAAGAGATAGAAGGGTCAGAAAGGTACATGAGGTAAGAGGTTGGCCACGGACTCTTCCTACTTCTTTGCCCTTGTCCTGCCCAGGGCTCTTCACTTTCTTTTAGAACTTGAAAAAGTCGACTAATATTTTACACAAATGAAAAAAATGTGTAATATATATGTGTATATGGTTAATGATGCAAAATAAGAAAATGAACATTTATAAACCCACAACCCAAATTAACAACTAGAATATTATTAATCACATGCCAGATTTCCAGCCAACATGGAGTAGCAGAGACTGGATTTATCCTCTCACCTGAAACAAAATTAAACTAAACAAAAGAACAAAATACATGAAACAATGTTTTTTTGAAACTGTGGACATCAGGCAACAAAAGACAGTCATCTCTGAGAGAGAGGGAAGAAAAAAGATGAACCCTGCAATTGCCTCACCTACTGCATTGAGAGGGTCTCCAGGCTGTGGTACAGGGAGGGGAACTCGGCAGATCCCAGTGGAGTCCCAGAATTGAGGAGACAGAGCTGAGTCTGGAGAGATCAAGGTGGCTAGAGAGCTCGTGGACCAGAGAAATGGAAATGAAAAAGCTGCACACAGAGAGAATTCCAGAGATCTGCTGAGGTCCCCACCAAGTATTCAGCAGAGTAGTAATCAGTGTGTTGATCTAGAAGGAAGAGGCTGAAGCACAAGATATACTTTAAAGAGTTTACTTGAGCCAAAGTGAAGACAGTTGCCCAGAACACACTTCCAAGTTAACTCAGGGAGTGCTCAGTCAGCCTTTGTTACAAGCAGGTTTTTAAAGGCAAAGATAAGAAGGAGTGGGTGGATACAAAGTTCTTTGATAGAAATGTTCATTGGCTTACAGAGATGACATTGATTAGTTATTGGCTCTACATTGTTGAACTGTAGGGTATGAGTTATGGTGTCCAGCATATGGCATTTTATGGCTGTTTGGCATCAGTTAGTCTGGAGCCCATATAGCAAGTGGCTTTGTGAGATAATTATTTAGCTCAAGGGGGAGTGATGTGACTGCAGTTTCATTCCAGTGCCTCTCTGAGCCTGATAATTTAAAGGGGCTCACATTCCTCAGATAAAAGGTTTCTTCTTCTTCTTTCTTTTTTTTTTTTTTATTTCACAGGTGCATGTATGTGAAAAAACTACCCCGGGAAAGAACCACTTGAAAGCATTAGCTAGAACAGTACCCTACACTCACACAGGGCTGCTGGAAATAGGGCCAGTTCCCAAAAAAGGAGAGCACAATTCACAAGACCTGTGATAGAGAACCCAGAAGGGACTTACCTCAGTAAAGACATGGAAAATAGAAAAAGACTAAAATCCAACTTCTAGAGATGAAAACCAGTATGCTGGATGGGATTAAGAGCACATTAGATCACAGAAAAGAAGATTAATGAATGCAAAGACAGAGCAATAAAAACAATCCAAAATGAAACACAGGGTTAAAAAGAAAATGAGAAGAGCATCAGTGAGGTGCGGGACAACTTCAAGTGGCCTAATACATGTGTAATTGTGAAAGGAGGGGCCAGCTGGGCTTCCTGGGTCAAATAGGGGCTCAGAAAGCTGTAAAACTCACCCATTTCCTGCATCAGAACTTACTTTGGTCCTGAATGAATAATATTAAAGATATACGCTTAAAATATTCCTAACACCAGGATTTGTGCATCTGTTTTCTTCCCCAAAAAAGCTATAAACAGCAAAAATTTTGCTGTAAGCTTCCCCGTGTCCTCTCTGCCTCTCTCCCTTCCCCCTCCCCCAAAACTAAAAGGAATATTTAATGCCCATTTTTCTATGACCAGCGAACCCTATCTATGCTCCCAATTCCAATTCCTCATAAACATACTTTATAAAGTCCTGTAAGATCCTGTTTCCTTTGCCATGCCGCTGCAAGGTCATAAAATAAATAAAACCTAAGTTACAATTCTGGTTTTCCTCAAAATCTAAGACATGTCACAAAATAATTTACTGCCTTTGTTTCTCGCTCTGGTAACATCTTCCCTCTACACGTATTTCCCGCCTTAAAGAGTTTAAAAAGCAACTGCGTAATCGAACTCTGACTACCTGCTCGAAATCCCTTCCACGCTGTAAAAGTTTTGTACTGTCACTCTGCTCAATAAAGCCTACAGCTTTTCTTCTCTTGGTCCGTGTCTCCATCGCCACAGGCAGCCGCCACACCAATTCTTTGGCATGGCTAAGGCAAAAACCTTTAGCGTTACAATTGGAGTCCTTGAAAAAAGAGGAAGGTGGATATGTCAAAAGTGTTTGAACTAGAGCAACTCCACCTTGAATAGGGGCTGGGTGAAATAAGGCTGAGATCTACTGGGCCGCATTCCCAGGAGGTTAAGGCATTCTTAGTCACAGGATGAGATAGGAGGTCAGCACAAGGAACTGGTCACAAAGACCTTGCTGATAGAAGGATATGGTAAAGAAGTTGGCCAAAACCCATTAAAACCAAGATGGTGATGAAAGTGACCTTTGATCGTCCTTACTGCTTATTTTATGCTAATTATAACTATTAGCATGTTAAAAGACACTCCCACCAGCACCATGACAGTTTACAAGTTCCATGGCAACATCAGGAAATTACACTATATGGTCTAAAAAGGGGAGGAACTGTCAGTTCCTGGAATTGCCCTCCCTTTCCTGGAAAGGAATAATAATCCACCCCTTGTTTAGCATATAATCAAGAAATAACCACAAAAATAGCCAACCAGTAACCCCTGGGGCTGCTCTGCCTATGGAGTAGTCATTCTTTATTTCTTTACTTTCTTAAATAAACTTGCTTTCACTTTACTCTATGGACTTACTCCAAATTCTTCCTTGCATGAGATCCAAGAACCCTCTCATGGAGTCTGGATTGGGACCCCTTTCTGGTAACAGAGAGAAAAAATATTTGAACAAAGAATGACCAAAAAATTTTCAAACTTGATGAAAACTTATAGGAGACAGGAATGTGCCACCCTAAAATATGACTTTTTGGCATAAGGATTATTTTGAGCTGATTATTTTGAGAAACAGTAGACACAGGAGAATTCTAAAAACACAGAAGTTACCTTTCTGTAAGAGAAATTTACATTTTTAAAAGAAATCTCCATTTGTTAGGCTATCTCCCTCTCTGTGCTGGGAAAAGAAGGAGGACTAAATCACAAAAGGCTCTTATCCATGGAGAAGCACCAATTTAAATCTGCATAATAAACCTTACTCTTGTTTGATTTTCCTGAACACTTTCCCATAGCTTGCTTTCCCAATACCTTTCTTTCTTTTAGTTGAAGATGCTACATAAGCCACAATTCTAGGCCACCTCTTTGGGAGTTACTCATTTTTCCCTGATTATCTGTTTTTCTCTTGCTAATCTGTCTTTTGTTATAAAAGTCCCAGCTGAGAACTCAGAAGGGTAGAAGAAAAATTATTTTTTCTCCTCTACATCATAAATTTATAAATCCAAGATTCTCAATGAAACTCAAGCACAAAAACAAATAAAAACACCCCCCAAACAACAAAAACCATGAAGAAAACAGCATAAGGATTTAATAATCAAATTACTGAAAATTAATGATGAAGAGAAAATCTCAAAAGTGATCAGAGATGAAAAGACATGCTACACACAGAGGAACAAAGGAAACAGATTTCTTGTTGGAAATAATGCAAGTAAGAAGTCAATGTAGCAACAACATCTTTAAAAGGTACTGAAAGAAAAAGAAGGTGTTATAAATGTATAAATTTTTAATTTTATAAGATGATGCCATGCTAATTTCTATATGGTTATACTACTTTGCCCTGCCATTAATAGGATATAAGGATTTCCATGCCACTAAATCCCTTGTCAACACTTAGTATTTGTCAACAAAAAAGTCAAACTCTGTAAAATATTTGAAGAGATTTATCTTGAGCCAAATATGAGTGACCAATGGCCTGTGACACAGCCCTCAGGAGATCCTGAGTACATGTACTCAAGGTGGTCAGGATGCAGCTTGGTTTTATACATTTTACAGAGACATAAGGCATCAGTCAATACATGTAAAATGTACATTGGTTCAGTTTGGGAAGGCAGGACAACTGGAAGTAGCAGGCAGGGGTGGGGTGGCTTCCAAGTCATAGGCAGATTCAAAGATTTTCTGATTGGCAATTGGTTATTATCAATAGAAAGGAATGTCTGGCTTGTGATAAGGGGTTGTGGAGACCAACGTTTTATCATTCAGATGAAGCCTCCAGGTATCCAGGCAGCAGACTTCAGAGAGAACAGATTGTAATTTATTTTTTTTTATCAGATTTAAAGAATCTGTTCTATCAGTAATTCCAAAAGGGAGGAGGGTATGATGAGGCATGTTCAGCTCCCTCTTCCCATCATGGCCTGAACTAGCTTTTCAGGTTAACTTTGGAATGCCCTTGGCCAAGAGGAGGGGTCCATTCAGATGCTTGGGGGACCTTAAAATTTTATTTTTGGTTTATATGTTGTAAGAAGACGTCTTAGTCCCCATCTCCATTTTTCTAGTTATAAAATAGTACTCTATGGTAGTCTTAATTTAGATTTCCCTGATTACTAATGAGGTTGAGTCCTTTTTCATATGTTACCATTTATGTAGTTTCTTCCATGAAATATCTGTTTGTGGCTTTTATTTTGTTCATTGTGTGTACTTTTGTCTATTTCTTATTGGTTTATAAATGTTTAAAAATTTAGCCTGATACAAATCCTCATGGCTTACTTCTGTTGAAATTATTTTTTTCCTGATTGGCAGCTCATCTCCTGACTTTCTTTATCTTGTCTTTTCATGTACAAAAGTTCTTAATTTTGATGTGGTTTACTCTGTCAGTATTTTATTTTACTATTAATATTTTTGTCTTGCTTATGAAATCTTTGCCGATTCCAAAGTATTTTCTTCTAGAAGTATTAAAGTTTTGCCTTTTACATTTAAGCCTTAAATCCATGTCTGTAGGTGATGTGAGGCAAGTATCTAATTTCTTTTTTTTCCCCATATGTATAACCAGTTGTCTCAGTACCATTTAAAAAACCTAATCATCCTCTTTTTGATATGAACTGACAATTCTGTCACAAAGTTTCATATATATGTGTTTCTCTTTCTAGAGCTTAGGCTATTTCACCAGCAATTTGCTTATCTTTGTCTCAATACCACATTGTCTTAATACTATAGCTTTATAATACATCCTTATATATGGTAGTGCACATCTCCTTATTCATCTCAGGATTTTCATAGTTATTCTTGGATTTTTGCTCATTAATGTACACATTGAATCAAGTTGTCAGATTTCTTAGTATTTGTTGGGATTTAGATCAGATTTACATTGAATATGTTTATTTTTGACATAATGGAAATGCAGCTGATTTAGGGAGCATTGATTTTTATATCCAGATACTTAAGTAGCTATTTAGTAAGATAGCTATTTGCATGAAAATCTTACACTTTGGGGGATCAGGAGGAGCATGTGCAGTGGTTCTATTCCTTGAAAAAAATTTTTTTTGAGATAGGGTCTTGCTTTGGCTCTCAGGCTGGAGTGCAGTGGCATGATCATGGCTCACTGCAGCCTTGACCTCCCATGCTCAAGTGATCGTCCCACCTTAGCTCTTGAGTGGCTGGAGCTACATGCATGCAAGACCACGCTCGGGTAATTTTTATATTTTTTGTAGAGTCAAGGTCTTCTTATATTGCCCAGGCTGACATTGAACCCTTGGGCTCAAATGATCCTCTTGCCTTGGCCTCCCAAAGTGCTGGGATTACAGGTATGAGCCACCAAGCCTGGCCTGAAAGGTTTTGCCCAATGATTTTGTTTCTTAGGGTTTTATCCGGTCTGTAAGGGTAAGACTGATCCTTACTCATAGTCTTGTTCTTTGTTACCACAACTTAGTTTCTCTTCCTCCAGTCACCTTTAGGCTGATTCTTAGCAGGAAGTGAAAACAAGACTTATTGGAAAGACAGAGTAACAAAGAGAAAGAGAGAAACAGAGAGAGAACGTGTGTGTGTGTGTGTGTGTGTGTGTGTGTGTTTTCCATCCATCTCAACAAGCCTGGAACACTCCAACATTTCAACATTTTATTTAGATGATAACATCTTACCGTTGTCTCAATTTTGTACATCAGGTAAAGCTACAAGAGGTCAAGTTACTTCCTCAGGGTCAAAAAATTAGTAAATGGTACAGTGAGACACAAACTAGCTCCATGTCTAGTTCTGTGCAGTGCTGATATAAGAATTATAAGGTTTAACAGAAACAGAATTATTGCTAATTGTCGCTGAGTATGCTTCCCTCTACACTGTAACCCAGCAATCTTCTCTCAGGCAATTAGCAGCTTTATCATGTGAAAGAGGAAGAGGCTAAAATTCAGTCAAAATCAGGTCCTCTTTGCAGAAAAGTAGTCCTGTGCAGTAGGGATGTAGAAAGAGAGTCAAGAAATAAAGCACTGTTGACTGGGCGCAGTGGTTCACGCCTGTAATCCCAGCACTTTGGGAGGCTGAGGCGGGTGGATCTGGAGGTCAGAAGTTCAAGACCAGCCAATATGGAGAAACCCCGTCTCTACTAAAAAAAAATACAAAACTTAGCCAGGCGTGGTGGTGTGTGCCTGTAGTCCTAGCTACTCGGTAGGCTGAGGCAGGAGAATTGCTTGAACCCGGGAGGCAGCGGTTGCAGTGAGCTGAGATTGTGCCACCGCACTCTAGCCTGGGCAACAGAGCGAGACTCTGTCTCACATATGCACGAAAAGAAATTAAAGCATTGCTGGGCCTGGTGGCTCATGCCTATGATCCCAGCTACTTGGGAGGCTGAGGCAGGAGGACCACTTGCGCCCAGGAGTTTGAGGCTATAGTGAGCCATGATTGCACCACTGCATTCCAGCCTGGGTGACAGAGTAAGACTCTGTCTCTAAATAAATAAGTAAGTAAATAAATAAATAAATAAAAATAAAGCATTATATCCTCACAGTGGCTTAGCATTTGGTAGGAGTAGCAGATGTTGTACATCTTCTGACTTTTCAGAGGGCGGGTACAGGCTTCTTGTAGTCAAAAGGGACAAGGGGAGACCATTCTCCTTACAACTATAATTTACAATACTAGGGTAGAACTCAATCAAGACCCTGTTCAAGATACTGTTAGCATTCCAGACTGGATCCTCTGGCCTTCCTTCTTCTCACCTGACTCTATGAAGATGTTGTAATATAGGGTTAATGCACAGTTTGTGTCAAGGTTTTCTTTTGAACATTATCCTAGAAAAAAGGGGGATAGCGATGTTTGTGCCCACTGCTGAGTCACAGAGGCTTGAATCGAATCCCTTAGCAGCAGCCTAAGTAAACGATGGCAAATGCTACCCCAGGAAGGATTGAGGTGCTTTCTAAGTTACAACTAGATTCTTTCCCATTCTACTACTCCTAGATCCAAGTCTTGGCTCTTTCACTTTAGAGACATCCTGTTTCCTACATGGCAGTCTTCAGTGCTGTCTCTGCAGTTTCACCTTTGATGCTGCTGGGGCTCAGAAAACAATATCCCAAAATATGGCACTTTGACATGCTGAACTAAAGAAGCAGCCTCAAAGTATCTCTCTCTGACCTCTCCCCACCCTTACCCACACCTCACCCCATCCTCTTACTTTCCTGAAGCACCAGCAGGGACTCTCTGTGGAACTTCCTTACCTGACTAAGATTCTTTCCAAAAGAATTGCTGGGCACGGTGGCTAATGCCTGTAATCCTAGCACTTTGGGAGGCTGAGGCAGGAGGATTACTTGAGACCAGGAGTTCGAGACCAGGCTGGCCAACATGGTGAAATCACATCTCTATTAGAAATACAAAAAATTAGCTGATTGTGGTGGCATGCGTCTGTACTCCCAGCTACTCAGGAGGCTGAGGCAGGAGAATTGCTTAAACATGGGAGGTGGAGGTTGCAGTGAGCTGAGATTATGCCACTGCACTCCAGCCTGGGTGACAGAGCAAGACTCCATCTCAAAAAATAAAATAAAATAAAATAAAAATGAAATGAAATGAAATAAAATAAAATAAAATAAAAATGCAATTGTCTTAAAACTCTCTCCCTGGGAATCTCATCAAATAACCACAAAAGATTAACTACAAAAGAAGAAACTAGGAATCCTTACCTTGCCCTGACAGACTTTTCATGTATTACTCTGAGTGCAGCTCAGAGAGAGTATCCGAGAGGATTTATCTGCATAATAAAACAACCTTTGTTCACAGTAAAGTTCTGTCCTTCACCTTCTGGCCACTGACCCCAGAGCTCAGAGGAACTTTGTCCCAGACCACTATTCTTTGGGTTCATTCATTCCCCCTGAAAACTATTTACTGCTACACCTTTCATCTCCCCTTTCTCTGTAAGGAAGGGTATATAACCATTTAGACCTTGTTGGGTTGTTGGGTAATCATCCTCCTTTAATTCCCCTGAGCTATACATGTTAAATACATTTTGTATGGCTTTTTCTCCTATTAATTTGTCTATAGTCCATTTTCAAAAAACTTTCAGAGGGTAGAAGGGAAAGCTTTTTCTTGGTCCCTACAATGACAAATTAAACAGATGAGGCTAGAAGTCTGGGAGTGCAAGGACTTCCTGGGATCATATCATTGTTTTCCCTGCTTTGATTAGGAATACTGTCTTACTAGTGCAGATCGATGGCAGTTGGTTCAGTTCAGAAAACTCACATACGGAAAGGCAATTTCCTGTGTGTCAGATTTGTGGGACCTTCACTTCCCCAAACCAGGGAGTTTAAGGGTGATTTCTCTTTCATTCACATATATAAGTCATACTGTCTAAAACATCTCCTTTCTCATTTTAGTGATTTCCAGGCCATCTCTTTAGTCAAATGGACTTATTTCTGTTAAGTTACAAATAATTGCTGCTAGGATGAATCCTAACTGAAAGAGTAATCAGTAATTCTCTTCCTGTCCATCCTCCATCAGATGTAGATAAAAATTCAATGATGATTTTAAATCTCTGTGGGTTGGTTAGGAAAAGTGGGAGAAGATGACAGAGAGATGATGGAAAGGGAATTTAGGTAATGTTGCTGTATTTACTCATGTGTTTCCTTATTCCCTTAGTCAACTCAGTTTCATAAATTACTTCAGGATCTTGTTCAGGAAGACCTTTTGATTTGTTTTCAGCCTACTCTAATTACTCCTTGTCTATGTTACTGTTCCTATTTGTACAGGACTCAGACTACTTTATCACGTGTTCCTGCTTTTTCATTTCTTTCTTTCTTTTTTTTTTTTTTTTTTTTTTTGAGATAGAGTCTCACTCTGTCACCCAGGCTGGAGTGCAGTGGTGTGATCTCAGTTCGCGGCAACCTCCGCCTCCCAGGTTCAGGGGATCCTCTGCCTCAGCCTCCCAACAAGCTGTGATTACAGGCCTGTGCCACCACACTGGGCTAATTTTCATATTTTTAATAGAGATGGGGTTTCATCACATTGACCAGGCTAGTCTCAAACTCCTGACCTCAAGTGATCCGTCTGCCTTGGCCTCTCAAAGTTCTGGATTACGGGTATGAGCCATCGAACCTGGCCCATGTGTTCTTTTTTATAGTCTATTCATTATATACATGACATATTTACTTCCCCAATTGTGGTGTAAGCATTTTTAGAGGATGTTTACATCACAATTGGAGAAGTAAATATATCACGTTCCTATTCTATTTGTATATTGCCTTACAAAGACATTCAGATAATACATGCTTGATAATGAATACATAAACACATAACTGATTAGCATCTTCTCTTCCGTCAGTCTTTGTGTATCCTGAAGACAGCTTATATGCAAAATTAGAAGTATGGAAGTTACTAGAGCCTTTCCTGGCAGTTTCTGGATCCGTGTGTCTTGTACACAAACATTTACTTAATGACTTTAATTTATGCTTGAAAATCTTACAACTAAGTGAAAATATGTGAAGTGAAGAAAAAGTTTTTGTTATTCTAAAGAGAAAAATTAACCCAAGATATCCAATAGATAGAAAACATATAGATTAAACAAACTAAATTTATGTAAATGATAAATAAAAATAAATACAGTTTTCACATATGAATTTTTACTGTATTCATCAAAGGAGGAAGAGAAGACTTGGTTGTAAGTGATGGTCAATGGAAGAGGACTGGGAAGGGATTATTCTTTCAGAGTCAGTGAAGATTCAGTGCCAGACCAGCATTCAGTATCAAATTTTATGTGATTAATAATTTCCTTTACCTTAAGGCTTTGACCAAATAAAAGTTAAACACCAAAAGGCTTTATAGAACATTGAAATGGTGAACATGTACAGCAGATTGAACAGTCATAGAAGATGCAACCCTCTCATTCACTTTGCTTGGCATGTATATGAAAAACAGTGTTTTGGGTTCATCTTAATATGTCATTGATTTGTTTTGGCTGTGTCCTCACCCAAATCTCATCTTGAATTATAGCTTCCATAA
Organism: Macaca fascicularis; assembly: GCF_037993035.2. Lineage (NCBI taxonomy): Eukaryota > Metazoa > Chordata > Mammalia > Primates > Cercopithecidae > Macaca > Macaca fascicularis. The sequence goes on from NC_088375.1 coordinate 111,504,013, forward strand.
TCCCCACGTGTCATGGGGAGGGACCCAGTGGGAGGCAGTTGAATCATGGGGCCAGTTACCTTCATACTGTTCTCATGACAGTGAGTTCTCACAAGATCTGATGGTATTATAAGGGACTTTCCCCCTACTTCGCTCTGTACTTCTTCTTGCTGTTGCCATGTGAAGAAGGATGTGTTTGCTTCCCATTCCACCATGACTGTAAGTTTCCTGGGGCATCCCCACCTATGCAGAACTGTGAGTCAATTAAACCTTTTTCCTTTATAAATTACCCAGTCTCAGGTATGTCTTTATTAGCAGTGTGAGAATGGACTAATACAGTAAATTGGCACTGGGTAGTGGGGCACTGCTGTAAACATATCTGAAAATGTAGAAGCAACTTTGGAACTGGGTAACAGGCAGAGGTTGAAAGAGTTTGGAGGGGCTCAGAAAGACAGGAGGATGTGGGAACGTTTGGAACTTCCTAGAGACTTGTTGAATGGCTTTGACCAAAATGCTGATAGTGATATGGACAATAAAGTCCAGGCTGAGGTGGTCTCAGATGGAAATGGTAATTAGTTGGAAACTGGAGGAAAGGTCTCTTGTTATGCTTTAGCAAAGAGACTGGCAGCATTTTACCCCTGCTCTAGAGATCTGTGGAATTCTGAACTTGAGAGAGATGATTTAGGGTATCTGGTAGAAGAAATTTCTAAGCAGCAAAGCATTCAAGAGGTGACAGAGCATAAAAGTTTGGAAAATTTGCAGCCTATGTGGTAGAAAAGAAAAACCCATTTTCTGGGGAGACATTCAAGCTGGCTGCAGAAATTTGCATAAGTAATGAGGAGCCAAATGTTAATCGCCAAGACAATGGGAAAAAGGTCTTCAAGGCATGTCAGAGACTTCCCTGCTGTGTGCAGCCTAGGAACTTGGTGCCCTGTGTCCCAGCCACTCCAACCATGGCTACAAGGGACCAAGGTACAGCTTGAGTCATGACTTCAGAAGGTGCAAGCCCCAAGCCTTGGCAGCTTTCACATGGTGTTGGTCCTGCATGTGTGCAGAGGACAAGAACTGAGGTTTGGGAACCTCCACCTAGATTTCAGAGGATGTGCGGAAATGCCTGGATGTCCAGGCAGAGGTGTGCTGCAAGGACAGAGCCCTCATGAAGAACCTCTGCTAGGGCAGTGCAGAAGGGATATGTGAGGTTGGAGCCCCCACACAGAGTCCCCACTGGGATACTTCCTAGTAAAACTATAGAAGAGGGCCACCATCCTCTAGACCCCAAGATAGTAGAACCACTGACAGCTTGCACCATGCACCTGGAAAAGACTCAGACACTCATTGCCAGCTGTGAAAGCTACCAGGAAGGGGGCTGTACCTTGCAAAGTCACAGGGGCGGAGCTGCCCAACATCATGGGAGCCCACCTCTTGCATCAGTGTGATCTGGATTTGAGACATGGAGTCAAGAGATATTATTTTGGAGCTTAAATATTTAATTACTGCCCTATTGCGTTTCGTACTTGCCTGGGGCCTGTAACTCCTTTGTTTTTGCCAATTTCTCCCATTTACAATGGCTTTATTTACCCAATGCCTGTACCTTCATTGTATCTAGGAAGTAACTAACTTGGGATTTTACAAGCTCATAGACAGAAGGGACTCGCCTTTGGATGAGGTTTTGGACTTGGACTTTTGAGTTAATGATGGAATGAGTTAAAATTTGGGGGGACTGTTGGGAAGGTATGACTGTGTTTTGAAATGTGAGGACATGAGATTTGGGAGGAGCTGGGGCAGAATGATATGGTCTTGCTCTATCCCCACCCAAATCATGCTTTGAATTGTAGTTCCCATAAACCCCACATAATGGGAGGGACCCAGTGGGAGGTAATTGAATCTTGGGGGTGGTTCCCCCATGCTGTTCTCGTGATAGTGAGTTCTCATGAGATCTGATGGTTTTATAAGGGGCTTTTCCCCGCTTTCACTCTGTACTTCTCCTTGCTGCTGCCATGTGAAGAGGGATGTGTTTGCATCTCCTTCTGTCATGATTGTAAGTTTCCTGAGGGCTCCCCAGCCATGCTGAACTGTGAGTTAATTAAGTCTCTTTTCTTTATAAATTACTTAGTCTCAGATATGTCTTTATTAGCAGTGTGAGAACAGACTAATACAGTCATGCAATTCAAAGTTGTTTCACACAATATTCTCTGACTACATATGGTCATGTCAGGTAAATTGGTGAGTAGTACTGTGTGTCATTCAGGGTCTAAAAGGAAAATGGGCTGGGCATGGTGGCTCATGCCTGTAATCTCAACACTTTGAGATGCCAAAATGGGAGGATCACTTGAATCTAGTAATTTAAGATTAGCCTGGGAAAAACAGTGAAACACTGTGTCTAAAAAAAATAAAAATTAGCTGGGCATGGTGGCACACTTACTTGAGCCCAGGAGTTTAAGGCTTCAGTGAGCTATGATTGCACCACTGCACTCCAGTCTGGGTGACAGAACAAGACCCTGTCTCAAAAAAATAAAAATAAATAAATAAAAGAAAAGAAAATTAACAGTATACCAGAGAGAATTTAATACAAGGAATGAAACAGGTATTGGAGGTCTAAGAAGCCAAAATGGGGAACTGATGTGACACAGAGATAGTAAGTGTAGAAAGCAAAGCAGTGATCAACCCTAGGGTTGTAGAAACAAAGGTAAAAGTGTTGGGATGTTAGAACTCAGTAAGTTGGATGAAGGGTCACACTTAACTGGGAGACTGGCTTCTGAGAAGGAGGTTGCTGGTGCCCCCAGAACTCAGAGGAAGTACCTAGTGTAGTGGGGACTCAGACCTCTGAATAAGAGGTATCCACTGGGTGATTGATGCTCATGCCTTTGAGAGGGGGCCACGAGACTGGCTCTGAGACTGTAAGAAAAGAAAAGAAATGAAACTGGAAACAACAACCACTTTCAGAGTAAAAAATTATGGCTGAGATGATGCTAATAGAAACAAGAAACAAAATAGGAAGCAGCAAGACCTATATCCCTCCTCCAGCCTTTCAGTCTCCTTTTAACACCCCTTATTGACAGAAACCAACAAATCCAGCAAGCCAAAAAAGATGTGGTTTGCAGAGTCCTCACCTTAGCATCAAAAAGCAGATTACAGAGGGTGGGCCCATCTTTGGCCACTTCCCTACACACTCATTCATACACATCCTTCTATATAATGTCTGCTTGAAACTATGACATCAAAATATAATTTCTTATAGCATGTTTATTTATTTTGGGGTGACAAATCATTACAATAAAAAAAGGAGTTGTCCAAAAAGTGACATAACTTTTTAATAGCCCTTATGGCAAAAAGTCATTACTTGAACAGTCATTACGTGAGGTTATCAGAAACTAAAAATCGACACTCATTATGGCCATAATGTAAAGAAACTTCACAGGAAATCATATCTGTCCACCATTCATGAATAGAGGAAGTCTGAGACCTAACAACAGGAACTAGTCCAAAGGGGTAATCTGGAGCTGTATCTTTTTAAAGACGAAACACCCTTCTCCAGGCTTAACAGAGCTTGAAGTGTGAGAACCAGGAAAAGAGGAGTCAATCTCTGGGACCTTAGCTAATATCTACTTTCATGGACACCCCTACAGTCTAACTTTCATTCATTCATTTAACTATTATATATTGAGTACATAAAATATTCTAGGCACTAGAGATACAGTGGTGAATGAGACTTAATCCGTGCTCTGATGGAACTGACTCTTTTTCTTTTTCCTTGCCCAGGTTGGAGTGCAGTGGTGCGATCTTGGCTTATTGCAACCTCTGCCTCCCGGGTTCAAGCGATTATTGTGTCTCAGTCTCCTCCGTAGCTGGGATCACAGGTGTGCATTACCATGCCCAGCTGATTTTTTTATTTCTAGTAGGGATGGGGTTTCACCATGTTGGCCAGGCTGGTCTCAAACTCCTGGCCTCAAGTGATCCATTCACCGGGGCCTTCCAAAGTGCTGGGATTATAGGTGTGAGCTACTGTGCCCAGACAGTATTAACTCTTTAGTGGGTGATTACAACAATTAACAGGTAAAAAGTAAATATATAAAGCTTAAATAAAGATATCAAGAAGTAATAGGTACTACAAAAGAAAATAAACAGAAAAATGAACAGAGAATAGAAATTTAAACTAACCAGTGATAAGGGAGATGCAAGTCAAGACAATTAAACATCTTTTTCACTTCCCAAATTGGGAAAAGTATAAATTATTGATAATAGCACCTTGTAAAGGATGAAATAAAATGGATATTTTCATACATTGTCAATAGGAGTAACCTGGCAAAGCATTTCAGGGGGATATTACTTAGTAGTATAGAAACAAATTTGAATTTTGCACATTAGGTTAATATATTAAGTTGAATCATATGAAATTGCCAATATTTGACAAATTTCGGCCTAAAAAATGAACTTGAAAATAGATCAAATTATATTATCCACACTGAAACACTAAAAGAAAAAAGAGTAAAATGTTTTCAAAATTTCAAGAACAGGGAAGAGGGAACTGAACTAAACCACAGTTTATTTTACTTTCTGGTAGCTCCGAAATGAAAGCGGCTGTCTGTTATCTACTGGTTAGATAAAGTAAGAATTTCCCTTCTACATAGGCGATGAAGGGGTGGGTCAGATAATTTCAGTTGCTCCTTTTATCTGGTTTTCTATCTCCTGAGAGAGCATCCTTCCTTTTCTGATTCTCAATCCATGTACATAACTAATCTGAGGGATCTTTACAAGCTTGTAAGTCATAGACTTGACTGTTTCTTTTCAATGTTCAAGTATTTTATTTTGTGTGATGTCTCTGGAGTTTTTTTTTTTTTTTTTTTTTGAGACGGAGTCTCGCTGTGTCGCCCAGGCTGGAGTGCAGTGGCGCGATTTCAGCTCACTGCAAGCTCCGCCTCCCGGGTTCACGCCATTCTTCTGCCTCAGCCTCCGAGTAGCTGGGACTACAGGCGCCCGCCACCTCGCCTGGCTAGTCTTTTGTATTTTTAGTAGAGACGGGGTTTCACCATGCTAGCCAGGATGGTCTCGATGTCCTGACCTCGTGATCCACCCGCCTCGGCCTCCCAAAGTGCTGGGATTAAAGGCTTGAGCCACCGCGGCCGGCCAGATGTCTCTGGAGTTTACTTGCCACCTAAAAATTGAGAATGTGGTCCCAAGCCATCATTTCTGGATATCATTTGAAGCAGGAAATGTGACAACCATTCAAATAGGAAACAATGACAATGACCATTCCCAGAGTCAACATTAGATAATGCATGGACCTGTTGCATGGGCTTTGTGACGGTCAGGGGTGATAGAAATCAGGCTTCTTGGGTCCCCTCAGTCTAAGATGTCATTCCAGTTGGAAAGGATCCCCAAATCATTACACTGTAGAGTCACAACCACGAAGGCATCTCTCGGATAAAAAGTGGTGGAGAATTTCTCTACACTTCCTTAAAGTCCTGAGTAAGTCTCATCCTGTCCTTTTGAGTTTGAGTCACTTTGGCAGCAGAGTCACTTTCCTGTGCTCACTCAGATTCTTTTATTTAAATCCATTTCCTTTCACTTGAAGGTTCTTGATGGAAACTGAAGCCCTTTGTTTATTAATTCCATATGACCTGTTCTTTCATGGGTAGTTAAACATTTCAAGGACACTGAAAACTACCAGATACCAAAGAGTGTGCTGTCAGTTGTGGAGGAAAGTAGGCTATGCCATCTGATTCAGATAGTTAAAGTTGGCATTGACAGTTTTATGGTAACATTCTTGATTTCCATTTGTGAAAATTTTAGCCCACTTTCTGGCCAATATACACAAATGCATTTCTCTATTACACTATGAAGAAAAATAATAAATGTTTAATTTTATATGATGCGGCTTGATTCTTTACAAAGTAAAATCTGAGCATGCATGAGATTACCAGCTGGGGGCTGTTAGATTTTGAGACTGGAGTTTTTGATCTTGTGGCCTAGAACCAACTGGTCACTGGATGACTTAAGACGGAAAAGAAAAATTCTGCATTGCTAATAAAATATGTATTTGTAGTGACCTGACAGTTTCACAGTGGGGGGACTGATTTGTGCTCCAGCTCATGGCCTCATCAACTTAGTTTCAGTCAGAGCCATAGCAGTAAAATATGACTTTATATTTTTTTAAGCATTTAGTATATTTTAAAAGTTGATCGGCCAGGTGCGGTGGCTCATGCCTATAGTCCCAGCACTTTGGGAGGCCGAGGCGGGCGGATCATGAGGTCAGGAGATCAAGATCATCCTGGCTAACATGGTGAAACCCCGCCTCTACTAAAAATACGAAAAAATTACCCGGGCGTGGTGGCGGGTGCCTGTAGTCCCAGCTACTCGGGAGGCTGAGGCAGGAGAATGGCGTGAACCCGGGAGGCGGAGCTTGCAGTGAGCCGAGATTGTGCCACTGCACTCCAGCCTGGGCAACAGAGCTAGACTCCATCTCAAAAAAAAAAAAAAAAAAAAAAAAGTTGATGATACATTTCTGGTAACAGTAACTAAGCTATTTAGATAAAATATAGAAAACAAATATTCTTAAAAGCATCAAGATGATGATTAACACTGAAGAATTACGAGGCCTGAAGTAAAGGAAAAACTGGAACCCAGAGCCATAAGCAAGCAGATAAATCATTTTTTAGCTAAGGGCATTTCTTGACCTGCATATTAGGTTTTGACAGCCTTCTGTGACTAATGGGACAGACCAGAGTCTTCCCAAGTTGGGGATTTTACCAGGAGAATAATCCTACAGTAAGGTAGGACCTTAAATTTCTATAATCTTGGGATGAAAATGAGCTATAAAAGAAACATCCCTTATGTTACGCAGTTTAAGTTCAGAGCATCTTTCACATCTTTTACTTGGTTAAAGGTGGTTCTGGGCTGGAAGTGCCCCCAGGTGCTGGGCAAGAAAGCTTTCGTCATAGATCTCAAATTATTCCAAAAGTATTTTTCCAAACACAAGATATGGCACATACTCAAAAATAATAATGAACACAAAGAAACTAAACCAGGTGTGAAAACCAGCAGACACATCAGGCAGTTGAAATCAAGCCCCCAAATATTAGATATATTAGAAAGACTGCAAAACAATGATGCCTGCATTATTCATGAAACAAAAATTTGGAAGAATTCTGCCCACTCGGATGTTTTCTTAGCTTCAACTTAACATTCAGGCTCACAAGAATCTCAGAGGCCATACTTGGCACCAGTCTAATCAGAAAGACATAGGATAAGAACTATAGCTTGCTAGCAGGACTGCATCAGGCATGATATTTCTATAGGAGCAGTCCCTGCAGCACCAGTCCACACAGTAACTAGGAGATAGTCTCTTGGCTCTCCACCCCTCACTCTCTACTTGGGGACAGCCAAGGTGCATGTGGCACCATCCTGGAGCCATTATCTCTTGTAAGAATTTAATGGAGCAGTTTCCAATGCTCATGCCAGGTGTATGCAAGTTATAGGAGTCACTGCATTCAGAGAAGCTCGAAGCCTGGCTTCTTCCAGATACTTAGTTTTCCCAGTCCAAGCGTAGTCCATCATTTAGGAGTCTTTCTTTTTTATGATATGCAGCGTTTGCTTAGTAAAATAGTTGACATTTTGTCATTAGAAGGCTCTAGGTGGTCAGAGCTAGAAAGTTAATTAAAGGTCAAATTATCATGCAGAAGTAGAAAAGGGTTTTGTTAACAATTTACACACCAATTGGAAACAACAAAAAAAATGACAGAATAGATTTAGAGAGAGGCAAATGAAATTCAGAAAAAAAAAATTAAGAGCTCAATGGAAGAGTTTAACAGGAGAGCAGTCACAGGTGAAAAGAGAACTAGTAAAGTGGGAGATGGGGAAGAAGAAAAAAATTCAGAATATATAACAAGGAGAAAAAATAATATTTAATACACAAACACAAAAATATAACAAATAGAATGAGAAAGTATTTTATTTTTAGTTAGGGGCTCAAAAGTAGAAGAGAGAGAAAATAGAGGCAATAACTGAATAGATAATATTTGAGAGTTTTCCAGACAAAATGAAACTCAAAAGTCAACAGATTCTAGAAGGCCTAACAATCAAACAAGATAAATAAAGGGAACTCCATACCTAAAGACAGAATGGTAAAACTGCAGACAATAAAAAAAAAAAAAGACAAAAATAGTAAAGACAAAAAACAGGAAAGAAAGGAAGATTACGTTCAAATAAGCAGCAGCTAGACAATTGGCTGCCTTCTGAAAAGCAATAATCAAATGCAAATATCTTCAATATGCTGAAAGAAAATAACTGCCTCCTGAATTACATACTTAGTAAAAATAATCTCCAATAATTAAAGCAAAACAAAGACATGTTCAAAGAAAAATAGCTGAAACAGTTTTTCACAAGCAGACCAACACAAAAGGAAATTCTAAATGATGTTTCTCAGGTAGAAGGACCATGATTACATATGGAAATTCAGAGACATGGCAGAAATAAAGAGCAAGATAGTAGCACATATGTTGCAAATCTAAATTAACATTAACTACATAAAATATGTCTAGTCTTCTGGGGTTTAAAAATATTAATACTTAGACCTAATAAATGAGAACAGCATACATATAGAGTGAGATTAAATGGAATAAAAGTATTCCAACATCCATATATTGTCCAGGATGAGGATAAGGGTATCAACTATTACTATGCTTAATAAATTAAGGATTAGCTAGACATGGTGGCTCACACCTGTAATCCCAGCACTTTGGGAGGCCAAGCTGGGTGGATCATGAGGTCAAGAGATGGAGACCATCCTGGCCAACACAGTGAAACCCCATCTCTACTAAAAAAATACAAAAATTAGCTATGCCTGTAGTCCCAGCTACTCTGTAGGCTGAGGCAGGAGAATCGCTTGAACCGAAGAAGCAGAGGTTGCCGTGAGCCAAGATGGAGGTACTGCACTCCAGCCTGGAGACAGAGTAAAACTCTGTCTCCAAAAAAAAAAACAAAAAAAAAAACAAAAAAAAAAAAAAAATTAAGGATTAAGACTGTAATTTTTAAAGTAACTGCAAAAGAATAGAAGCAACTTAAATACAATTAAAAATATATAAGGAAAAAAGTAAAGCAAAGTATGTAAAAAAGTAAAAAGATATACTATTATAATAGTTAAAAATAACCAATCCAAAACAGACAAGAAAAGAAATAGAAACAGAATAAGGAGAATAGATAGAGAAAAAATAAAGATGGTAGATTTAAAATTAATATATGTCAACAATTACATTAAATGTAAGTGGACCAAATTATCCAGTAAAAAAAAATCCTAAAATATTGCTAGACTGGATTTTAAAATTAACTATGTGCTGTATTTAGGAGTTGTATCTAAACTAGAAAGTGAGAGAAACGTTGGAAATGGAAGGCGAGAAAAGGAGCTTGACTGAAAACATTAACAAAAAGCTGGCTACATTAATAGACTCTAAGGCAAAAAAACATGACATCAGAATATACCTCTTAGAGAATATAGCCATTCCTTTCTAAATACTTTTTGTGCTGACTGGTTATTATAGGTAACAATATATGTTAATCTCTCTGCACCATTTTGTTTAGACAAAGAGCTTTGGTATTTTCTTCTTCACTCTCCAACTATAAAGCTATGATAAACTAATAAATCTTTAAATATTCCTTATCTTTAAAATTTTTGCATAAGTGATTATTGTCATGTTATTTAGTGCAGTGATTTATTTTCATCCTTACTTCCTAATCTCCAAGCATTGCCAGGTACTTGAGCTTTTCCAATGTACATACATCAAAGCCAGCACAAGTCCAGAATCCACTGCCCCTGAGAGCTGATCCATGGCAATTCTTTTCCTAACATCCCCTTGGTCTCTAGGACTCTAATGACCAAAGGAAAGGGGATTGCTGTTGCTTGGCTACTATGTTGGTAAATATGATTTAAGGCTACAGTTATGTCCAGATTTACACTGTGGAAAGGTGACTCAGGATACAGTGTGGCAAATGTGTCAGAATAGACAAGACTGGCTGTAGAGAGGCCAGTTTTTGATCTGCTTATGTTAATGGAGGTGATGGATGGACCAGCGTAGTAGCAAAGTGGGAATGAGTCTGTAGAGAGTCCAATAAATTTAAATACTGTTATTCTTTGGAAATAAATTGTTGTGTTGGGAGACTGGGAGTGTTTAAAGAAGATATCAACATCTGATTTGAGCAGCAGGATGCATAGCAGTGAGGGTAAGTGTCTAGGCAGGGGTAGAAGCAGGTTTTAGTGATCTGTTGAAACACCCAGGACAGTGCACTACTCTTTGGGAGATGCTGGCTTGGGGCTGACCACTGAGTTTTGAGGTAGAGGGTGGTACATGATGCTGACAGGGAACTCACTGGTATGTTGAGTTTTAGCATCTGTGACTCTGAGATGCATATGAGGTCTCTTGTAAATTTTGGAGTTGAGAGTAGAAAGTACAGGTTTGTATTTTAGAGAGAGATTTGAGAATAAATGTAGCTCTGGTTGACATAGACAATATGTGAAGGTTTGTTGGCAAGAGCTAGTATGTGTCTTGCGTGTTGGGCAGAGAACAGATAGAGCCAAAGCTCTGCAAGGTCAATGTGAAGGGTGATTTCCTTGTTGGGTTCAAGTTTATGATTCAACCTGGACCTAGCTTGGCTTCTCAACTAGAGAAGAAGCATGATTCCATGTCACACACAACTCCTGTCTTTGAAAAAGTCATAATGACTCCTAGACCCAACATGTGGGGCAAACTCTCCAGATTTTTCTCTTCTGTTTAATCTTTCTAGGGAAAATTGGGGAAAGAAATATCTCTACTATTTGAACTTCGTCAAAAGACCAATATGTTAATATTTCAGCCATTAATATGTCTTTAAACCAGCTATTACACGAAAGTGTATTAACTGAGGAAACTGAATTCTCCCAAACAATGAAACATTGACTGCAAGCATTATTAATCTTTTTATATCATATATTCCTTCAAATATTTTATACATTTTAGAAAGCAGACAAATAATAGTATTATAATGATTACAAGACTGATCATTACTCTTTTACAACTGTAAAGAACTAACTCCATTGGCATTACCTTGATTCTGGCCTTTTATTTCCTCTTTCTTAATCTTCTTTTTTTGCCTCTGATATTCTGGTATAACATATTTCCTCTTTCTTCTAATTCTAATTCTGATTCTGCTTCTTATTTCTTCCCTAGATTAAAATTTTACTTACCTATGCTACCAGTTAGTGCTCCCTTCTCAGAGTCACTGAAGCAACAGTTTGAGGTTGAGGTCCTAAATTGAAGATTTAGGATCAAAAACAAGGAACCTGTTTGAATTTCTGATTCATTTTTATATAGGAGTCTGTTATGCAGTTGGAAAGAGCTTTTTTTGGAATTAGAGTTTGAGCAGACAAACTCTGTCTATTTTAATATTTATAATTTTGTCTGGTAAAAGTCTTCTATGAAAACCTTGGTTCTGGATGTCTTTGTTAGCTTTTAGTCAATATTGTAAAAAGCTTCTTTTGGAACAATTTCTGTCTTTTTCAGTATTGTATTTCAATTGTTCCTCCAGGACCACACATAGGAGCTGGATTGGTGGTCCAGTGGTAAACTTTTCACCTCCTGCATAGGAGACCCTGGTTCAATTCCTGGCAATGCAACAAGTTTTGTCCTTCACTTCTCTATATTCTTTATACTTCTGCCCTACACAGCTATCCCGTGTTTAAGGGCCTTGGTTGTAGAGGCTTTTGACCGATGACAATGGTAACCCAAGTAATGGCCAATGCCTGAAGCATAAGATGTTCAGGAAATGAACTAATGATCTAGTGACCTTGCAATTAGAGTCAAAAGCCATTCCTGTAATCCCAGCATTTTGGGAGGTCAAGGCAGGTGGATCACCTGAAGTCAGGAGTTCAAGACCAGCCTGGCCAACATGATGAAACCCAGTCTCTACTAAAAATACAAAAATTTGCCAGGCATGGTGGTGCACGCCTGGAACTACTTAGCATAGTTTATCTTTGACAGTGGCAAGTGTTTCTGGTAGTTCGATGCAGTTTTGAATATTGGTATGTAAAACTTTTGTTACTTTCATCTATTCTCCAGGTAGATCCCTGGAATCCCGAAGAACCATCACATCCCTGATTCGCATGCTAGACCTTGGGCTGACCGCTGGGTCATGCCTCACTATGGAGCAAGGATCAAGAAGTGAAGTCCCAGAAGGAGAGAAGCTGTGGGGAGGAGCAGTCACCTTGGTGGTGTCAGGTGTCAGCAACCCAAGGAAAGGGGAGGCATGTGGGGAGGAATCCGTGTGGAGATGAGGGGAGTGGCGGAGTCGTGGCTTTGGGCAGAGGTGGCAAGTGGACCCTCAGGCCTGTACCCTGGACGCCATGAACAGAATTAGTTAACGTTGTCACCTATCATGGCCTCCGCGTGTTCCGTAAGCCCATTCACTTTCCCAAAGGGATTTCTAGCAATGTGTGTCAACAGGTGTTGACCTTTTCTTTTTTTTTTTTTTTTTTTTTTTTTTGAGTTGGAGCAGTGCAACAGTGGCTTGGTCTCAACTCACTTCAACTTCCACCTCTCAGGTTCAAATCCTTACTTGGCAATACTGTGTTGAAGCCATTGAAACTGTCCCTATAAACTTTATAAAATTAATCAGGGAAGAAGGGAAGTGGAGAAACAAAAATAAATAAGCTTGCTGCACATTTGCATTACTCTTGAGGGCAGCCTGCTCTTGGACCTGCTTCCTCACAGTTGTTTGGTGCTCGTGCTAGAATCAGGCAAGCCCTAGATTATAGTTCTCCTGAACTGTTCTATAGATAACAACCTGAACATTATGAAATGTTAAGTTTTCCGTTAGAGATATTCTTTCAGATCCTGTGTACCAGTGAAACTACTGATGTCAGCTGATCTGAAGGACCCCACTGAGGAACTGACTCAGAATGCAGTTTCCACATCCTAATGATTTCATCCCCCTTCCCCTGACCAATCAACAACCTTAATATTCCAACCCCTCACCCTCCACAATCCCCTTAAAAGCCCTAATGCAGAAGTTCTTGAGGAGATGGATTTGAGGTCTACTTGTATCTTTCCCCTTGGCTGCCCTGTGATCATTAAATTATTTGTTGCAAACTGTTCTCTCAGCGTATTGGTTTATTACCGCACAGTGGGCATATGAACCTACTGCTTCTATAACACCAGAGTTGTTTTCTACTTTGTTTTAACTATTTTGAGAATCTCTGTATTTGTTGAATAAAAATTGTAATGCGATATACAGTTTCTTGTTTTTGTTTTTTGTTTTCTGTTCTCTAAAGAGGAATCAGGCTTTCAGGCAAACGATCTAGGAGACTTGATTTACAAAAATGAAAATGACAGATTACTTACATGATGAAGCACATTGAAATGGCCCATCAAGTGGCAGCAAAAATTAAACCAGGATGATCAACTTCAAGACAATATCCTAGTAAAATTATTAGATTTTAAAGATAAAACATACTCAGGTCTCCAGGCATCACTGTGGAACAAATTACAAAAGCAACTGAATTAGGTGGGCACTAACATACAAGGCAAGGTAACAGTGAAGCATCAATTTCAAAAAACATGTATATAGAAAGTGCAGTGTGGCTGGGCCGCCCCAGCCCCCAGCAATGGGGTAGGATGACACTAAAGTGAATCCAGAATGAATTAACCAACTTGCAGAGGGATCCTCCTGCCCAGTGCTCCACGGGGCCTCTGGGTGATAATTAATGACAGTCCTTGCCAAGGAGGTGTTTTCTTCCTGACCATCCACTTTCCTATGGATTACCTGTTCAAGCCCCCAAAGGTTGCTTTCACAACCAAAATTTATCACCCCAATATCAATAGCAATGGCAGCATCTGCTTCGACATCCTATGGTCTCAGTGGTCTCTAGCATTGACTGTGTCAAAATTTCTCTTGTCCATCTGCTCACTGCCCAGCGTCCCCAACCTCAATGACCCTCTAGTTCTAGAGATAGCCCATACCTACAAGGCCAACAGAGAGAAGTACAACAGACTAGCAAGACAGTGGACAGAAAAATATGCTATGTAAGTGCCTAGGCGGTTTTATGGAAGACATCATCCAAGAGAAGCTAGCAGACAGGTCTTCCCTTGAAATTCTGGGCTGTAGGCTGGGCCATTCAAAATGTTATCTGTTCTTCAAACAAATTGATATAGGAGTTAAAAAGAAATTATTTAGGCACTAGGGTAAGGAAGTCCTCGGTAAGGTTTCCCTTTTAATGAGAAGCAGCCCCCAAATAATTTCTTTTCTAACAAAGAGCAGCCTCTAAAATCAAGCTGCAGACATAGATAAGCAAGCTGGAAGCTTGCACGGGTGAATACTGGCAGCTGTGCCAATAGGACAAGGCTACCTGGGGGCTAGGCATGTTCAACATGGTGGCTCCATCTTCCCTTTTCCTTTGTAACCACGTGTACAGTAAGGAGCAAACAACATGGCACAGGTCAAGTAGAAAACACATTTGCGTAATAAGAAGATTAGGGCGGGGTGGCCAGCTTCTTCCAGCACTAAGTAAATGTCACATCTGGTCCAACCAATCTTTGGGTCCTGTGTAAATCAGACACTGCCTCCTCAAGCCAGCCTATAAAACCCTGTGCACTTCACCACAAAACCAGAAGTTCCAGTCTGGCAACCCTCTCTCTCAGGAGAGACAGCTATTTTCCTTTCTCTTTCTTTTGCCTATTAAACCTCCACTCCTAAACCCACTTCTTGTGTGTCCACGTCCTCAATTCCCTTGGTGTGAGGCAATGAACCTTGGATATTTACCCCAGACAACGATGCCACTTCAAAATGTTGGTCACCCACTCTCTGCAGCTGCAGCATGTTGGTGCCATTCTCAACAATTATGGCTTAGACTATGCCACATTTTTGATGCCAAATCAGCAGCCATAGTTGTTATGATCTGCAGCCTTCCTGGTTACACTGGAATCTCTCTCTCTGCCCCAGTTTATCTGCTGGTCTTTTGGGGAGCTAGGCCCTGCACCTCTCTTCAACCCAGCCTCAAATTGTGCCACTGCTCACAAAAGTACCACACCAGGTCTTCAGCCTGGCCCCTCACCACATACCCTTTGCCTTTTAGAATTCAGTGCCATCCTGGGTAACCAGGGCAAAGCAGGATTTCCTCACACCCTGTCTGCTGCACAACCACAGCCTGAGGAGGCTCAGCTCATGCTGGAGGGAGTTGGGAACAGTGTCACTGGAAGTAAAGGCCTTGCCCTGCAGCTTCCACCAGTCTTATTCTCCATTTGCCACATGCTGGCATTTCTCCCCTCAAACAAAGAAGCAGCAAGTGGAAAATGTTAAGATATAAAGCACATAACACCCCATAAGACATAACTATGTTTTTAGAGGCAAGAGGAAAATTATGAAACCTCTAGAGGTTTGGGTTACATTTTTCCATATGATGAGGATTTTCACCACCCTTGCTCCTCCCACTAGGAGCCTACACTAAGTTCAAGTCTGAACCATTCACAGACTAGAACACAAGGAGGGAGAGAGACTCCTTGGGGGGATCATGAGGTCAGGAGATCAAGACATCCTGGCTAACATGGTGAAACTCCATCTCTACTAAAAATACAAAAAATTAGCCAGGGGTGGTAGCGGGTACCTGTAGTCCCAGCTACTTGGGAGGCTGAAGCAGGAGAATGGCGTGGACCCGGGAGGCGGAGCTTGCAGTGAGCCGAGATCGTGCCACTGCACTCCAGCCTGGGCGACAGAGGGAGACTCCATCTCAAAAAATGAAATAAAATAAAATAAAATGCAATTTACTCATTAAAAAGAAGAAAGTATAAATTAAGGATATTATATCCAATGAAGCTCTCTTCAAGGTTCAAGGTTCAAGGTACAAGGTACAAGGGAATAGCTTTGCTTAAACTTCTCATAGGCAAGGCTCAACCAAACTATGACTCAAACCTTGACCAAATGCCCTCCTGGGCCATGGTAAGATAGGTAGTCTTCGGAGGCGTTATCGTAAGACTCTTTCTTACTCATCTCTTGTGGGGGCCTCCTTGTCTTGCAACAGGCTACCAGCAGGCAGTTTCTCACCTGTTTCTGGTAAGCCATGGAAATTTCCATCTTGCTCCAATTCCCTCAGTGGTACAACTACAGACTATAACTGCCTAGCTGCAATATAAAATTGGCCCCTTCTTGACAGAGCAACCCACCACTTGGGTTGTCATCTAGTAACCCAGTTTGGTGTCATGCTCTGGAATTATGGATGTGGGGAGCTGACAACATACTAATCTTTCTTATGCATAGATATCCCCTATTACTTATGCTGTGTGCATAAGTCCAAGTGTGAGCCATTCACAGATTTGATGCCCAACATGGGACCAGTAAGGTCACAATGCCTTCTAGGAGAAAAAACAGAAAGAACTGCATGGGGCCAGGTTAGCAGGCTTGAGAAGGGCCTCCAGGATTTGGTAGCAGATGTTCTCTCTCAAGTAGTAGGTGTGAGAGGAGAGTAACAGTCCTCCTACTGTCCTATGTGTTAGTGAATATTTGGAGGCTGAGCATTGACAAGGAGGACTTGAAACCAGCCACCCAAATGGCATTTTTTGTTGTTTAAAATTCATTGAAACTGAATGGACAGGCTGGGCATGGTGGCTCATGTCTGTAATCCCAGCACTTTGGGAGGCCGAGGCAGGCGGATCACCTGAGGTCAGGAGTTCGAGACCAGCTTGGCCAACATGGTTAAACCTCGTCTCTACTAAAAATAGAAAACTTAGCCAGACATGGTGGCAGGAGCTTGTAATCTCAGTTACTTGGGAGGCTGAGGCAGGAGAATCGCTTGAACCCAGAAAGTGGAGGTTGTAGTGAGCTGAGATCACACTACTGCACTGCAGCCTGGGCAACTCCATCTCAGAAAAAAGAAAAAACAAACAAACAAACAAACAAACAAAAACCCAAAAAACTGAATGGACAGCCTCTTAAAACCATAAGCAATTGCAGAGTTGTGCTTCCTGTTGTGTGCCTGCTCTCTTTGTGCTCCTAATTCTTCTCTTCCCCTCTACCTGACTCAGGTACTTTAAGGAAAGAAGTCTTGCCACTGCTTCTTGATGGCCGGTCACACCTCCCTGCACTCGTTGAACTCTCAGTCAAGGCGGTAAGATGTTCTCCTGGCAGGTGCTGTTGTAACTAAAGTGCATGTGTTAAACCTCTTGGTATGTGTTCCTGCAGAGTGTGAGTTCAACTGACAGAGTTTGGGTAAAACTTTCAGTAAAGGGGGGAAAAAAAGTTAAAGTTATGAGTGAAGCCTCTGAGCCAATTCAATGTATAGTTGTGAAAATGTGTCCTTGAGATTGATGAGTTACATGCTTCTACAATGAATGGTCTTAAACTGTTAGAGGAGATTCTTCTGTTCAGAGTACCATCATGAGTAAAAAAAGGGCTAATGGGGCAAAAATCCCTTAATATTTGCCACCAATGAACGGGTCAGAATTTAGCCTGAGTGCCTGTAGCCTCTGATGTCTAAGTTTCACCGTATAAATAGTGTCCTGTTGGTTGGCAAGTCAAAATTTTAAAACTCAACTTCTCTGACTGCAGTGTTATCACATCTCTGCTGGTAGGAGTGACTGATAAACCCCACCAAAATCAATAGCTTGCTTGCCAAGTAAAGGTTCTTGGGACTATGCCAGTGAATTCACAATGTTCAGTTCCTCTGGCAGCCGAAAGGAAGACAAAAAACTAAAAGCTACTGCCTCTCACAAAGTAAAAGACTCGATTTCTGATATAGAAGCCACGATTACATGTCAGATTTGTAACTCCTGCCAAAGTTTGGCCTGTTTGTTTTGGAGAAAGTATTATTGCTTCACTGCTTTCTGGCTTCCATACTTTTTGATAAGAAACCTATGTTATGGTTACAATTAGAAAATCACAGAAATAATACTCAACAATAACCTTCATTTCCTTTAACCTGAACTCTCCAAAATAAACGGTACTTATAATTTGTTGTATATAATTTCAAAAATGGTGGAATCAGAATACTAACTGATAATGTCTGGCCAGAGGACCAAAAAATTGCCAAATCTCATTCTGCCAATAACCTAGATTCTCTGGTGGATGTGGGGACTACTATAAAAGATATATACATAGATAAAACTGACAAGGTATAGATAATCACAATTTACGGCAGGGCTTGTGCCACAGTGGAGGGAATTCCAGTAAACCCTATCAGAGGATAAGGCTCAGTTCAAGGCCTTAGGGCTTTTTCTTCTGTCTAAGCATAAAGCAACCTTTATCAAACTTCTCCAAATGAATCTGATGACTGCAAGTTCTGAGAAGAGAGAACCAGAAAGAAGTCACATGGAGTGGGGATTCAAGGTTAGAAGCTCCCCTTAACACCAGCCAGGTTGCCAGTTTTGATGCTCTGGTAGAAAAGGGGCAGTAATAGCCACATCCCTTTGTACAATATACTAAGTCCCCAAATAGTAACAAACAAGCTCAGTACCTGTCCTGGTACGTGAAGAATAAGAAGAGAAAACCTAACCTGAGTCTAGGTTTCCTCCTTGTTATTAAGGATTGGGGGAGAAAGAGAGCAGAGAATTTGCCTTTTTTACACAATTATTTCATTCCAATTTTCTGATGTCACTCCAAGTAATGCTAAGGGAGAAGTTTATTAGGCAAGTCTTTCAAAAGTCTATTTTCTTCCCATTTTCACTCCTTTCATGTATCATGCTGGGCCAGGAAATGGACAAGTTAGTTGGCCAATGAAATGCCATTTTAATATTACAGCATAGATATCTGAAGTATGTGACACCACGCCATAAATTCAGTTATCCTAGTGCTACACTATCTGAGAGGTTACCAACACCTTCCCATTATCTTTAATTTACCTTTTGAAATCACATATGGTTATATACATATATACACACACACGTATACGTATACACATGTATACGTGTGTGTATGTATAGTAATATGTATTACTACATAGTTGAATGTAACTCTTCAGGAGTGTTATACAGTGGGCAACACATTGACAGCATAAGCCAACTAAATCAAATGTGAATAATGTAAGATGTGAAACATTATTTTATTATAATTTATTATTAAATTATTATTAAATTTTTCTGAGACAAAGATTTTAGGGAAATTGATGGTCCAATAAAGAGACTTTCCTCCACTAGTGTCTTTTTCAAAATAAAGTGGCCATCAAAATGAAAATTAAATTATGAAAATTTAAATCAAATTTAAATTTCATCAAAATAAAAATTAAATTATTAAATTATGAACACAAGCCCTCTCTGGTTTTGAAAACTCTGCTTTGGTTCCAACCAGCCTTAGGTCTTCAGGTGCCCTTGCCTTTATTACTGGTTTATTACTGGTTTATTACTTTATTACTTTATTATTTGCTCTGCCAGCACACCCAAAGATGGGTTTTGGGACCCTTCTGTGCACCAGGTGTCCCAAGGGCCTAAAGTCTCAAGCAAAACCATGAGACTATCCAAGGAACAGCACCACATTCACAAAATTTAGACCCAGGGAGAACACTGTGAGCAAAAAGTCCAGGCTTACATTTTTATTACATTTATTAAATTATTTTTCTATTATGACGAATCTTACCTGGAAGAAAAGGATAGATGCCAAAACAGGAGAGAACAGAGAGACTATTGAATTCAAGTTTACTGAAATTCTGGGAAGTTCTTCCAGCTTTGCCATCTCTTGCGGATTTATAGTTTAAGGGGAAACTATGAAGAAATCCTTTGATGATAAATATAGCTTAACATTATGTCTAAAGGATTAATACTTTCTAGCATTGGTTTTAAATGCTGGGGAAAAGATACAGTGTCACACACTTTGGGGCATGTAATTGGTGCTTATACGTTGGTGGACTGTATAAATCGGAATCTTAAATTCACACTAAATTTCACCTAGCAGTTCCACTATTTGGAGTTTATCCTAGATAAATAGCTTAAATTTTAGGATCGAAATTAACTCCATTTCTCCAGCAGCCTTGGAATAGTTGAGCCACAGCGGTGGTAGATGGCAAACACAGGAAAGAACAATATCACACAGTGAGGCCAAGACCTCGTCGTACCCTAATCTGGAATCAACTCGTCTAAGCGGTGAAAGCGCCCAACTTTAGCCAATAGACTACCAGGAAACCACAACGCACATTTTTTTTTTTCTTTTCTCCTTCAATTGTTCCAGCAGAAACTACGCTGACATTGACCTCTAGAAAGCTCCATCTACCCTTCCTGGCGCCACCTGCACATCCAAGGAATAGTCCCAAAAGGCCGTCCTCTCCCTGCTTTCTGCAAGTTGCGAGCCCACACGCGACGTGTCCAGCCAGTGGCGCTCTCCTTTCCGTCCAGCCAGTGGCGCTCCCGGAACATTTGCCAGGTCTACAAGTCCCGGAGCGAGTTGCAGCGTCCCGGCCGCACCTCACCACCTACCTAGAGATGCACCTTTGCTAGGCCGCAGCGCGTGGAGAGACTGTCGCCGGTTGTCGGGGCCGGAGCGCACCAGGTTCCCGGGAGGAGGCTGGAGCTGGGAGGCGCCTGGGGTGAGACCGTGGCACCCTCAATATCATAAAGGACTCAGACTCCTGCATTCCCGACATCATAAACAACTCAGACGGATGCGGAAACCGAGACGGCCTGGATGGAAAACTCTTTCAAGGAAGACCCCAGAGCCCTGAACGGAATTCCGGATATTTTCTCTACAACTTACTACACCTGCCTTTTCCCACGTTAGTTAATGGCAACTCCACCCTCCACACTTTCAGGCCAAAAACTGGACGCAGGTCTTTCTCTCACGACCCACATCCGATTAGTTAGTAAACCATGTTTCTTTTTTTGGTTGATTTTTTCATCTTTCTTCCCTGCCTCCATTCTTTCCTCCCTTCCTTCCTTCTTTCCTTCCTTCTTCCTTTTTTCCTAAACAAGCTAACACAGGATCATGTTTCTTTTCTGGTTAATTGCAGATTTTGATCCCCACAGCTATTGTCTTTCTTGGTCTCTGAATTTTGGCAAACGACAAGCAAGGCACAGAGATCGCTTCAACTCGCTACCAGACATTAGGGTTTTAAGCGGCCATTGGACTGTGGCCCTGCAGGTCAAAATCGGCCTTTCTAGGCCTGTCTTCTTGGGGACCAGTGGCAGGACCCGGTCCTCTCCGTGCGGCTTCTCTCCTCGGGTCCGCAACCCTGCACCTCTTTCCTGTAACCTGCAGCGAAGCTCGGCGGGGGACCGGGTGTTCAATTGGCGAGGAGTTCTCCAGGCGCAGGTGCGGGTGTGCGGGGACGCGCGTGGTGAGTCTGCAGTTCCTGCCGGCTCCAGCAACGTCCCGGGTCAGTTCGAACTCCGAAGGCGCCAAGGCAGGAGGGACCGGTAGGCGAAGGGCAGCCGCACTCTTGCGCCCTGTTTCAGCCCTCTAGTCGCTGTTGAATGGAGTTTCCGTCTCTAGTCTCAGCCAAAGCAGGCAAGTCGGACAATTTCGGCTTGGCAATCAGTGAGTATACAGTCCCTTCTCCGCCCCGTCGGGCGCTTGAACTTGTGCCGTTGGATTGTTTCTCCCCAAGCTTTCTATGAATTCCAAGCATGTAACTGATAACTATTTAAAAACTGCCCTTACCTGAAGAAAGAATACTTTAAAGTCTTAGCAAAGGAAATGTTCTAGATGGGTTTTAAGTCGAGGACTTTCAAGGGTGGGAAGAAAACGAAAATCACTACATCAGGGAACACAAATACTGTTGAGAATGTCTCACACACACACCAACTACACACTTCAAGCAGGTAGGTTGTACACTTAGGTTGGGCCCATCCTATTTTAAGTGTATTGTTGGTGGACTTTAACCTGAGTCTAGGATGAATATTTTAATTTTGTTTTTAATTTATTTATTTATTTATTTATTTATTTTTTTTTGTTTTTAATTTAAATACACATTCCAAAGAATATACAGAAAGCATATAAAGCCCACCTTATACCATTTTAGCAAAAACGGCAAAAGAGATAATATGTGAATGACAGCCTCATAAAATGGTCTTTAAGTACTGGTTGTTTCCACTAAAGTTTTTCTTCCTACACAGAACAGAAATTGCAAACCAAATGTTGTACTTCATGCTAGTAAGTAACAGGAAAAAAAAAAATTCTGTGGCAAAAAAAAAAAAAAAAAAAACAACACATTGAAAATGAACTTTTTTCCAAGGAAAATCTAAATTCATTGCTGAATGTTGCAGGTATCTAGATCACCTCTAGATCAGCTCTTAAGGCAACTGGAGATTTATTTTCTCCAGAGAGTGCAACAGAGGATCTTTGGCTAAGGGGTCAACCATTGTTTATGAGAGATGTGTCCTCTAGTGAAATGAGGGAGATTAAGTGACAGCATGTCTTGATTTTCATGGTGGCACCACAGGATGTACACATTTCAGGTTTATTGAGTTGTCAAACCTGGAAGACTTACTATTAAGCTATTTATTACTATAAACAAAACAGTGTGAACATGGCAAAAGGATACACATATTGATCAATGAAACTGAAGTGAGACACCTAAAACAGATCCTTGTTATATGCCCAATTGATTTTTTTTTTTTCAAAAAAGGCACCAAAGCAGTACAATGGGGAAGAAGAGTCATTTCAGCAAATAGTGCTGGACCAACTAGATATCTCCTAGTGAGGAAAAAAATCTCAATCCCTACCTCACAACATACACAAAAGCTAATTTGAGTTTTATCACAGAACAAACCATGCAATCTATAAAGTTTTAGAAGAAAATGCATGAAAATGTTATTATGACTTGGCAGAAAGCAAGTATTTTCTAAATATTACACAGAGAAATAGGTAAAACAGAAAAATGATAAATTAGACTTTATCGATATGAAATGTCTTTTCATCCAAAGACACCATTAAGTAAATGAAAAAGCAAGCCATGGACTAGGAGAAAATATTCACAAAACGTATTTAACCAAGAACCTGTATCCAGAGTATATAATTAGCTCCTGCAATTCAGTATTAGAAATGGAAACACTCATCTTAAAAATGGGCAAAAGCTTAAACAGACATTTCAGACAGGAAAATATACTAGTGGCCAGTCAGTTCATAAAAGAGTACTCAATATCATTAGTTGTGAGAAAAATAAACAAGATTGAGATACCACTCCACCATTTTAGCATGGCAAAATTATAAAGTCAGAAAACACCAAATCTTGGTGAAGATGTGGAAAACCTAGAACTCATACATTTTTAGAGGGAATGTAACATGTTATAATCACTTTGGTTTGACAGTCTCCTATAAATTTAAACATAAACATCTTTTTTTTTCCTAGCAATTCTTCATCTAGATATTCTTCCAAGAGACTTTAAAACATGTACACACACACACACACACACACACAAATTTTAACAGGAACGTTCATAGCAGCTTTATTCACAATACCCAAAACTACAAACAACCTAAGTGTCTATTATCAGGACACTGGTAAATAAAGTGTGGTATACTAATTCAATGGAATACTGCTCAGCAATAAAAAGGAATGAACATCTGATATACTCAACAATGTGAATAAAACTCAGAGACATTACGCAGAAAGAAAGAACTGGACATAACAGTGGGCATTCTCCATGAGTCCATCTACAGGAATTCTTAGAAGCAAAACTAATTTAAGATGCAAAACATCAGCACAGTGGCTTTCAAAAATAATGCAAAGGAAAATGACAATGAGGAAGATCATTCTGCTTGATTATTAATTAATCATCAACCATATCCAGACACAGCTAACAATGGCAAAATGAATTAGACTACTTTTTTCTTTGCTTTCTTTCTTTCTTTCTTTCTTTCTTTCTTTCTTTCTTTCTTTTTTTTTTTTGAGATGGAGTTTTGCTTTGTTGCCCAGGCTGGAGTGCAGTGGTGCAATCTCACCTCACTGCAACCTCCAACTCCTGGGTTCAAGCAGTTCTCCTGCCTCAGCTTCCTGAGTAGCTGAGATTACAGGTGCCTGCCACCATGCCCAGCTAATTTTGGTATTTTTAGTAGAGATGGGGTTTCACCATGTTGGCCAGGCTGATCTTGAACTCCTGACCTCAAGTGATCTGCCTGCCTTGGCCTCCCAAAGTGCTGGGATTATAGGCATGAGCCACCACACCTGGCCTAAGACTACTCTTATTAGCTCCATTTTATAGAAGAAAGAATGGAGGCACATAAAGTTTAAGTTATTTATCCAAGGCCACACAGGGGCAGAACTAGATTTACAAACCAGAATACAGGTGTGATTTGAGCACAGATCAGACCCAGTCTTTCTTCTTCTTGTGCTCTAATATCTTGAGCGCAGATTAGACCAGGTCTTTCTTCTCCTCAGTTTTAGGTCTTTCTGGTTTTCTCACCTTGTAGGGGTGAGAAAAGGAGAGAGAAGAAGGGAGAAGGCAAGAGAGGGAGGGAGTGAGAGGTGGAAGCACAAGGATCTATAGCTGTCAAAGAGCACAGCAGGAAACTACTGTAAATGTTGTTACATCAAGGGTTATACAAGTTTCCGGGAGACTGAACTGTTGGTCTGCAAGTTGTGGATTTTATAGTGGTTAAGCATCGTGCTGAGATCAGAAAATGAAATTAAGAAGAATTATAGATTTAAAAATAAAAATAAAAACACACGTTTCTGGAAGAAAATGCAGGAAAATATATGCACAATTGTAGGGTAGGAAAGGTGTCTTAGAGGTCACAAAAAAATAAAATTGGATTTCATCAAAATTAAAAACTGCTACTCATCAAAAAATTACCACAAGAAAGAAGGCAAGCCTTCTTAAGACTGGGAGAAGATATTTGCAGTATGCTTATTTGAAAAATAACTCAGATATTGAATATTTAGAGAGAACTTTTAGACATTAATAATAAAAGCCAAGCTATTTAAAAATGAGCAAAATACATGAATAGGCTTTCTTCACACACACAAAATTTCTAAATGGCCAAAAGACATAAGAAAAAATGTTCAAAATCATTACTTATTAGGGAAACACAAATTAAAACTTCAGTGATGAGCTACTTTTATGCAATGCTATGGTCTGAATGTTTGTGTGTCTGCATCCCCCCACCAAATTTATTTGTTGAACTCCTAATCCCCAAGTTGGTGGTAATAGGAAGTTTAGGCCCTTGGAAGCTGATCAGATCATGAGGACTCTGCCTTCATGCATAGGATTAGTATCTTTATAAAAGAGGCTGGAGGGAGCTTGTTTGCCCTTCCACCGTGTGAGGACACATGGAGAAGGCACAGCCTATAAACCAGAGAGTGAGCCCTCATCAGACACAAAATCTGCTGGCACCTTGAACTTGGACTTCTCAGCCTCCAGAACTGTGAGAAATAAATTTCTCTTGTTTGTAAGCTACTTGGTTTAAGGTATTTTAACAGCTTGAATGGAAGAATCTTGAAAGACAAGAAGTACTGACAAGAATGTGGAGTAACTATAACTCTCGTTGCTGGTGAGAAGGTAAAATAGCACAACCACTTTGGACAACTGTTTGGCAGTTTATAATGAAGTTAAATTTAGACCTACTCCATGACCTAGCCACTCCACTTCAAAGTATAAACAAACTCAAGAAAAATGAGTGCACATGTCTACAAAAAGAATAGTACTAGAATATAGCAGCTTTGCTCATGAGAGCCAGAATTGGAAATAACCCAGTCAACCACACAGAATTAATTGTCATTAATAACACCAAAATAATATACTCAAAACATGGATGCATATCAAAAACATTATGCTGCATGAAATTAGAAGTCAGACACAAAAATGTATATTCATTTATGTGAATTTCAGAAACAGTCAACATTCATCTGTGAAGATAGAAATCAGAATGGTTTGCCTAAGTGAAAGGAAGGTAGGTGGGAATCTACAGGAGGTTATTGACCTTTCTGGGCTGATGGAAATTTTCTATAACTTGATCTAGGTGATGGTTACATTTCTATGCCCTTAAGATTTGTGCATTTTACTGTTTGTGAATTATACTTCAGTAATGTAGTATAATTACATTAAACTACCAAAAAATGGGGTGGGGGAAGTGGAGGATGGCATCCAGTTTAGGTTCTATTACATTTATTGGGTTTTACATTATCAGATTTTATTGTAAAGTACCCTGTTGAATGAGAACTCATACCAAGCTCATTGTCATTGCATCTAAAAAGGCCTTACTGACCTTTGAAATATCTCAGCCAGAAAAATGGTTATTACCACACCATTACATCAGTTGAAGCTACAGACAAGGCTCCTGGAGAGTCAGGGCTCTTTACCTTTTGAGATGGTTCCTGCACATGCTCAGACACACGGCCCCTTCTAACCTTCCCCAAAGACTCTGCCCTAGGTCAGTGCACTGTGGGGGTTTCCTTCTCTTGTCCTGACTGTGTTGCAGGGAGACACAGCCCTACTCTCTGACCACAGCTACTGGGTGCAGTTGGTAAGGGGATTTAAAAAGTGAAACTGTAACACATACCAAATCTTGCCAAGAAGGAAGCCAGATGCTACTGCGGCTCCAATTCCAGCCAAGGTTGCTTCGGCCACAACGAAGAGTGCTAACTGTTATACTATCATGGTGCATCATAAACCTGGGGTTGCCAGTGGGCTGCTTTTAATATTTTTGATGCAAAAACATCCACAATATTTTCCTGTTTTGCTCTTGGATAGCTACAAGTTCTTGTGTTTTTTTTCTCTTTCATGTCCTTTTTCTATTTCTTCCCATTCAAATACATGACAAAAACAATTCTTATCTCTCAGGATCCAGGCTTTGCCTCTGCACAAGTCTCCTGGGAGGTCTCATTGTCCCTGCTGTTTCCCTCTTCATGTCTCCTTTGGTCCCTGCCCCTTTCCTGATCTTGCCCACTGACCCCACAGACCCCTTAGATCTCAGATCTGTTGAGAGCCAGGAGCTGGAGCAGCGCAGATGGCGCACTCTAGGCCCCTTTGTGGCCTACCCCATGGGACATTGCACACTTGGAAATCTGTTGACCAGCATAAAGCCTTTAAAAAAAGAACTCCCCACTTTGAAAAAAACCTTTCATTTATTTTCCACTCTCAGAATTTTCCAAAGGACTAAAAGCTTAAAGATGACAAAGTGTGAAAATGAAGGCCAATCAAATGAAAAAGCAATGGTTATTTATTCTGACACTAGGGCATCAGCCAGCGGCACTTGCATTTCGACGGAGCCTAGAAGGCAGGCAGAGGAGTGGGACAGCTTTAGAGCTGAGGAAAGGGAAGGCTTCAGGTGTGCCCTGATTGGAGGCTGTTGGTGTGGGGGAGGGAGGCTAACTAGAAGGGGGACATCCTGTGTGCTTGGTTATGGGTGCATATTTGGCTTTCCCTGGTTCGTCCTAAGTTGCAAGTGGGAAGATAAATTAGGGAAAGTGTCAGTTGCTAACCAAGCTCTGGCCATTTGGAGCCGATTGTTATGGAAGTTATTGTTTGTTACTACAGATAACTGCTCCCCGTGAGTCTGACTTATATAATAGCAGGCTGGCTTCCCCGGTTGTTTGTAGATAAGGAAGTTGATTTCCTGTACAGGTGGCCCCTGGTAGTGGATCAGAGTTCTATTTTTACGTATAATCCGGCCACTGTCCGATTGTATATTCAGTCTCTCAAATGTATTATTAATTCAACTAGTCCTAATTGAGCGCCCTGGGCGTTTCAGCTTCCCTGGGGCCCAAGTCGCTCTAACAGGAGTCGCGGTCCCCGCGTCTCCGGAGGCGCTGGCTTCTGAGTTAGGTGAGGGGACAAGACGGGGCGCAGGGCGTTTCGGAATCACCCAACGCACAGGTTTCAAACTTGACAAACAAGTGGATTCGTCGCTCTGACTGCTCAGGCTTTCCGAGGCTTTGGAGATTACCCAGTCATTTTGCAAAAGGTGCATGGTGTTAGCTAGCGTTTAGTGACAGCTTACTCTCTTTTCGAATGAAAGCAAAAGCTTAGCTGTGTCTCTGTGGCGCAATCGGTTAGCGCGTTTGGCTGTTAACCAAAAGGCTGGTGGTTCGACCCCACCCAGAGGCGTCTGTACCCTTTTATAACTCCCAAGGTGGTCTGCTCCCTTGAAGACTACATACCTCACTTCCCCTCCTGTCATCTAGTGGCTGCTTCTCATCCTCCAAGAAGGTCTCTGCCTGGGAAGGAATGTAGTTGGAGGGTACAGAAGTTCCTTGGACTAGGGAACAAGAGAAACTGTGTGTGATCTGTTCAGGGCTTCTGGGTGAAATCTTGTTTCTGTTTGTCTGTGCCCTTGGGCTGTTGACAAGCTATTTGTACCTCAATATTTTTTCAACTGTAATATGAGGATGGTAATAATACCTCATTTGCAGGATGTGCCTAGATTTAATAATTGCTCGATCAATAATGTTATCAGTAGAATCAAGATTATTATTGCCCCCTGCATTATTTTTGATGAAGGCATTTCTTCTTTTGTTTATTCCATCATCTAATCCTTTACATGTTGTTTTTGAAATTAAGTTGGTTCCATGATTTTCCTGTAATCTTTTTTTTTTTTTTTTTTTTTTGAGACGGAGTCTCGCTCTGCCGCCCAGGCTGGAGTGCAGTGGCCGGATCTCAGCTCACTGCAAACTCCGCCTCCCGGGTTCACGCCATTCTCCTGGCTCAGCCTCCCGAGTAGTTGGGACTACAGGCGCCCGCCACCGCGCCCGGCTAGTTTTTTGTATTTTTTAGTAGAGATGGGGTTTCACCGTGTTAGCCAGGATGGTCTCGATCTCCTGACCTCGTGATCCGCCCGTCTCGGCCTCCCAAAGTGCTGGGATTACAGGCTTGAGCCACCGCGCCCGGCTGATTTTCCTGTAATCTTATCTACTCAGGAGGCTGAGGCACAAGAATCACTTGAACCTGGGAAGCAGGGTTGCAGTGAGCCAAGATCATGCCACTGTACTCCAGCCTGGGCCACAGAGCGAGACTCCATCTCATACGCACAAACATACAAAATAAAATAAAAAATAAAAGGAGTGTTGCCCTCCTGACTTAACTAAGGGGAGGTACAACAGGTGACATGAGGGACATTGAGCAGTAGGGTATCTCCCCATCTCTTCAGCTAAACCTTCAAGATATTTTGTATAGCTATAATTTGTTTCTGTGGTGAGTAGGTCTGGAGAAGACCAGGCTAGAGTCACCTCTTTTTTTTTTTTTTTTTTTTGAGACGGAGTCTCGCTCTGTCGCCCAGGCTGGAGGGCAGTGGCCGGATCTCAGCTCATTCCAAGCTCCGCCTCCTGGATTTATGCCATTCTCCCGCTTCAGCCTCCCGAGTAACTGGGACTACAGGCGCCCGCTACCTCGCCCTGCTAATTTTTTGTATTTTTTAGTAGAGACGGGGTTTCACCGGGTTAGCCAGGATGGTGTCGATTCCTGACCTCGTGATTCACCCGCCTCGGCCTCCCAAAATGCTGGGATTACAGGCTTGAGCCACCGCGCCCGTAATAGCTTTGTGCCAAGCAGCTTTCACAAGGGAAGAAAAACGTTATTGGTGTCTGATATTTATTACTCCACTCTTTCCTCTGTAAATGGCAAGGGTGAATTAGTATGCTATCTATATTAGTCAAGGTTCTCCAGAGAAACAGAATCATCTATCTATTATCTATTTTTATTGATTTATTTTAAAGAATTCGCTCACATGATTGTGAAAGTTCGAGGCAGGGAGGCTGGAGACCCAGGGAAGAGTTGTTATGCAAGTCCTAAAATATTCTGTTGGTAGAATTTCCTCTTCTTCTAGGAAGGTCAATCTCATTCCATTCAGGCCTTCACCTGATTGGATGAGGTCCACCCACATGACATAGGACAACCTGCTCTACTCAAAGTCTACTAATGTAAATGTTACTCTCATCCAAAAGACCCTTTCTCAGAAACCTCTGAAATCATATTTGACCACATACCTGGGCACTGTGGTCTAGCCAAGTTAACACATAAAATTAACCATCACACTGTCTCTATATTATTCCTTGACAGTTTTTCTTTTTTCCTGCTATTTCCACAAAGATTTGCCCACGTGAGACATATCATCACAGCTAATAGAATCCTGCACCTTACGGGCATTCCATGTAGACCTGTAATCTCAGAGTTATTGGCATATGTTCCCTCAGTTCATCTGTTGAATCTCATGAGCAGAAATTGAGCTATTTGACTTTTAGACACTAAATGTAATTCTTAGACAAGTATTTTTTCTCTCTCCCATTTGTACATTGTTGACTATTTTTTCCCATCAGTGATCAATATGGAATTCTGTTTTTGATTTTATGAAATGAACATCTGGGGATAGTGGTTAACAGGAATACATTATCTGTTAGGTGGTAGCTGACAGCTTATCTAGTCTGTGAGTCTTTTTGGATTGGCTATTTGTTTGTCTTGAGGTTCTTAGTATTTCCTAGTATTTGAGTCTGCAGTGTTGGGAAGTGGTTCACATCTTATCTATCTAATACTAGATAAAATCCTGTGAGTCCAACAGGTGTCAATATCTGCAAAAGTGGAATATCTTTTGATCTACTATTGAGTCACATTTGATCCACAGGATGATCTCCATACACAATGATTTTCCCTAAGAACTCTGACTTCAATATATTGCTCTAGCTAAAGGGGATCTTGGAACAGAAAGAAAACTGAATTTCTGGCATCCAATATTCTACTTTCTTAGACTAAAGTTCCTAAACCCTATACCCATTAATTTCCCATTCTTCCCTCCCTATCCCCTGGCACAACCACCTTTCTATTTCATCTCTAACGAATTTAACTACTCTAGGTACTTCATATAAGCAGAATTATGTAGTATTTTTCCCTTTGTGATTGGTTTATTTCACTTAGCATAATGTCTTCAGGTTCATCTCTGTTGTAGCATGTGTCCGAATTTCTTTTCTTTTTTAAGGCTGAATAATATTCCATTGCAGGTATTTGCCACATTTTGTTTATTCATTTACCTGTTGTTGGACACTGGGGTTGTTTCCATTCTTTAGCTATTGTAATACTGCTATTGATGTAGGTGAACAAATATCTCTTTGATTCCTTGCTTTCAGTTCTTTTGAGTATATATTCAGAAGTAAAATTGTTGGATCATGTGATATTATTTTTAATATTTTGAGTAACCACCATATGGTTTTCCACAGTAGCTGTACCATTTTATTAGGTTGGTGCAAAAGTAATTGCAATTTTTGCTATTAAAAGTAATGACAAAAACCACAGTTACTTTTGCACCAACCTAATACATTCCCAACAACAGTGCACAGGGGTTTCAATTTTTCCACATCATCACCAACACTGGTAATTTTCTTTCCCTCTTTTTAAAATAATAGCCATCTTGTAGGTCTTACTTTTAATTTCCATTTTCTCCTCGAAATC
Organism: Macaca fascicularis; assembly: GCF_037993035.2. Taxonomy (NCBI): domain Eukaryota; kingdom Metazoa; phylum Chordata; class Mammalia; order Primates; family Cercopithecidae; genus Macaca; species Macaca fascicularis. The sequence goes on from NC_088375.1 coordinate 111,535,296, forward strand.
TTGCACACTGAGCAAGAAGGAGGGAATGTGCGTCTTAGTGAGATCTTCTTAGTTCCCACCAAGCCTAATGGCTCAGAGCAAGGGTCTGGATGAGTCCTGGCTCTCAATCTCATAGAGATGATGGGACCCTTGGAAAGGTAAGTTCAGTCTTTCAGTGCAATGTTCTCACCTGCAACAAGGGGTTATAATAATCGACACTATCGACTGGGCGCGGTGGCTCAGCCTGTAATCCCAGCACTTTGGGAGGCCAAGGTAGGCAGATCTCCTGAGATCAGGAGTTTGAGACCAGCCTGGCCAACATGGTCAAATCCCATCTCTACTAAAAATACAATAATTAGCTGGGCAGGATGGTGGGGGCCTGTCAGCCAGCTGTTCAGGAGGCTGAGGTAGGAGAATCGCTTGAACCCGGGAGGCAGAGGTTGCAGTGAGCCAAGATCACGCCACTACACTCCAGCCTGGGTGACAGAGAGAGACTCCATCTCAAACAACAGCAGCAACAACAACAACAACCAAACAAAAAAATCAACACTATCTTGTAGGGTTGTTACTTGGACTAAATAAGTTACTAGACAGTAAAACACTTAGGAACCATGCCAGTCATATGATAATGCTCTTCAAACAGTTATTATTATTATTATTATTATGTCTTTGTTTTCATTTCTAACTGTGCCAGTGAGAACTTTCAACATTCCCTAAAATAAATTAGAAATGTTCAATGGTTTAGTTGACCTCTTCTCCCCACATTAATGGCCAGGTGTCTGAAAAACTGGTTACTTGAAGGATCTACTCAAAGTGCAGACATAGAATTCTATAGGAGGATTCTATCCCCTACAGGATCTCTGTTATTGCACCAGGGGACTGGATCCAACCTTATCAAATTCTTGGACCTTGGGCAGGCATGATTGTTTAGTTCATGGTAGACAATCTTTTGCACTTGATTCTAGCAAGAGCCTTTAATACCCATTCAGACTTACCTAAGTATTACAAGAAAAATGCAAGTATGTACCTACCAGTGGCCTCTTCTCTTTTTTTTTTTTCTTCAGAAATCAAGGTAAGAAAATTTGATTTACCTGGAATTTGTAGATTTCCTCTTTCAGTTACAATAGAGTTTTGTAGCAAACCAGCACTCCCTTTGAAAAGAAGTAGATAAAATCTTGTTTAAAGGAATACTGTTTGAAGTCTTTGAAAAGCTAGGACCCACAGGGCCAGCTACAGAACGGGGGTGGAGAGAGAGAGGGAGAGAGAGAGAGAGAAAGAGAGAAGATCATTGGAATTAAATAATTTTTCCCCTCAGGGCATTTGCTAGTTCTTGGCAAGGGACAAGAGGCTGAGAAGCTGGGGAGAGGGCAGTGGTTAGGAATCAGAGAAAACAGCAGCACTTTAAGTAACCTCATGGGGTTGGGGAATGGGTAGACATGTGAAGCTGTCCTGGTATTCTGACTTGAAAAGCCAAGATTCTAGAGTGAATTGAGATGTGAACTGAACATTTGGTAAACGTTTTCCCCTCAAGGCATTTGTGAATTCAGCTCTGTGCTGGTGAGAGGCTAGCAGAGAGTGGCTGAAAGCAGTTTGCATTGGTAAGGATGCAAAGGAGACAGAAATTAAAATTCAGTACCTTCTAAAAAAATGGTGCCTCTCAGATTGGGAGCCCCAGAAGTCTATAGCCTAGGAATGTGGGCAAACCAGATATAGACTGAGTCTTCCCATCAGTGCAAGCAAAGGTGGGTGGGATGGGAGTTTGGAAGGTAAAAATTGACTTCATATTAAATGAAACCCCTACACATTGCTACTGCAAGGGAAAGGAAGCAAGTATTGCATTGAGATATATTATTTATTATGTATTAAAAGGTAATACAACATGATACTAAATTTATTAGTCATACTTAGATGATCATTCTCCAGTTGTAGGCACTATACTCTTGAAAGAATGTAGGAAGTGAAAACCTGGAGAGTTCCTAAAAAGGAACAGTAAGAATCAGTAGAAGTTAAAAAAAAAAATTAAGGAAATCCACAAGAATTGTTTTTATTGAAATTGTCTGCTGAGAAAATGTTTTGATGTTTTCAAGGAGAGGTATACTTAGGTTATTTTACTGTGGTTAGAAATTGGTTGACAATATAAGCAAAAGGGTACACAAACATTAGAGCTGGCTGTTGAGGGGTGGCCTCCACTGATATAGAGACCTCCAGGGTGAAACAGGCAGCCTTGCATTGAGTGTGGCTATCAGAAAGCAGGGCTTCCTTGGGTTCTGTAGCTACTTCCACATTCTAATTCTGTGATTGTGACTCAAGAGCCGGCAACCTGAGTCTTCTCCATAGCACTATTGTTGATGTCCCAGTGACATGGGATTTGAGCTCTGGCATTTGAGCTCTGCCATGTTCCTGCCTTCATGACTCTCAAAACTTGTGGAAGCAAAATTGCTTCCTGACTTCTGAAGGAATATTCCCTGGGAACTTTATAAGAACCTTATCTCAACTATAAGAAACAAAAATACTTACCCCTTAGCTCAGTTTAAACCCCATTTGTTATCATTCATTTATTTCATCATTTGCCTGTTTTTTCTAAACACTTGTGGGACCTCCACATCCTCCTCGTAACAACACCCCCCACCCCACTCCCCGCACTTGCTGCATCTTTCCTTTACCCAGTGGATTGTTGGGTCCTCATGGCTGAGGAAGTTGTATGCTTCACTCTTTACTTCCTGGTAGGCTCTGCTCTTGAGATTCTATCCTCCTACAGGATCTTCACTAATAATCTAATCTCTGTAAGCCGTAATTTTGTTTCAATTCTTTAGGTAGCTTTGGAGAAAAGCCTGGCCATTGTGGAGACGTAGACATCTTTCTTCTCTGTCCTTCCTTTCAAAGACGGCTGTAAGAGAACTCTTCATGAGAAAATGTCCCAGCTGAAGGCTGGGATGCATCAGCCCTCAGAGAAGAAGGGACCTGCTGAGAAGGAAGTGAGTGAGCAGAAGCCTCAGCCTGAGGAAGCAGAATTCTCCTCTGTATCCCGCAGTGGGTAAGAGACTTCCCACTATCAGCATTAAGTCATCGATCGTCAGAGTAGCTTTCAGGGCCCGCAGCCAGCCTCCATACCTTAATTGTAGGACTTTCTCTTAACACCTTCCTGGAAATTTCTTTAGAGAAAAATCTATTACAGTTTTATTAGTAATGACTTTATATTATTCAGAGAAATTTGGTTTTATTCTAACTAACATTGCATGTATTCACCAAATATATGGTCTTCATGGTTACCTGAGCTGGAAATCTTCCAGTCACGTGAGTGGTCTCTCTTCTGGATCCCCAGGAGCATGTAGGAATCTCCTATTTCTTCATATGTTGCTCCGGTGAATGCTGAACCATCCCAGTTCCCGAGGAGGTAGATTTATACAGAGGCCCCTCCATTCTACTCCATCCCCTATGGAAACTCAGGTCCTGGCTTCTGGAATGGCAATTTTGATAAGCTCAATTTTAAAAATAAGCTTGCAGAATTGTCAAATAGAGGCCCATTGGCTAGATTTGTCAGTTAGTTTTTAATGGCCATTTTCCTATAGCTTTTTGGAAGCATTTAAATAATATGGGGTTAATCCATTACACATTTGCCTGTGAGCACCAGTTACTGAAATACTAAGTTACTGAAATCACTAATTTGTCTAAGTGGTTGGTGCACAGCTTTGGAAGTGATTCAAATCCTGCTTCATGCTCCATTAGGTCACTGCCCAATATATTCCACTTAAATTTCACTGACCCAGAGAATAATGTTAGTTAGAGGTAAAATAACTCTAGGCCAGGTGCAGTGGCTCACGCCTGTAATCTCAGCGCTTTGGGAGGTTGAGGTGGGCGGATCACTTGAGGTCAGGAGTTGGAGACAGCCTGGCCAATATTGTGAAATCCCTTCTCTACTAAAAATACAAAAATTAGCTGGGCATGGTGGTGGGCTCCTGTAATCCCAGCTACTCAGAAGGCTGAGGCAGAAGAATTACTTGAACCCGGGAGGTGGAAATTGCAGTGAGCCAAGATCGCACCACTGCACTCCAGCCTGGATGACAGAGCGAGATTCCATCTCAAACAAAACAAAACACCCAAAAAACTCAAGAGTCAGTTAGTCTCATTTCATCATTTTAGAACGAGAACACTTAGGCCCTAAGAGACAGTCATTTGATCAAAGTTGCATAATAGCCTCTGGCAGAGATAACATTAGAATCCTGTGCTCTCACAAAGCCTACACTACACCTACTTTATCAAATATATTTTTAAAAATTATACTCCTGTGATCATTCTTTTTTTAATAGACTTTTTAAGAGCAGTTTTAAGTTCACAGCAAAATTGAGTGGAAAGTAACAGAGTTCCCATATGCCCCTTACCCATGCACAGACATAGCCTCCCTCACTATCCACATCTTGCCCCCGAGTGATAACATTTGTTACAATTGATGAACCTATGTTAACTCATCATCACCCAAAGTCCACAGTTTACAGTGGGGTTCATTCTTGGTGGTGTATATCCTATAGGTTATGACACAAGTATAAATGTATAATGACATGTATCCACTATTATAATGAATGACTACTCTCTGCCCTAAAAATCCTCTGTGCTCTGCTTATTCGTTCTCCTTTTCACCCTAACACCTGGCAACCACTGATCTTTTTACTGTCTCCACTGTTTTACCTATTCCATAGTGTCATATAGTCAGAGTCATACAGTATGTAGCTTTTTTAGATTGGCTTCTTTCACTTAGTAATACACACTTAAGTTTCTTTCATGTCATCATGGCTTCATAACTCATTTCTTTTTAGTACCAAATAATATTCCATTGACTGCATGTACCAAAATGAATCCATTCACCTACTGAAGGACATCTTGGTTGCTTCCAAGTTTTTGCAGTTATGAATAAAGCTGCTATAAACATCATGTGCAGGTTTTTGTGTGAAGTTAAGTTTTTACCTCATTTGGGTAAATACTAAGGAGCAGATTGCTAGGTCATTTGGTAACAGTATGTTTAGTTTCACAAGAAAATGCCAAACTGTCTTCCAAAGTGGCTGTACTATTTTGCATTCCCACCAGCAATGAATGAAGATACCTGTTGTTCCACATCCTTACCAGCATTTGGTGTTATCAGTGTACTGGATTTTGCCATTCTAATAGGTGTAGAGTGGTATCTCATTGTTTTAATTTGCATTTCCCTAATGACATGATGTTGAGCATCCTTTCATATTCTTATTTACCATCATCTTTGGTGAGGTGTCTGTTCAGGGTTTTTTGCTCATTTTTTATGGTGTTGTTCATTTTCTTATTGTTGAGTTTAAGAGTTCTTTGTGTATTTGGGATAATAGTCCTTTACCAGATATGTCTTTTGCAATTATTTTCTCCCAGTGTGTTGTCTTCTCATTCTCTCGATGTGTCTTTTGCAGAGCAGAAGTTTTTAATTTTAATGAAGTCCAGATTATCAGTTATTTCTTTTATGGATCATGCCTTTTGTGTTATATCTGAAAAGTAATCATATAACTGGGCTCAGTGGCTCACACCTATAATCACAGGCTTTGGAAGGCTGAGGCAAGAGGATCACTTGAGCCCAAGGGTTTGGCTGCAGTAAGCCATAATCACACCATGATCACACCATGGTGTGATTATGCTGCAGTGAGCCATGATCATGCCCTCCAACAAATAAATAAAATAATTTATTTATTTAGAGACTGTCTCTAAATTAAAATTGGTATTGCATTGAATCTTTAGATCAATAAATAAAATAAATAAAAAGTCATCACCAAACACAAGGTCATCTAGATTTTCTGCTGTTGTTATCTTTTAGGGGTTTATAATCATTTTCTGTTTTACATTTAAGCCTATGATCCATTTTGAGTAAGTTTTCATGAAGAATGTGAAGTCTGTGTCTAGATTCACTTTTTTTGCATGTGGATGTCCAGTTGTTCCAGCACCATTTGTTGAAAATACCATCTTTTGTCCATTGCCCTTGTCCCTTTGTCAAAGATCAATCTGCTATATTTTGGAGTCTTCTGGAATCTCTATTCTGTTCCACTGACTTATTTGTCTATTCTTTCACAAATCTCATACTGTCCTGATTACTGTAGCTTTACAGTAAGTCTTGAAACCAGGTCAAATCAGCCCTCTGTTCCTTTTCAATATTGTGTTGGCCATTCTGGGTCTTTTGCCTCTCTATGTAAACCTTAGCATCTATTAGTTGATATTCACAAGATTTATTTGCTGAGATTTTGATTGGTATTGCATTGAATCTTCAGATCAAGTTGGGAAGAACTGACGTCTTGACAATATTTAGTCTTCCTGTTCATGAACACAGAATATCTCTCTGTGTATTTAGTGCTTCTGTGATCTCAACAGAGTTTTGTAGTTTTCCTCATACAGATCTTGTACATGTTTTGTTAGATTTTACCTTGACATAATCACTTACTAGTTTCAGGAGATTTTTGTTGACAATTCTTTCATATTTTCTTTCTTTTCTTTTTCTTTTTCTTTTCTTTCTTTTCTTTTTTTGAATCAGTGTCTCGCTTTGTCGCTCAGGGTGGAGTGCAGAGTGGCATGATCTCAGCTCACTGCAACCTCCGCTTCCTGGGTTCAAGCACTTCTCCTGCCTCAGCCTCCCAAGGATTACAAGTGCATGTCACCACCCCCGGCTAATTTTTGTATTTTCAGTAAAGATAGGTTTCACCATGTTGGAGATTTTGTATAATACATAGATAACTGCATCATGTGTGAACAAATACAGTTTTAGTTCGTCTTTTCTAATCTGTATACCATTTATTTCCTTTGCTTATCTTACTGCATTAGCTAGGATTTCCAGTATGATGTTGAAAAGGAGTGGTAAGAGAGGAAATCCTTGCCTTATTGTTGATGTTAGTGAGAAAGCTTCTAGTTTCTAGTATGACATTAGTGTAGAGTTTCTATAGATGTTCTTTATCAAGTTGAGGAAGTTCTCCTCTATTCCCACTTTGTTGAGAGTTTTTATGATGAATGAGTGTTGAATTTTGTCAAATGCTTTTTCTTCATCTATTAATATGATCATGTGATTTTTCTTCTTTAGCAAGTGGCAGGGAAAATGACAATCTCAGAAGGGATCTTTCACATAAAGATTGTTTTCATTTCCTTCATTCCTTTTACCATATTCAGGACACTAAACATATGCTAGAATTCAGTGTGTGGCCTCCTTTGGTGATACTCTCAAGTCCCTTCTCCTAAATTGCTATAACCTATCAGTTATTCCTATCCAACTTTACTTCTTTTTTTCTACTTTAGGAAGTATCATTCCTTGATTCAGGATCAGGCTCGAGAGTTAACCCATCTACGGCAGAAGATGAAGCTTGGCAGAGTGGCCTCTGAGCTTCTCATTCAGCATGTCAAGAACACAGTAAAGGCCTTTGAGGAGCTACTCCACAGCAATAACATTGACCACTATATGGAGCAGCACTTCCGCGAGCAGCTGGCCAAAGGAAGCCAGCTGGCAGAGAGCCTTGCCAGAAAATTCAGCACGGGTAAGTTGGCTGCAGAGCTTAGGAAGATTTTCGGTCTTTCCCAAGGTCCTAAGTTCACAGGATCCCACCCCCATTCACAAGTCACTTTTCAACTGGTGTCCTGCTTTGTAATTACCACCTTAAGACCATGACAGAGTCAGGACTGGCTGGTGAGGAGCTCCAAGAAGAAGGGTTGAGGATGCCATGATGACCACCAGCACCTCCATCCCTCATGGAATATGACTGTGAGGGCAGGAGGCATCCCCGGGGATGATGGTATTTATTTGAAACTAATTGGCAGAAAGACAGAAGGATCAAGGGCAGCTGAACTGGGAAGGGCCCTGAACTGGGAATCCAAAGACCCTACCTCTAGCTTATGTGTGTTCCTTACTAGCTCTGGACAGGTTAATATTTATTTTGATTTCTATTTCTCTACCTAAAAAATTAAGTCAAATAATACCAGTCCTTGAATGTTGCATTATTGTTCTAGGGATTAAATAAGTAACATTAATCAGCGCACTTCAAAAAAATGAAAAAGAATCATGTTGACTTTGGCATGGTTTAGGCGCTGTGTGTACTAGTACAAGGTGTTGAGATAATTAGCTGTTTCAGGAGCCTTTTACATGAAATTTCTCCCTGAGGACCCAAGGGCACATAGTAGCAGAGGGCGAGTTCACTGTGCTGTCTCCTCATGGCAGGTGGGACAGGGATGTCTATCATCTTGGAGAAGGGAGAAGGTTCTGCATGAAATCTATGGTGGAACACACAGCCAGGCGTTTGGGTGCTGGCCTTGTGCCAGGACTTGGAGGCTTTGACTGGAGTGGTCCAGAGGGCAGCTGGATACGTGTCCCATGATCTGTGGGAATAAAGACATTTTTAGCTTTTTGCTGTGACTCAGGGCAAAGCAAGTAGAGATGATGACCTTCATGGTGGGCTCAGGAAAGCCTGCCAGGCAAGCTCTCTAAAGACTCAACCCAAGATCTGGGAAAATTCAGAGTATCCTGGAATCAAGGCAAGCATCAGGTAGTTAGGTCTCTGGTCCCAGATAGAACTCCGTGTTTGTCTGCAGTCTGGGAAATGAGACCCACTTAAAGCATGACTGGTCCTTTTGAATTTTGTTCTCAGATGACTGTACAACTAAGAAGAATCAAGTAGGACAGGTGCCTTCGACTCTCAGGTAACTCCAAATTTTCAGGGACTATCGAAGATGTAATCTGGTGAAGGATCCAGAAGCAAGAGCCAGAAGCTCAAAGAAATAGTAGCATACACGGCCAGTAAAAAAACAAATAGCTTATTTATTCATTAAACCATTATGTATCCTTAGTGATAAGGCAGTCTCACTTTTAAAAATTTTTTAAAAATGTATTATTCTTTTATTTTCACCAATTAATTCACCAGTTTAGTAATATAGAGCTGCTCTAACCTATCTGGGTCTTAGGAGTCTTCTGAACCTCCAGGGATTTCCCTTATTTAAAGACCAGAGTAAGATTATATCTGATTTCTTCAAGGGTGACCCAAGGAGTGCTGGAAGATGTTAAACAGCTACAAATTTTCCTTGCAAACAAAAGTTTATACTGTGTCTCTATACTTAGGGAAGGAGATCTAGAAACTGCGACACCAGTGAGGCTACATTGCCCGGGGAATCTGTTTTAAACGGCCTACGGCAAATACTATTTAAAAAACTATGTTCACAGAGTGAGTTGAACTTTTTTTTTCTTTTTACATTTTTTAAAATTTATTTTTGAGATGAGGTCTTGCTCTGTTGCTCAGGCTGGAATGCAGTGGTACGATCACTGCTCACTGCATCCTTGACCTCCTGGGCTCAAGTGATCCTCCTCAGCCTCCTGAGTAGCTGGGACTACAGGTGCACACCACTACACCCAGCTCATTTTTTATTTTTATTTTTTGTAGACAGAGGGTCTCTACTATGTTTCTCAATTTGGTCTTGAATTCCTGGGCTCAAGCAATTCTCCTGCCTTGGCCTCCCAGATTGCTGGGATTACAGGCATGCGCCACCATGCCCATACCTGGAGTTGAACTCTTATGGGTCTCTGGGTGTCTTGTGAAGGAAGCATGAGTGTTATTTAAAGGGCCCGTTAAGGCTTCTCTTTTCCTCAGGATGTTTGTAGCCAATGCACCAGACAACTGCTGCTCTCCCTGCCCCCTGCCTTCCCTCCATACTCTATCCCTAAACAGAGATGAATTGTTTGGCTTCTCCTCTGAAGGAATGATCCTCTTGACCTCCCCTTTACTTCTCCTGTGAGCCTCCAGATTAGTACAGCTGTGGCATTAGGTGGCCTTTATTTTTTCTTCCTTCTTACCGCACTAGTATCTTGAGGAAGATGCATAATATGAGTAAAGTGACAGAAGTCCTAGAGACCAAGCGGGATGCCCAGTCCCAGACTCAGCCCCAGATCTGGTGCAACAACCACACCCGGTCTGCCCCACATCACTCCCTGAGCAGCACGTCTCCACAGCTTGACAAGCAGGAAGTGCGTCCTTCAGTGACTGTAGTCAGTGAGTACCCACATGGTTCCAGTTTTTCGGTGCTCACACATTATCTAGGCCAAGAGGTGGCATCTTTGCAGCTGGGCCCTATAGATCCACCGTGATGCACCTAGTCGGACATAGCTATGGGACTCAGTGCTCAGCATAAGCCCCAAAGGTTTCTGGTAGCTTTTCTCCATTCCCAGTCTCACATGTCATCAGTCACTAGATCCTCTCTGACACATACATGGTGTTGGACTTGGGGGGCATGAGTTGGGAAGGGGAGAAAGGGGGCAAATAGTTCCTCTTCACTGCACACAATTATGTCATCTTTCAAACTAAGGACATGAGTGTTGCTAACATTGTGCACCTGATCCTGGAATCCCTGGGGTAAACAGCCACAGTTCCTACTTTTTGTTCACCACTAAAATCACCTTTATCATTTGTGAATTTACAGACCCCATCCATCATCCTAATAAGTTTGCTATAACACCCTCTAAACCATCAGTAAATGGGGACATTCTGTGAGGTTCAAGCTGAGTATATCACCAACCAGCATAGCATGTCCCTCCTGAGAATTTCCCTGAGAGGGTCCTTGGGGTAGCCTTGGTAGAGATGGGAAGAAGAGATTGAGTTTTTTTCTTCTGCTCAGTTTTCTCTTTAATTTTCCTCCTGAGAAAAGTGTTTGAAGTTTAAGCCAGTATGAATCAAATCCTAATGTGGACAATACCAGGAAATTATTTTTAGTCCCTGGCTGTAGCTGATGTTTTTTTCTAAAGTGGCTATTTTAGGTAATGAATGAGCCATAATGGTTTTTTGTTGTTGTTGTTGTTGTTTTTGAGATGGAGTTTTGCTGTTGTCGCCCAGGCTGGAGTGCAGTGGTGCGATCTCAGCTCACTGCAACCTCTGCCTCCTGCGTTCAAGTGATTCTCCAGCCTCAGCCTCCCAAGTAGCTGGGATTACAGGTGCTTGATACCACGCTCGGTTAATTTTTATATTTTTAGTAGAGACAGGGTTTGACCATGTTGGCCAGGCTGGTCTCGAACTCCTGACCTCAGGAGATCCAACTGCCTCAGCCTCCCAAAGTGCTGGGCTTACAGGCATGAGCCACCATGCCCAGCCCGTAATGGGTTTTGATCTGGTACTACTCCCGTTTCTCATTTCACAATGAGGAGCAAAGCAGCAAAATGTTTCCTCTAAGATTATAGCAGCCAAAGAAAGACAAGAACTTCTCATTGATTGAGCACCTATTATGCTCACATTATTGACCACTATACATATGTTGCCTCATTTAATTGACACAGTGATCCCCTCAAGTAGGTAGTGGTGTTCTGCTTTTCTAGTGGAGGACACTGAGGCTCAGCAAAGTTGAGGAACTTACTGAAGACAAAGCAGCTTTGAGTCTACCTGACTCAAAGCTCAGGTTCTGAGTATTTCACTCTGAAGTCCGAAAAGTCAGGGGCTGCATACGGAGGGTGCTCACTCCTCAGCACCTCTTTTGCTAGGCTTCTGGAGCCAGTGTTTTTCTCATTTCACTTTTTCTGCTCTGTGTACCCAGCACAGAGTTCTGGCCTCTGAAGATGGGACAAGACCTTATACATATTACACTTCTATCTAACCATTTGTAAATAGATGAGCTGCCCCTGATGTGTACATCACCTATTTCAAGGGGCCAATGGGACTTTTACGTGCATCCTTGATTCAGTTGCCCAGAGGCACTTGTTTCAACCTCAGCACTGCCCCAAGAGATGGCAGAAGGGCAAGCCCATGTTTCCCTTACCTGCAATCCCTGCCACTGCCTGCAGTGAGGTGTGGCCTCTGGAGTGATGCATCTGGAGAGCACTAGCCTTACTTTTTGCTGCGAATATCTTTCCTGAGGGAGATTGAAGCCCTTCTCTTTCCCATTGGAAGTCACTGTCCTTTCAGAGGGGCAACTGTTTATCACCACTTCCTCTTTGCTTTTTCAATCAGAATTTCTAGAACAGTCAACCTGTAGTGCACTGGCATGACAACTACACTGTGAGGCTAAATTTCCCTCACAAAAGTCTAGTCTCTGTTGCTTTCCATCTGCAGTGTAGGGCATGTTCCCCATGTGGTATGGCCAGGGAATGTTAAAACACTGATCACTGTTACTGATAAAACTTAGAACTTCCTATGGCCATGGTTGAGAGTAAACTGATTTTCTGAGATAAAGGAGGTTTGAAAGGGGGTGGGAATCACATTTTGATTGAGTTCCTACTTTAAGTCAGGCATTGTATTAAAGACTTAACATAGTTGTCCTTACTCCTTATTTCAGAGTGATTCTAATTAGTATCTGATATTTTATCAACTGGAGAAGGAGAGACCTACTGGATACTGATTTAAATATACAGTTCCTAAAAGAACATGATGTTTTGAGGGCAAACAGAAACCTCACTCCCACCTGCTCAGAGGAGAAACTTGTCTATTCTTTAGCCCTTGATAATAATCCTTGAAAGGGGAAAGACTCAAACTTTTCTCTGAATTATGGCCCTGCCACCCCAGCTGGGTTTTTTCTCTTAAAGGGAGACAGTAATGAAGGGCCCAGAGGATCTGGCCATGTTGTCATGGCATCACTGAGCTGTAAGATGCCACGTGTTTTCTGCTTCTACAATCCCCTATGCAACAGTACACTAGCTGTCCTTTGGATAGGAGCCAGACAATGTGAGCTGTACATAAGAATTATTTTTGCAGTGTCAAAAGCCATTCTAGGTAGAATCCAAATCACCACTTGCCTTAGACACCCGCTCAGCTTCACTGCAGGTCCAGAGTCAGCCGAGGCCAGAACGAGAACCACTAGGAGTGGAAGCAACACTGTCTCGGTTCTCTGCACATTGTCCAGAAGTGGAGGCCATTTTCCCCTCCTCCTCCAATAGCCTCAATGTAAAACAATCCCAGGAAGGAGTAGCTGGTGTGTTTCTGGCAAGGGCATAGAATGTTGAATAAATAGTCACCTGTTTACAGACCAACAAAATGCTTCATCCCTCACTGTCTGAACTCCTAGGACTGGGTGTGAGTCCTGCTATTAGAAGAAACATTTCTGAAGTACTTCCCCAGGATCTTTCCAGCATTGGGAATCATAAAAGGAGCTAGGAGAGGGGCCCCATATTTTTCCTGTGTGTGCTGTGATGCTCAGATATCATATCTAACCACTACTGCTTATGTCATAGGATGAGAAATACCAGTGACTTTAGAGTGAAATGGGGAGTCCTTGGAAAATGAATCTGATGACATCTGCCTTAGCCTTCATTCCATGGATTGCTTTATTAGTTTTCGAGGGCTTCCAACACAAAGAAACACAAACTGGGCGTTTTAAAACAGAAATGTATTCTTTCACAGTTCTGGAAGTGAAAACGTCTGAAATCAGGAAGTCAGCAGGGTCATGCTCCCTCTGAAGGCTCCAGGGAAGGATCCTTCCTTGCCTCTTCCTAGCTTCTGGTGGTTTCTGGGGGTGTTCCCCTGGCTTGTAGACACATCACCCCAATCTCTACCTCTGTTGTTACATGGTCTTCTTCTCTATGTGTCTCTTTATCTGTGTCTCCTCTCTTCTCATAAGGACATCAGTCATGTTGGATTTAAGACATACCCCCAATTGAGTGTCATCTCATCTTAGCTTATTACATCTGCAAAAACCCCATTTACAAATAAGATCACATTCTGAAGTTCCAAGTGAACTGAATGAATTCATTCACTGAATGAATTTTTGGAGGACACTATTCAACTCACTATAATTACCTTTAAAACACTCATTTATGACTTCCCTGTTGGTTTCTCACTCACATTCCTTTCTGGACAGATGCCAGCGCTGCCACTTCTGCTGATTCAGCTGCTTTGCCCAGCAACCAAGGAGCCAGGTCTGCTCAGCCCTTCCATCCTTCAAGCGGCACTGGCCAGCTGAGCAGGACACTAGAACACGGTAGCAGTGGCCCATGGGAAGAGATGAGGCCTCAAAAAATGAATGCATCTGGAGACCTAGCCTCCTTCTCCTGTTTGTACCAGCCCAACTCCGAAACCTCTGGTAAAACACAAAGGTGCACTTGGTGAAATCGAGCCCATTGATAGGAATGACACATTCCTTTCCTGGCCAGAGGATTTTTTGATTCCTCTGTTAGAACTTGGCTCATAAAAAATGATGGGACAATATGTGGATAAGCCAGACAGTGAGAACCAGCTCAGTGCTGGTTCTTTGTAAGTGCCTTCTCCTAGTCATCCTACCTAGGAACTCACTCTGGGCAGGAGAGTAGGAGAAGTCAGGGACATTCTGAGGTGCTCTACAAGGAGGATAAGTTACCTCACATTTAAATGCTGGCTTCTCTCTGTACTACAACCTTCTTAAGCCTAGATTAAGACTGCCCTGGAATGCTAAGCTCAGATTCCATGGGGAAGGTCTTCCTTAGGTCAAGAGCTACTGTAGGATGGAAAACTATTTCTACAGAGTCACCCACCCCTACACACTCTTTCCACTCTTTGACACACACCATGCATACAACCACGAGCCAATCCTGCCCCCATAAACATTGCTTTTGGATTTGGAGCCAAGCATCCTGGCACCCAGCAGCTAGGAGTGCAGCTATTTAGAGGAATGGCTTGAAGTAGCTCCATTTCTGTGTCCCGGGTAATATAACAATATGACATTTTAAATTCTCAGAGAAAAACCTGACCCTACGCAAAATCTCCCAGTGGGTAAAGCCTATTCTCAGCCTCCTCCCTCTGTGCATCTTTTTCCTTCCTTGGAGATTGTTCCCTTCTCTCCTGTTCCCACTTCAGATCCTGACACCTCCCCAGGCTCTTTCATGTTCCTTTTTTGCCAAAGCTGGTTAAAGGAGAACATTCGCTATTACTCATTATTCACAGCCTGGTTTAATTTCATATGCACTTACCTTGGTCTTTCTCTCTGTAAGTGAGTGAATCTCAAAGGCTGTTGAGTTGGGATCATCATGGGAGAGAGGGATGAGATGGAGAGAGAGATTCTCTGGATTGCTATCCATGCCCAGGAGGTAGACAGCCTTACCCATTACTAGGCCAGTTCTGCCTAGAGGCCTTTAGTAGTTTCTCACCCCGTGTCCATCTCCCTTAGATGTACTTGGTGATCTCTGTCTGGGAGGAGGCCTGTGGTGTTTCCTCACAGGGGCCACCTTGTGGTTGAAAGCCCAGGAGCTTTAACTAAAGTTGCCTGGTGCTTCCTCAATGCCAAGGAGAGAGGAAGAAGCTGACGGAAGGATAGAGATAGGTAGAGATCTTGCAGACAGATGCCAGGCAGGCCCCACAGCTGCCCAGGGATGATCAGGCTTCCCCACCTCCTACCTCTCCTATGTCTTGGTGGTTTGCAGTACCGGCTGACCTGCTGGAAAAGAATCTTGCTGAGATCCAGAAACTGCGCCAGCGCCTGGAGGAGTCTGTCAGCCTCAATGACCGCCTGAGGGAGAGGCTGGAGCATGTGCTCAGCAATGGTGACCAAGGAAAAGGTAGAAAGGCAGAAAGTTTATGTTTCTGTCCACATCTAGGGAGTCTCAAAAGGGCATATCGCTTCTTGGGGCAGAGTGTTACAGGTGTAAAGCACATTGGTGTGCATGATTTCATTTGTTCCTTACAATCAGCCCAGATAGGGAAGCAGGAAGGGTACTATTGCTCCCAGCGAGTGGTTTGCCCCAAACAGGGCTAGGTCTCATTCTCAGGACTATCTGAAGTGATGCCATTCTTATATGTCCTTATACTGCCTGGTGCTGTTCTTGGGCTTGTGGCCTGACTGGCGACTGGTAGCACCAAGGTTTCCATGGTGCCCACTTCAGCAGAATGAGAGCAACATTCCACCTTTATGCCATTACTATATGCCTTGGATATCACCTGCCTCTTCTCTTGTGCTAACGACCTTTATTCCCACACTCTTCACCCTGGATGCTCTCACTTGGAGACCAATTATTCTACACCCCTTCTTCTCTCATATTAAGGCCAGAAGAATGATGACGTACAACATCATAACCAAAGCCAGTTAGGGGGAAAGACCCTGGTCCATACCTGAAGCCATTGCATGTGAGAGTGTGTGGCCTACTGTGGTGTGCCCAGCAAAACCTGAGCCTGAGCCATACTGCACTGTTATCCCAGTGCATGAGGACACCAGGTTTTCTGACTGGCTGAGACTAAAATTTTAATGGGTGCAGGAAAGTACATTTTTGAAAGTATCTGTTACCTAAAGATGCGACTTGTCTGGGTTGCTTTTATTCCCTGTGAAGTATCTACCTCCATCTTCCATAGGTAGGACCTGTAGTCCACACCGTAGTTCTGCAACAGAAAAAGGGCTCAGGGAAGAAAACTGGAGTTTTCTGGCTTCCAGAAGGAAAAAAATCAAAGATGAAGTCATTTCCATATTTCTTCCTTTCTGCAGCAATGCCCAGTCATAGAAGCAAAGAGAAGTAGGCAGCACAAAAATTGACCAGATCCACACAGCCTAAAACTATCATAGCTTATTCCCAATCTAGATAAGGCTGCTTCTTACAAGATCCCACCTACGTGTTCACAGACTCCTAGCTCCAGGAGTAAATAGTTCTGGAAAATCTACATGTCATGTTTAAGTTCCTTTCCCAATCTTTGCAGATAATCAGAGAGTCACTAGCTGTCGACTAGAAAGCAGCTTGGGGTCTCTCTTCCTGTCTTTCCCACTTTCACCTGGGTATGGAATAGGAGAGAAGAAATATAAGTTTTTGTTTGGTACAATCAGTGAATTCCCTAATCCCTCCAGACTTCATTGCAACCCTGTCTCTCCCTCCCTAGGTACTGCACAGTCCACTGTAGCCCCTCGTTCATATACTCAGAGTCACTCTTCCAGCTGTGGCGAGGACATCCTGTGACATGATGCCTAGAGGGTCTAGAAGAATGTTCTCCAGAACTTTTCCAGCCCTGTGCAACAGAATTCTTGGGTGGGAACTTGGAGGCATTGGATATTATCTTTAAATGAAGAGATCAAATTAATAAATTATTTTTAAAATTAGTGTTTATATTTTATTTATTGAACACCTATAAAGAGTAAACTTTGTGTAGAAAAGAATAAAACCAGAATGGTCTGAAATTCATGGAAAAGGTTAAAGAAGAAATGAGTTTTCTTTATTAGCTATCTCTGTTTCAGAAGACTAGAATGAGAATTTCACTGCTGTGGGAAGGTAAGAAATATTAATAGATCGTGAGGATGTAGAATTCCTTGACTTCCATTACATGCTTAGAAAGAACAGAAAAACTGTCACATGTGAAAAGATTGTAGGATAAAATCTGAATGTTTTAAAATGAGGATAACTTACCATATCAGGTGAGCTTCATTCAAGAGAATGACAGAACCTACTTCTCAATGTGAATAAACATTGAGAAGTCGTGAAGAGCACAGTTGCCTTATGCCTGGAATATAGCCATTCTGACTACTGTGAGATGATATCTCACTGTAGTTTTAATTTGCATTTCTCTGATGATTAGTGATGTTGTGCATTTTTTCATATATTTGTTGACTGCTTGTATGTCTTTCTTTGATAAGTGTCTACCCATGTCCTTTGCCCATTTTTAAAATAGGGTTATTTGGTTTTCTCTTGTTGATTTAAGTTTCTTATAGAGTCTGGATATTAGTCCTTTGTCAGATGCATAGTTTTCAAATATTTTCTCCCATTCTGTAGGTTGACTGTATACTCTGTTGATTATTTCTTTTGCAGTGCAGAAGCTTTTTACATTTAAGTCCCATTTGTCAATTTTCGTTTTTGTTGCATTTGCTTTTGAGGTCTTAGTCATAGGCCAATGTTGAGAAGAGATTTTCCTAGGTTTTCTTCTAGCATTTTTATAGTTTGACATCCTATATTTAAGTCTGTAAACCATCTCGAATTAATTTTTGTATATGGTGGGAGGTGAGGGTCCAGTTTTATTCTTGTGCATTTGGCTAGCCAGTTTTCCCAGCACCATTTATTGAATAGGGTATCATTTTCCCCATTGTTTATTTTTGTCAACTTAGTTAAAGATCAGTTGGCTGTAGGTGTGTGACTTTATTTCTGGGTTCTCTATTCTTATCCACTGATTTATGTGTCTATTTTTGTACCAGTACCATGCTGTTTATGTTGCTATAGCCTTGTAGTATAGTTTGTAGTTAGGTAATGTGATGCCTCTGGATTTGTTCTTTTTGCTTTGGATTCCTTAATCATTCGGGCTCTTTTTTGGTTCCATGGGGATTTTTTTTTTTTTTTTTTTTTTTTTTGAGACAGGGTCTCACTCTGTCACCCAGGCTAGAGTGTAGTGGCATAAGCTCGGCTCACTACAACCTCTGCCTCTGGGTTCAAGTGATTCTCCCACCTCAGTCTCTTGAAGTAGCTGGGACTATAGGTGTATGCCACCACGCCTACTAATTTTTGTGTGTTTTGATAGAGATGAGGTTTCACCATACTGGCCAGGCTGCCCTCGAACTCCTGACCTCAAGTGATCCTCCTGCCTCAGCCTCCCAAAGTGCTGGGATTACAGGTGTGACCCACCATGTCCAGCCCCATAAGAATTTTATAATGTTTTTCCTAATTCTGTAAAAAATGACATTGGTAACTTGATAGGAATTGCGTTGAATCTTTAGATTGCCTTGCACAGAATGCTCATTTTAACAATATTGATTCTTCTAGTCCACAAGCATGGAATGTTTTCCCATTTGTTTGTGTTGTCTATTATTTCTTTCATCAGTGTTTTGTAGTTCTCCCAGTACAGATCTTTGACCTCCTTGGTTAAATATATTCCTAGGTATTTTGTTTATTTTATCTGTGTGTGTGTGTGTGTGGCTATTGTAAATGGGATTAAGTTCTTGATTTGGGTCTCAGCTCGAGCATTTTTAGTGTATAGAAATGCTACTGATTTTTTGTATGCTGATGTTGTAACCTGAAACTTTACTGAACTTGTTTATCAAGTCTAGGGGTATCTTGGAGGAAACTTTAGAGGTTTCTAGATACAGGATCATGTCTTTGGTGAACAGAGATAATTTGACTTCCCCTTTTCCTATTTGGATGATTGCTTTTTTATTTTTATTTTTATTTCTCCTGACTGATTGCTCTGGCCAGGATTTCCAGTACTGTGTTGAATAGGAGTGGTGAGAGTGGACGTCCTTGTCTTGTTCCAGTTATAAGGGGCAATGCTTCCAACTTTTGCCTATTCAGCATGATGTTGGCTATGGGTTTGTCATAGATGGCTCTTATTATTTTGAGTTATGTTCCTTTGATGGCTGGTTTGTTGAAGGTGTGTATCATGCAAGGGATGTAAGATTTTATTGAATGCTTTTTATGCATCTATTGAGATAATCATATGGTTTTTAAAAATTCTGTTTATGCAGTGAATAGCATCTTTTTTTTGCATCTGTTGAATCATCTTTGCATCCTAGGCATAAAGCCCACTTGATCATGATGAATTATCTTTTTGATGTGCTGCTGGATTCAGTTTGCTAGTATTTTGTTGAGAATTTTTGCATCTATGTTTATCAGGGATATTGGCCTGTAGTTTTCTTTTTTTATTGTGTCCCTGCCAGATTTTTGTATCAGGATGATACTGGTTTCATAGAATGAGTTAGGAATCCCTCATCCTCAATTTTTTGGAATAGTTTTAGTAAGATTGGTACCAGCTCTTCTTTGCATATCTGGTAGAATTCAGTTGTAAAATTCTGTCTGGTCCAGGGCTCTTTCAGATTAGTAGAATTTTTATTACTGATTCAATTACATAACTCATTATTGATCTGTTCAGGATTTCAGTTTCTCCTGGTTCAATCTTAAGAAGTTGTGTGCTTCCAGGAATTTAACTATTTCCTCTAGGTTTTGTAGTTTGTGCATATAGAGATGCTCATAGTAGTCGCTGAGGATCTTTTGTATTTCTGTGGTATGAGTTGTAATGTCACCTTTGTAATTTCTGATTGTGTTTATTTGGATCTTTTTTTTTCTGGTTAATCTAGCTAGTGGTCTATCAATCATTCAAATAACCAACTCTTCATTTCATTGATCCTTTGTGTGTGTGTGTTTTTTTTTTTTTTTTTTTTGGTCTCTGTTTCATTTCGTTCTGCTCTGATCTTAGTTATTTCTTTCCTTCTCCTAGCTTTGGGTTTTGTTTCTTCTTCTTTTTCTAGTTCTGTAGGTGTGGTATTATGTTGTTAATTTGAGATCTTTCTATCTTTTCAAGGTAGATATTGAGTGCTATAAACTTTCCTCTTAACACTGCTTTTGCTGTATTCCAGAGTTTTTGACACATTGTGTCTCTACTTTCATTTGTTTCAATTTTTTTATTTCTGCCTTAATTTTATTGTTTACCCAAAAATGATTCTGTTGTTTAGTTTCCATGTATTTGTGTGGTTTTGAGAGTTCCTCTTGGCATTGATTTCTGCTTTTATTTGCTGTTGTCTGAGAAGATACTTGATATAATTTCATTTAAAAAAATTTATTGAGACTTGCTTTATGACTGAGTATGTGGTCAATCTTAGAGAATGTTCTGTGTACAGAAGAGAAGAACGTATATTCTGTGGTTGTTGGATAGAGTATTCTATAGACATCTATTAGATTCATTTGGTCAAGAGTCCAATTTAAGTCCAAAGTTTCTTTATTAGGTTTCTGCCTCAGTGATCTGTCTAGTGCTGTCAGTGGGATGTTGAAGTCCTCCACTATTATAGTATGGCTATTTCTTTGCTTAGGTCTAGTAGTATTTGTTTTATAAATTTGGGTGCTTCAGTGTTAGGTGCATATATATTTAGGATAGTTAAATCTTTTTGTTGAATTGAATGCTTTCTGATTACATAATGCCCTTCCTTGTCTTTTTTTTTTTTTTTTTTTTTTTTTTAGCCGTTGTTGGTTTAGTCTGTTTTACCTGATACAAGAATAGCAACTCTTGGGCCGGGCGCGGTGGCTCAAGCCTGTAATCCCAGCACTTTGGGAGGCCGAGACGGGTGGATCACAAGGTCAGGAGATCGAGACCCGCCTGGCTAACACGGTGAAACCCCGTCTCTACTAAAAAATACAAAAAACTAGCCGGGCTAGCTGGCGGGCGCCTGTGGTCCCAGCTACTCGGGAGGCTGAGGCAGGAGAATGGCGTGAACCCGGGAGGCGGAGCTTGCAGTGAGCTGAGATCAGGCCACTGCACTCCAGCCTGGGCGACAGAGCGAGACTCCGTCTCAAAAAAAAAAAAAAAAAAAAGAATAGCAACTCCTGATCTTTTTTGTTTTCCATTTGCATAACAGATCTCTCTCTATCCCTTTACTTTGAGCCTCTGGGCGCTATAACATGTAAGATAGATCTCTCTTAAAGGCCACAGAAAGTTTGATTTTTTTTTTTCCCCAATTTGCCACCTTATGCCTTTTTTTTTTTTTTTAAATGGAGTCTCACTCTGTCACCCAGGCTGAGTTTAGTGGTGCGATCTTGGCTCACTGCAGCCTCTGCTTCCTGGGTTCAAGTGGTTCTCCTGCCTCAGCTTCCCGAGTAGCTGGCGTTACAGGCACCCACCACCACGCCCAGCTAATTTTTGTATTTTAGTGGAGATGAAGTTTCACTCTGTTGGCCAGGCTCGTTTCGAACTCCTGACCTCAAGTGATCTGCCTGCCTTGACCTCCCAAAGTGCTGAGATTACAGGTATGAGCCATCATGCCTGGACTACTCTATGCCTGTTAAGTGGAGCTTTTAGGCCATTTACATTCAAGGTTAATATTCATGTGTGAGGTGTTATTTTTGTCATAGTGTTAAGCTAGTTGCTTTGTAGCCCCAATTATGTACTGCTTTATAGGGTCTATGAGCTTTGTAATTACATGTGCTTTTATGGTAGCAAGTACCATCCATGTTTAGAACGCCTTTGGACATTTATTTAGAGCCTGTCTGGTGTTAATGAATTCCCTTAGCATTTCTCTGTCTGGGAAAAACTATTTCTCCTTCATTTATGAAGCTTAGTTTGGCAGAGTATGAAACTTTGACAAGCACTTTTTTTTTTTTTCTTTTAGGTGGCTAAAAATAGGCCCCAGTCTCTTCTGACTTGTAAGATTTTGGTTGAGAAGTTTGCTGTTAGTCTGATGGGATTTCCTTTAGAGATAATTTGGTCCTTTTCTTCAGCTGCCTTTAAGATTTTTTCTTTCACATTGATCTTGGAAAGTCTGATGACTGTATGCTTTGCAATGGTTATCTTGTGTAGTATCTTGCAGAAGTTGTCTGAATTTCTTGTATCTCAATATCAATCTCTCTAGTAAGACTAGGAAAATTCTTTCCTGAATTATTCCTTCAAATATGTTTTCCAGGTTGCTTACTTTTTCTTTTTCTCTCTCCAGAATGCCAATAAGTCATAGGCTTGATCGCTTTACATAACCTCATAATTCTCAAAAGCTTTGTTCATTTTTAAAAATTATTTTTTCTTTATTTTTGTCTGACTAGGTGAATTTGAAAGACCAACCTTCAAGCTCTGAAATTCATTCTTCTGCTTTTGTAGTCTATTATTAAAGCTTTCAATGTGTTTTGAAATTCCTTTAGTGAATTTTTCAATTATAGACGTTGTATTTGTTTTTTTCTTAATATAGTTTTCTTGTCTTTCATATTCTGTATTGTTTTTCTGGTTTCTTTGCATTGGACTTCAATTTTTTCTTGGATCTCATTGAGTTTCCTTGCAATATGTATTTGGAATTCTTGTCTGTCATTTCTGACATTTCAGTCTGGCTAGGATCCATTGCTAGGAACTAGTACAATCCTTTGGAAGTGTGTAAATACTCCGAGTACATTGGAGTTCTTGCACTGATTCCTTCTCATCTGAGGAAGCTGTTGCTTCTTATTTTTGAATTTGGTATTGTTTGGATGAGGATTTTTAATTTTTTTATTCTTTTTTTTTCTTGATGGTATGACTGTGATATGTGTTGTGTATGATTGTTTGGCTTCATTTCTGGGTGCTTTTGGGGGGCCCTATTTCTGTATGTGTTTCTTGGTTGTAGATAGCTTCTAAGCAGTAGCTTTCTCAGATGCTGCTTGTTGTGGTGATGTACTGGAAGTAAAAGCTAACACACTGACCCCTGTTGGGGGCTGAGGGTAGGGAATTCTCAGGAAGCTTATCTCATGGACTAGCACTAAGCCCTTCGGGTAGCAGGGTTTTTTTATTCAGTGGTCCAGTTTAGGATGCAGTCTAGTAGATGCTGCTTAAGAGTAAGGGTGGGTAGGTAGGCTGGTGTCCAGTGGAAAAACCTGCTCTGACAGGATGGTGGCAAGAGATCATGTTGGGGTGTGCTGAGGCCTCAGGGGAAGGGGCAGAGGTGCACTAGCTCCTCCTGAGTAGGCAAGAATGTGATCTGCTTCCCTATCATGCCCCTGTCACAGAGCTCATAACCTTCATTTTATAAAGACTTTGTCCTTTGGTTCCTGGCTGTGGTGCAGCTGAAGTCTATGGATATGCCACTCTGACAGCTACCACTAAAATGGGGTTTAGGGCAGAGCCTCTTCCCCGAGTCCAGGGCAGGCAACTCCATGATCTATCCTCCATTGCCAGGGCACTGCAGCTTTGTATAGGGAGGGAGAATTGGGCCCGTCCTTCCTGAAAGCTGAAGCAGCACAGGCTCACTTTCAGCCTGGGTGGTGCCACCATGAATAATATAAATAGTGTTCTGTCCTAGTGCACACTCACTGGGTCCTAGAGAAAAGAACCACTGCTACGTCTGCAGCCATACAGGGGATAGGGGAGAGATGATCCCCGCTTTTCCACGCCCGTTCCTGGATGTCAATGCTGCCCCCTTCTGCGATTGGTGCCATGCGAGTGTTTTCTTTGTCCCTTGGAGGGCTTTGGGACAGTGAGCAAACAACTGTTCTGATAAACGCAATTTAAACCGCGACCCTTGGCTCGCTCAGGTCGTGGGGTTGGGCTGCCTTTGCGCTTTTCCTTTGAATCTGCCCTTCTTCTGGGTTTGTTCTCTCGAGCCAGGGGAAGGACTGGGTCCCCTCTGTTTGGCTCCTCTTGCCTTATCAGAAACCTCACACTCCGTCCTTTTCCAGAGAAGCTTCAGAGAGTGCTTTGCTGGGTTTGCTGGCGTCCGGCAGGGTGCAAGTATGTGGGTATGCGCGCTGTGAGTCTGTGTTTCCTCCGCTGTGACGGCTCTTCCCTCTCCTGTAGGAAAAGGCAATGCCCCTTTTGTCTTGTCCATGTGGGACTCCAAAGAGTCCAGACGCGACAGAAAGGCGGCGAATCCTCTCAGAGTGGGCAGGGGAGGAGATAGAATATGGGAATGGGGCGGTAGAGGGGTGGGATTTCATGAAATTTCCTGATTTAAGGCTATCATGAAGTAGGCCTCTTTGGGAGCTCGGCTCTCCAGTCGCTGGTAAGGGTAACATCCCATCAGCCTCTGGTGAGGTTCATTCGCGTCCCCCGACTGCATTTGGAGCCAAAGGCAGAACGAGGCCGGCACTGCGGCCTGGCGTCCAGTGACCTAGCGATCTGCATATTCCTCAGGGTGGAAGCACCTGGACTTCAGATGTGAAGGCAATGCGGTCACTACTGCAGTAAGAAAAGCAACTAGGGGAAATGGCACCTTCTTCTCCAAACTTTTTTTGAGACACTCTCGCTCTGTCGTCCAGGCTGGAGTGCAGTGGCGCGATCTTGGATTTGTAAACTATAGTAGAAATGGCTGATCTAAGATTTTCATGATTATATTTTGCCTCTTTTGGCAACTGTGTGGTTTCCGTAGTGTAGTGGTTATCACGTTCGCCTCACACGCGAAAGGTCCCCGGTTCGAAACCGGGCGGAAACAGGTCTCCTTTTACCTTTAAATTTAGTGAGTTTACTCAAGGTTGAAAAACAGAAAAGTTGTTGAACCTGTGACCTACATTTTACACCTCATCAATCTAGACAGATTGTCGACCAGGCTACAATTTCCACTGGTCTGCCAGTAAGAGTACGCCACAGCAGGCCTGCTTAATGTTAGCTTTGGTTCCAGAAATTCCTTAGGGTTCTTTTCATTCTCTTCTATCGCCTGAATTTTCACAGGCTGACACTGAAAGTGGATGACATCTTAGCGCATTTCCTAAGGGTCCCGCTTGGCTTCGCTTTACTCTGATCCAGTTGCAGATCTGGCTGATTTGAGAGACAACAAAACAAAACATTTTTTAAAAAGGTTCTAAATCTGCATCTGGAACTCATAGAGTCAATATTCCAAAATCACACGAATTATGTATATACATTTGCATGCATACCCCTTCCCCAAATAATCCTCAGCAAACTGGTAAGTGTCCAAACTACTCTCCGGAGGCTTAGGTAATCAACAATTTAGTAAATATAATTCCTAATGTGTAGTGTACACATCCTGTATTGCCCACCCTTCTCTATTGCTTTGTCCCCAAGCGCCCTCAATTTTGCCTAAATGGGTTCCAGGTCATAGCCACCGACTCTCGCTTTGCCTTCTGGCCTCGAGGCAGTGCGCTTCAGCACCATTGCACCAGGTGAGGCTGCTGAGAACAGCTAAGTGGCCAGCACTAGTGCAGCTGGAGGCCAAGGCCCAGAATCTTCAGGAGTCTGCCCTTTACCCAGGCGAAAAGCCCAAGGGCTCTCCTCACAGCTTCCCAACATCCCTCTACAGATTTTTTAAAATATTAGATTTATTAACCTGTAGAGGTGGAGAGAATCAAAGAAATCACAAGATATCTCCGAGGGAAAACGGAGAGCACCAGGAGTACATCACTTAAGAGTATTGAATCAGCAAGCCAAGGATAGGAAAATGGAATGGATAGGGTGACTGCAGGGAATTGTACTGAGGTGGATGCTAACCACTATTTACTGTTAATAGGTTGAGCCAAGCACACTAATGGGGACATACCCGAAATACTTAATAGGGCACTCTTTTGCCCACCATGTGTTTTATAG
The DNA here is from genome assembly GCF_037993035.2 of Macaca fascicularis. Classification (NCBI taxonomy): domain Eukaryota; kingdom Metazoa; phylum Chordata; class Mammalia; order Primates; family Cercopithecidae; genus Macaca; species Macaca fascicularis. Next base: position 111,561,119 of record NC_088375.1, read on the forward strand.
TATAATTGCTAAATGATGTATTACCCTACTGGTTCTATGAAGCTTCCGGAGCCAAGGAGCCAGAGCATGGGAGCATAAAAATCCTGTCAATTGAAGCCTTGGGCTCTGCACTGCTAAGGCTGGCCCAGAGGCTGGATTGCAAATGCAGGTGCTAGTGTAATGGAATGGATGTTTGTGTTCCCTTCAAATTATATATTGAAGCCTTAACTCTCAACGTGAAAGTATTTTGGAGGTAGGGCCTTTGGGAAGTAATCAGGCTTAGATGAGGTCATGACCATAGGATCTCCATGATGAGATCAGTGTCATTATAAGAAACAGAAGAAAGATCAAAGTGCTCTCTCTCTCTCCACCATGCAAGGACAGAAGGAGAAGGTAGCAGTCTGCAAGCCAGGGAGAGAGCCCTCACCAGGGAACCAAATCAGCTGGCAGTTTGATCTTGGACTTCTCAGCCTCTCAAACTGTGAGAAAGAAATTCCTCATGTTTAAGCCATCCAGTCTGTGGTATTTTGTTATGGAAGCCTAAGTTAAGATAGCTGGTTCACCGGGGAATCCACTGGCATGAACCTGTGAAAAGTTTATGACACATCAAGAAGTTTGCTGCTCCTGGATTTGAGTATTGGCAAGAACTATTAGAGTGATGAGCACAGAGGGAAGAAGGGTACAGAGAATAAGGTATTCATCATTGTATCGTTGTACTGAAGAAATAAAGGGACATTACATGGTTTTAGGCTGAAGTTATGTGCAGATTTCAGCTGTGGAAGGGTCACTTAGCATACAGTGTGGCAAGTGAGTGGTGCGTACTACACTGGCTGTAGGGAGTCCAGTTTTGTTTGTTTGTTTTTCTTTTTGTTTTTTGAGACGGAGTCTTGCTCTTTCACTCAGGCTGGAGTGCAATGGTGTGATCTCGGTTCACTGCAACCTTCGCCTCCCGGGTTCAGGTAATTCTCCTGCCTCAGCCTCTCAAGTAGCTGGGAATACAGGCGGGTGCCCCCACGCCCAGCTAATTTTTTTTTTTTTTTTTTTGTAGTTTTAGTAGAGACGGGGTTTCACCGTGTTAGTCAGAATGGTCTCAATCTCCTGACCTCATGATCTGCCTGCCTTGGCCTCCCAAAGTTCTGGGGTTACAGGCATGAGCCACTGCACCTGGCCAGGAGTCCAGTTTTTTTTTGTCTGCTTATGTTAATGGACGCAAGAGCTGATAGATGGAAAAGTGTGGTAATAAAGTGGCAGTAAGCTTGTGGAGTATCCAATAAACCTAAACACTATTTTTTTGAATTGAACTGAAATTGTTGTGTTGTGAAAACGAGAGTTTATCCAAAGAAAGATCTGGCTTGGCAAACAGGATGGATGGTGGCGAGGATAAGTGTGCTAGGCAGGGCTAGAAACAGGTTTCAGTGATCACTGAAACACCCAGGACAGTGCACTACTCTTTGGGAGATGCTGTACTTGGGTCTGATCACTGGGTTTTGAGATAGACGATGGTACATGATGCTGACAGGGAACTCACTGATGTGTTGAGTTTTAGCATCTGTGACTCTGAGATGCATATGAGGCCTTTGCAAATTTAGAATTTGAGAGTAGAAAGTACAGGTTTGTATTTTAGAAGGTGATTTGGGAATAAATGTAGCTCTGGTTGATACAGATAATATGTGAAGGTTTGTTGGCCAGAGCTGATGTGTGTCTTGGGTGTTGGGCAAAGAACAGAGAACGGTCAAAGCTCTTCCAGGTCAATGTGAAGGGTGATTTCCTTGTTGGGCTCAAGTTTATGACTCAGCCTAGACCTAGCTTGGCCTCTCAGCTAGAGAAGAAGCATGATTCCATGTCACACACAGCTTCTGTCTGAAAAAGTCATAATGACTCCCAGACCCAACATGTGGGGCAAACTCTGGATTTTTCTCTTCAGTTTACTCTCTCCAGGGAAAATTGAGGAAAGAAATCTCTCTACTATTTGAACTTCATCAAAAGACTAATATGTTAATATTTTGACTGTCAATATTTCCTTAAACTAGTCTACTCCTTACATAGCTAATACATCAAAGCATGTTAACTTAGGAAATTGGATTCTCCATAACAATGAAATATTGACTGCAAGCATTATTAATCTTTTTATATCACATTTCCTTCAAGTGCTTTATACATCTTCAAGCAGACAAATAACAGTATTATAATGATCACAAGACCGATCATTACTCTTCTGCCAAAAAAACAGCGACAAAAGACTAACTCAGTATACCAACTTTTGTTTCTTCATTATCTCTACCTTGATTCTGTCCTTTTATTTCCTCTTTCCTCTAATTCTAATTTTGCTTCTGCTTCTTATTTCCTCCCAGAATTAGAACTTTACTTACCTAAACTACCAGTTAGGTTACCTTCTCAGAACCACTAAGGCAGCAGTTTGAGGTTGACAGTTGAAGATTTAGGATTAGAGAAAAGAAACATGAATGAATTTCTGATGTTTTATTATAGGGGTTTGTAATGCAGGTAGAAAGACCTTTTTCAGAGTTAAGAGTTTGATCCGACAAATGAGCTATTTTGATATTTATAACATTGTCTAGTAAAAGTTTCCTGTAAAAACATTTGCTTTGGATGTCTTTGTTAGCTTTTAGTCGACACTTGAAAAAGCTGCTTGCAAGTTTCTAAGTCTTCCTGGATACTCTTTTCAGCTATCTTCCAGGAAGCTGGTACAGGGAGGCATTGGTGATTCAGTGGTAGAATTCTCACCTCCCACAGGAAGCTGGTACAGGAAGGCATTGGTGGTTCAGTGGTAGAATTCTCGCCTCCCACGCGGGAGACCCGGGTTCGATTCCCGGCCAATGCAAGAGGTTTTTGTTCTTCTCCACAGTTCTTTACCCTGAAGCTCCCAGAAGGAGAGGAGCTGCCGGCGGGGTAGTCCCGTCAGAGGTACAAGAGGCCTCCGTGGCCCAAAGAAAGGGGAGGTGTGTGGGGAGGAATCTGCGTAGAGATGAAGGGAGCAGCGGAGACTGCTCCTTGCGCGGGGGTGGCCAGTGGACCCTCCGGGCTGTACCCCAGACACTGTGAACCGAATTTGCTAAAATCGTCAGCCACCTTGGCCCCGGCGTGTTTTGTGGGCCTATCGGTGTTCCGCGAGGGATTCCGTGTGTCTGGCAATGTGCGTCAACAGGTGTTGGCCTGAAATTTGGCCGGATACGGTGGCTCACACCTGTAATCCCAGAACTTTGTGAGGCCGAGGCGGATGGATAGCTTCAGGACAAGAGTTCAAGACCAGCCTGGCTAACATGGTGAAATCCCCTCTCTACTAAAAATACAAAAATTAGCCGATTGTGGTGGCATGCACCTGCTATTCCAGCTACTTGGGAGGCTGACGCAGAAGAATCGCTTGAACCCAGGAGGCGGAGGTTGCAGTGAGCCACTGCACTCCAGCGAGTCCGTCAAAAAAAAAAAAAAAAAAAGGAGTGAAAGAAGGCAGAAGTGTTGATGGGACAAGGAGATTTCCCAGGAGGCTTGGTGTAGAGGCAGGGGCCGGATCCTGAGAGATGAGATTTTTTTTTTTAATTATGTAGCAGAATGGGGAGAGAGAAACAGAGAAGCGCATGAAAGAGAGAAAAGCACGAAAATCTCCAGATGTTCAAGAATAAAGCAGAGAAAGTAGTATGAGTGTTTTTACATAAAAAGGATAAGAAGTACAATGGTTGTCAGCAGGCCTTGTGGTCGTGTAGTGGTTAATACCTGTAGTTGTGGTTCCCACAACCTGGGTTCAAATCTGAGTCACAGCAATGTTTTCTGTCTTGCGATTGTAGCTAATAGACCTGTCATTTGCTTTGCCTTTAATCCTAGCAGCCTCCAGAGAGCAGAGTAAACCACTGGCCTGGAAGGGCTCCAGCTTCTGGAGTTTAGCCCACTGTGCATAAACTACGGGGGGCAGCCTGACCACAAGGAAAACTTGGACATGCCCTTTGTCTCACAATTGAGCAGAAAAAATTCCCATAGGTGAAGATGCCACCTCTCAAGAGCCCTTTGTCTGTAGCTTCCACTGATGAAATAATGTGGTTATAGTATTTTCTGGTAGAGAAAACAGCTGTATCAGTGGGATTTTTAAAAACACAAAACGAGAACGAGCTTTTAATGAGTTTACAATGAAATCTAAACTACTTGTCATAATCTATACCGGCTTGCCTCCATTCCGCATCCACTAATTTTTATGAGAACAGTAAATTACTACTATTATTATTATTTTTGAGACGTAGTCTTGTTCTGTCACCCGGGCTGGAGTGCCACGGCTCAATCTCGGCTCACTGCAACCTCCGTCTCCCGGGTTCAAGCAATGCGAACAGTAAATAAACTACAGTTCACATAAAGTGCACAAATTTTTAGTGCAATTTGTTTAATTTTGATAAATGTAATCACCACCCAGCTCAAGTTTTAGAAAATTGCCATCATCTGAGAAATGCCTGTTAGAGCCCCTTTCCAGGCAATTCCCACCCTGTGTCCTCTTAGTTAATCGCCATTCTGATGTCTATTCCCATAGGTTACAATTGCCTCTTAAAGTTCTCATGAGTAAATGGACATATCTTTTGTGTCTGGCCTTTTTTCTGCAGTTATGTTCATTATACTCATGAGATACATCCACGTAGTTTCATGGATGACTTCTCAATTGTGGTGTTACTGAATTCTTGTGATGAATATTCTTGTAACAGTCTTTTTGTGCACTTGAGATTCATGGAAGCACTTCAGTTGCTGGGTCATGACCTGAGTATAAGTTTAACATTAGTACAAATTGCCAGTCTTCTAGAATGTTTTTTCACCAGCAGTGACAGTTGAAGTGGCACCAAATTCTTGTCAGCATTTGATGTGCTAACTTTGTTAAATGTAGCTGTGCTCTCAGACCAGTCTGACCAACATGGTGACACCCCGTCTCTACTAAAAGTACAAAAATTAGCTGGGCATGGTGGCATGCACCTGTAGTCCCAGCTACTCAGGAGGGGGAGGTTGCAGAGAGCCAAGATCGCACCGTTGCACTCCAGCTTGGGTGACAGACTGAGACCCTGTCTCAGAAAAAAAAAAAATAATAATAAAATAAAGTACCCATACACTGGTAAGTGGTTAGTGGTGTCTCCGTGTGGAATTAATTTGTACTTGCCTAATGAACAATACTATGAAGCATATTTTCTTATGGCTTCCAGCATATAAGAAATTTTCCTTTGCAAAGGCCTATTCGAATATTTTGCCTGATTTTATTTGGCTTAGCTTTATATTACTGATTTATGAAATTTCTCTTATATATTCAGGAATTCAGTCATTTTTCAAATAAATATATTGCAAAGGACTTTTCCCAGTCAGTGACTTGACTGACAACTGAAAGCTGTCAAGTGAAAAATCACACAATTTATAAATTTAGAAAGGAGATTTTATTTTTTATAAAGGGTTACAGCCTGCAAGGCGACCATTCTGACAGACTGGGAGGCATACCCTCCTGCTGAAACCTGAAAAATAGGTTTCCAGGGAGGGGAGGGGAGAATAGGGATTTATGTTGATCTGGTTGGCCACATATATTCAACAGGTAATAGGAGGAGCTCTGAATATTCATGAAGGGATCCTGCTGCATGCATGCTGAGTAAACATGCCTGTCACATGCAACCCATGTTCACTTTGGGGTGGAGACAACATTTAAATACATTATAGTTAGGCCTTATGCTTCAAAAGGTGAAGCAGAGACACAAAGGCAATCAAGTCACAGCCTCTGTAAACTGTCCAGAACTAGTCCACAGCCAGTGGTCTCTTATCAAGAGAAAGTTACTGAAATCAGTCTCTTGTCCAATCAAAGCTGTAGTTATGGCTTGTGTAGGGAGGGCTCAGTCAGTTTATGGTAATGGGTGAGCTGCAAGTGCTTCAGCATTGCTTATCTCAAGGCCAGTGCTTGCTTAGCTACAGAAAAAAAGAAAGAAGAAAAAAAAAACTGGCAGTTAGAACATAGTTTATTTTTTAAGTTGAGGGGTGCATGACTTAACCTTGCCTGGCATAGCCTTAGGTCTTGTTTATAATATAGTATCTTACTATGGTAAGGAGTCTGTTCTGTCAGTCTTATGATCTCTATTTTAACAATAATGCTGATCAGTTACGTCTAAACCACAAAAGGGAGAGAGAAGGTCAGACGGGTGTCTGATCTTCCAAATACTGGTCAGGAACTCAGTATTTAAGACTTCTCTGGGATCTCCTTGGCCAAGATGAGGTCTGTCCAGTTGGTTGGATGGCTTTGGATTTTAATTTTAGTTCTCAAAGCATTTAATTTGATGAGATTTTATTTTTAAAGCCTGTTATGTTCTATAAGAAATCTTTCTACTCAGGATAGTGAATGTATTCTTTTAATTTTATCTCTCTATAAGTTCCACAGTTTTACTTTTAATTTTTAAAATGATGACATCTAAAATTCTACTCCTAACCAAGACATTCTTGGGGGTTACCAAGGACAACTCCAAAAATCTTCCATAAGTGGTCAAAGAACTTACTGGGATCCTGGGCTGCAGGGCACAGTGGCTTTAGTGCACCTCTGCTTTTAAGACTATTCAGAAATTGCGTTTGTGAACCCATCAGGCTGTTTAAACATCAGCAACTTAGGGCTTGCACACAACATGCAGTTATGCAGCAGCTGTTTTCTGGATCTCGTGAATGCCTACATGCATACGTCCCCGGGAATTTTCTAAATTTGATCTCTTATGGTATTTCAAGTGGCTTAGTTGTCTCTTTCTTTTGCCTGCTGCCACACACATACCACCAAATCCTGCACTCCAAGCTTTTCCTTCTGCACCCTGGACTCCCAACCTCCAGTTAGACAATCCACATTTTCCCACAACTGCCTCAGGATCCTCCAGGTCACTGTGCCTCCTGCAGCAACCAGGCCAGGGGATATCTGGATTCCTATTACACTTCTGAGGAAGGTGGTTAGGGGGCGTGGAGGATGTGTGTGGGAGGGGTTGAGGTTGAGGGCAGGAGTATACTGTGGTCTTCTGTCTTCTACCTCATTGGCCCAGGTGCTGCTCTCCCTCCGGTTGTCTGCTTTCAGCCCTGTGTGGGAAATCAAGTCTGTGCCCTGATCTTCCTGACTCTCATTTTGTGAGTAACCTGAACGGATGAGCCATCGCTCTTGTCCCACACATTCTGTTCAAAAGGTGCCCTCCTCTGTACTTGCTCGGGGGCCTACCCACTGAGCTGTGGCACTCAGGCTGGGATGCCACCCAGTACAGAGGCTCTGCAGCCGTGCAGGGGTCTGACTGTTCCACACCAGCAGGATACAGGCCACAGGGCATGCTGTGGTGGAAAAGCATTCAGAGGTGTGGGCTGAAGGCCTCTCTTTCCACAGTCCCTTTGAAGACCCCATGGAAGTAGGCACCCCTTTGAGGAACAAGGTGGCCCAAGACCAAGCTTCACATGAAGGCGCTCGGGTCCCAGTAGGTCCTGTCTGTGCCTTGTATAGCCGACTGCTTCATGCATCTTACCCGGTTTCCCCTCTTCCACTACCCAAGCTCCTCCTCGACCCCCTTGCTCAGCTATCCTTAGGACAGCAAGATCCCCAGCACTTGGAAAAGCCCCAACTCCAGTGCTTGGGGAGGGAGTTGGGTTCAGGTCGTCTAACCACAGAAGAATACAGAACCTGAGGCAGGAGGGAATCCCTTCCCTTGCTGGGTCTCTTGGCACAGCCCATCCAGGGGTCTGGGTCAGGGTCCAGGTATCCTCTACTCTCCTTGAGGACCTGAGTTTTCAGGCCCCCCGGGTTGGTCAGCGTGGAGTCTTTCCCACTGTTCATCTGGGAACTGTAGGAATATCCCATGGGGCCCTCTCTTACTTATTAGAGACACCCGGGAAATACTCCAGCAGAAACTGGGTGCAGTGTACCAGATCACAGTAATAATAATTACAGGATTAGGCTAATCTTTGCCTACCAACAAGTCAAAAAGTATCCTTGAAAATCTTTGCCTACCAACAAGTCACAAAGTATCATTGAAATGTTTTATATCTTTAACTTTTAAGTTTTGGTCTATAATGCGTCTCAAGTTACTTTTGTGTGTAGAGTGAGGGAGAATAACATCATTGGCCTCCCCTACCTCCATATGAAAGTCCATTAATTGAAACGGTTTGTTTTCTTCTATTGAACTGCTTTCATTGAAAACCCATTTATTGACTGTATAGCTATGGATCAGTTTCAGGTCTCTTAACTCAGTCCATTTATCTACTTGTCACTCCTGATGCCTTGTCTATAATAGCTTATGGTCAGCCTTAAAGTCAGATAGTACAAGTCTTTGTTCTTTTTCACACATTGCAATCAATTTTGAAATAGGTAATAACTCATAAAACCATCACACACATCAGGACATGCTGTCACTTCATCCCTTTCTGATATGGTTTGGCTGTGCCCTCACCCAAATCTCAACTTGAATTGTATCTCCCAGAATCCCCATGTGTTGTGGGAGGGACCTAGGAGGAGGTAATTGAATCATGGGGGTGAGTCTTTCCCATGCTATTCTCCTCATAGTGAATAAGTCTCACTATCTGATGGGTTTATCAGGAGTTTCTGCTTTTGCTTCTCCCTCATTTTCTCTTGCTGCTGCCATGTAAGAAGTGCCTTTTGCCTCCCACTATGATTCTGAGGCATCCCCAGCCATGTGGAAATGTAAGTCCAATTAAACCTCTTTTTCTTCCCAGACTCTGGCATGTTTTTGTCAGCAGCGTGAAAACCGACAATACACTCTCATTTCAGAGTCAGACACATGCTCTCACTCACTAGACTGGTTGCTGACTTGTGACCGAAGATTCTGTATTGTACCCTCTGGGGACAATACATCTCCATTTGTCTGCGGGGAGGATGAACATGCAAAAAATCCACAACACTCAGCACAGAGTCTGGATTTAGTCCCATTAGTCTGAATGGGACTAATGCCCTTATAAAAGGGACCCCGGGGAGCTCTCTCGCCCTCTTTCTGCCCCCTGAGGATACAATGAGAAGGTGGCAGTGTACAGCCAGAAAAAAGAAAGTCCCTCACCATAACCCTACCATGTTGGCACCTTGATCTCGGACTTCCAACCTCCAGAACTGTGAGAAATAAATTTCTGTTGTGAATTAGCCACCCAGTTTATGGTACGTTATAGAAACCCGAACTAAGACAGAGATGGAATCCCATGGAGGGTCTCTAATTTGCTAAGCTGGTCATCAGGTGGGATGTTGTAAGTTAAAAACAGGAAGAGCTGACATTTTGTGCATATGAAAGAAGACAGTGGACAGGCCCATTGTCTTCGGCTTTGTCCGCCTCGGCAAACTGGAGACGGAAAGTCGATTCACCTTCTCCAGCCACGGGAGGACCGGGAGGACCTCCAGAGGAGGTTAGGTCGACTTCATGGTAACTTTAGATCCTGAAACCTCACAGGATTTTTCTTGTCTTCCCTTTGATCTCTTTTCCGCCTACCCAACAGGACAGGACTTGCAGCCTTTCTTTCGCGTCAGCAAGGGATCCCTTCTGGACAGGACCGAAGTGAGCAGCTGGTTTCCCCTACGCTTCCTTCCGGGCCTGGGCGTCACAAGAGCTCAGGCTGACCTGAGACCTAACTCCCGGCGAGTGGGACCAGCAGGAGCCTGGAAGAATGCTCGCACCGGGGTGGAGATTGGGCGCTGGGGTTTGCGAACCGCAGTCAAACCCTCTTCCCTGAGCACCGCGCACCTGCCCCCGGGGGTGCTGAAGGAAGTGGCCCATAAAGCTTCTCTGCAACCGAAAGAAGCCTGAAGCTCCAGGAGGGGCGAGAGGAGACTCGTTGAGCGAACCCAGCCCTCTGCCTGGCTGGTCCTGGTCAACAGGCTCGGAAGAGGCCGATTTGGAGGACCTAAAGGTTTAGAATCTCATGATGTCAAGATGTTAAAGCCTAAATCCTAAGTTCTGACTGTGAGGGGGAGCGAGGGTGTCTTGAGCTGGATCGACCCTTGAGTCTTCACCTGGAGGGTCCTCTGCACAAGTTCAGAGAGCAGGACAACGCGCAGCAATGGTTCCCCACAGGGGGCAACTACACTCTCACACGCCTGTCCCATCCCCGCTGGGACACTAGGCCACGACTGGGGGAAGCGGGAGGGAGAATGTTAACCCCCTGGCATGTATCTAGTCAGCGGAGGCGACGGATGTTGCTAAACACCTTACAATCCACCGCGGGAGGGCCCCTCCCCCACCCCGAAGTAGCCATTCCGCGGAGGTGGAGAAACTTGCGTGTAGATCAATGCCCACGCACTTGCCCGATGGTAAATCACGAGTTGGTGACCAATTGGATTTTGGATCTGAGGAAAAAACTCCAGCGTCAGAGGGAACTCTGGAAGTTTTGCCCGGAGCAAACGGAAGGGTGGCGTTGCCATCGCCTAAAATGGGAAAATGGCAGGTGTCACAGGTTGCAGGGGAAAGTGGGAGACCAGGTGAGGGCCCCGGAGCCTTCCCGGAAAGAGTTTCCCATGCAGCCCGTCTCGGTTTCCGCATCCGTCTGATTCCTTATGATGTTGAGGGTGCCGGGGTCTGGGTCCTTTATGATGCAGAGGGTATCCCCGTCTCACCCCGGGCCCCTCCCCGCTCCCGCCTCCTCCTGGCAACCTGGTGCGCAGCTCCGGCCCTGGCGACCCGCGACCGTCTCGTCATTCGCTGCCGCCTCGCAAAGGCGCATCTCTAGGCCAGTGGTGAGCTGCGGCCAGGTTGCTGCAACTCGCTCCAGGACTCGGGACTCGTGGCCTTGGTGTCCCTCGCGGAGCCCTTGGTGTGTCGCCTGCGGGCTCTTTGTTTTGAAGAAAGTAGGGAGGGAAAAGCCTTGTGAGACGACTCCAGGAGCAAAGAGCGACCCTTACAAGGCCCACGTCCTCCCAGAGCACAGGGGAACTGTCGCCTCAGACGGAAGAAGGAAGAGAAAGCAGCCTCTTGTGTCTCCCTGGTGGTCTAGTGGCTAGGATTCGGCGCTTTCACCGCCGCGGCCCGGGTTCGATTCCCGGTCAGGGAATTGTTTTGCATTGGTCGCACTCCCACAGGAATCTTTCTTTACTACGCTGTCAGCCAGCCTGCTCCAAGGACCAGACGCAGAACAGTCTCCGCAGCGAGGGGCAAACCCCAGCGAAGAAGGGCGAGTCCTGGTGGACCAGCTCTCACGTTTATCTCCGTGTCTGTCATCCGCTGAAGAGGTTTTAGAGAGCGCCTGAGCGTCTCGCTCAGGTGTACACAGCCGTGCAGAGGTGCCAGCCCCCGTGAAGTTGTACCCAATAAGGCCATCCTCTTTGCCGTCGCCGCCCCGGAGGCACCTATGGGGCTGAGCTGTGAATAACTGAGAGGCCAAACCAAGTCGTGTTGTTTGTGCGTGCCCTGGACATGGGCACGGGCCAGTCAGCTGAGCCTCCTCACCTCCCTTCGCAGCTAACGTGCTCGTTAGGCCGTCGGAAGAGGTGACTGGAGGCGATGCCCGCGAAGTTGGGAGTTGGGTGAGCGGCAGGTGAGGTCCTGGAGGGCGGTGCCGTTTGCTGATTGAGCGGCAGAGGGAGGCGATGTTCCCTGAGCCAACAAAGACAGCAGGTGGAGTAGGCACAAATGGAAAACTGTTGCGGGTGCCCTAAGCGGAAGGCAGGTGTAAAAATCAGCACTAGGACGTGGAAGCGATGGTGCCACAGTCAAATCCCACAGTGTCTACACTCTACCAAGCATTTGCGCACGCTCCCCCTTTTCCATTCAGTACTCCCAAGAGGGGTTTGGAAAAACCCCGCGTCCACTGTAAGCTCAGGGGAGAGCGGGAGCCAGGGAGGTGAAGTGCACAAACTGGGCAGAGGCGGCAGGCAGAACCTTGGGGGTGACAAGGCGCGGTGGCTGTGGGGCGGGAGCCGCTGCTGAAAGGCGGCCTGGGTTGTGGTGTGGGGTGACTGTCGATGGAATCTTTGGCGGAGAGTGGTTTGGAAGAATGGCGAGGGGAGGCAGTGGGGAGGGTGACCCTGAGCGTTCGGCCAGGGCGAGGAGGCTGTGCTGTCCCTGCAGGGCATGCGCTCAATCCCACTTACCTGGCAGAGTAGAGACCGTGGTGACGAAGGGGGTTCTCCCAGAGTGAAGGTTCTTCATTGCACTCTAGAGTTGCTGATCCCTGTGATTTCCTCAATGTGGGAAACGGTGTTTGTGCTAGAAGAGGGTTGCCCTCTTTACCTAACATAACGGGGTTCAAGACTGACATCGCCTCACGCCTACCCAAAAACGTTTACGTGGCTTCCTCGTCTCTCTTTTTTTTCTGTCCTAAAGTCGCCTCATCCTCACATTCCCTCATTTTTTTCTTCCACACTCGAGAGAGTCTCTCTCTCTCATTAAAAGCTCCACCAAATATTTGAAATATCTCAACCAGAAAGACTCCAATAAATACCTTATTTCATTCGTGGAAGCTACAGACCAGCTAGGTTGAGAGTTGCTTGATATTTTCTGCTAAACGGTGAGGCATAGAGCACTTCGAAGGTTTCTCTTTGGGCCTTTGTTTGTGTGCTGTTGGGTTTCCTTCTTTTCCCCAGACAGTATGGCGCTGTGGGGCCAGCGGTAAACCCTACTTTCTGGCTTTCTGGCTGCAGATAAAGGCCGCAACTGGTGCAGGAATGAAAAGCAAACCAAAAGACACACGGGTTCGCCCCAGTGGGCCCAAGATAAAGTCTGACTGTACCAGGATTCGGATTAGAACAGACGTTGCTGCAGGCACAAGGCAGGGTACTAACCACTATAGAATCCCAACTGCCCATCGTTTTGCTTCCCCACCCCTCTTATTTATTTATGCATTTTCTTGAGAGACAGAATTTTGCTTCGTCGCCCAGGCTGGAGGGCACTGGCGCGATCTCGGCTCACTGCTACCTCCGCCTCTCAGGTTCAAGCGATTCTCCTGCCTCAGCCTCCCGAGTAGCTGGGACTACAAACCTGCGCCACCACACTCGGCTAATTTTTGTATTTTTAGTAGAGACGGGCTTTCACCATGTTGGCTGGTCTCGAACTCCTTACTTTGAGTGATCCACCCACCTCCTCCTCCCAAAGTGTTGGGATTACAGGCTTGAGCCACGGCGCCCGGTCCCCCGAAAATATTTTTTTTTTCATGTAAAAACATTTATGCGATTTTTACTTCTTTATTACTGGGCAGCTACAGGTTCTTGTGATTTTCTCTCTCGTATTCTCCTCTCCATTCTGATACATCTCCCAACTTCTCTGCATCCAGTCGGTGCCCTCTGACGGGCATCCTGGGCTGTCCCTTTGTCTCGTCCTGGTCTCCTCTGTTCACCTTTTCCCTTTTGACTCCCCTGCCTCTTTCCCGCTCCCGCCCCACCGACTCCATCTACTGAAGCCGAGTTGAGTGAGGGGAGAGCAAGCGGAGCAGATGATTGCCTGAAGGCGGCGCAAAAAAACAGAAAGAGCTACCAGGAGAGCCGTCGGGGCGTTCAGCTTCCCTTGGGCCTTACCAGGCTCAGGGTGGGGTCGCAGATCCAGGCATTTCCAGATGCACTGGCTTCTGAAGCAGGCGAGGGTCAACGCAGGGTGAAGGCCATTCGGCCGCTCTTCTGGTTTCAGAGTCACGCAATGCAAGCGTTTCTAACGTGCAACAACACGATTAGTCGACTCAGCCTCTCCGGTTTTCCGAAACTTTGTAGTCTGCACACTTGTCCTGCAGAAAGCGAATGGCAACCCCTAGAGGTTAGTGATTGCTTAATCTATGTTGACATAAAAACGAACAACCGAGGTTGTCTCTGTGGCGCAATCGGTTAGCGCGTTCGGCTGTTAACCGGAAAGTTGGTGGTTCGAGCCCACCCAGGGACGTACTTTTAAATGTTGGTAGGTGCGGTGGCTCACGCTGATTAATCCCAACAGTTTGAGAGGCCGACATAGCTGAAGCCTCGCCTGAGCTCAGAAGTTCAAGACCAGGGAGAATTCCATCTCATTAAAAAAAAAAAAAAATTGCAGTTATTTCTCCTCAGGCCTATGACTGTATTTAAAAGCGAGAGACTGTTCCCTTGTGTCTTGTGCATCCCATAAGGACACAAAGCAGAAGGTCCCTCTCCGAGCCTCCTAGAAAATAAGATCCCTCCAGAACAAACTAGGTTGTATGTATGGGAACCTGAAAGTATACGAAGAAAGAAACTTCAAAAATTCTGCCTTGCTTTCCACAAAAATTAACCCATCACAGTCTGCCTTCAAGTGGTATCATACCTCTTCACATTACTCCTCTCTGCCTTTATGCTATTGTCATGCATTTTACTTTACACGTGTTATAAACCTTACAATCCATCTTTATTACTTTTATTTAAAGAGTCAGATGTGTTTTTGGTTTTTTTTTTTTATGTTTTTAAGACTAGTCTCGCTCTATTGGACAGGCTGGAGTGCAGTGGCACAATCTTGGCTCACTGCAACCTCTGCTTCCCGGGTTCAAGCGATTCTCCTGACTCAGACTCCTGAGTAGCAGAGATTACAGGCATGAGCCACCATACCCGACTAATTTTTGTAATTTTAGTAGAGAGGGGGGTTCACCATATTGGCCAAGCTGGTCTCAAACTCCTGACCTCAAGTGATCCGCCTGCCTCGGCCTCCCAAAGTGCTGGGATTACAGGCATGAGCCACCATGCCTGGCTAAGGAGTCAGATGTTAAAATTATAGATTTGCCTATGTAGATGTCATTTCTAGTGGTTTTTCTTTTCTTTTCTTTCTTTTTTTTTTGTACATCCAGATTTTCATCCGGTGTCAGTTTCGTTCTACCTGGAGGACTCTTTAAATTTTTTTTTGTGTGTGGTGTAGGCTGGTGGTAGTGAATTTTCAGCTTTCGTAGAATTTGACATTGACATTTTCCCCTCAGTGCTTTTAAGATGTTGCTCCACTGCCTTCTCACTTGAATGACTTTCAATGATATAATCTTTCTGGTTTTTGTAAGAACTACGACTTTTTCTTCTGATTTTGAGATTTTTTTCAATAAATTTGAGCAATTCATTTATGAAGTGCCTACTAAATATGGTTTTCTTCAGGTTTCTTGTGCTTGGGGTTTATTCACCTCCTTGGATAAGTAGGTTAACAATTTTCACTATGATTGAAAAATGTCATTGTTTCTTAAATACATTTTTCTTCTTCCCCAGTCTTTTTGGGAACTACAATTACTTGTCTATTAGGTGTCTTAAACTTGCACTATCATTCACTGATGCTCTGTTCATTAAAAAAACAAAAAATTGTTACCATGAGTTGTATTTTAGATATTTCAATCATTTGAGAATTTGTGTTTCTTTTTTTTTTTTTTTTTATTTTTTTGAAACAGAGTCTCACTCTGTCGCCCAGGCTGGAGTGCAGTGGCATGATCTTGGCTCACTGCAAGCTCCACCTCCCGGGTCCACGCCATTCTCCTGTCTCAGCCTCCTGAGTAGCTGGGACTACAGGTGCCCGCCATGAGGCCTGGCTAATTTTTTCTATTTTTTTGTAGAGACGGGGTTTCACTGTGTTAGCCAGGTTGGTTTCGATCTCCTGAACTTGTGATCCAGCTACCTCGGCCTCCCAAAGTGCTGGGATTACAGGCATGAGCCACTGCACCTGGAGGCTTTGTGTATCTTAATCTTTTTTTCTGCAGTGTCTAATCTGCTGTTAATTGCTTCCAGTTAATTTATTATCTCAAATGTTGTAGTTTTTAATCTCCAAAGTTAGATTCTGACCATTTTTATATGTTCGATGCCTCTGCTTAATTCTTTGGACCCATAGAATATTGTCATAATTATCATAATAACTGTTTTAAAGTCCTCTGTGTCCTTTTTTTTTTTTTTTTTTTTTTTTTGAGACGGAGTCTCTTGTTGCCTAGGCTGGAGTGTAATGGCACGATCTCAGCTCACCGCAACATCTGCCTCCTGGGTTCAAGCAATTCTCCTGCCTCAGCCTCCCGAGTAGCTAGGATTATAGGCATGCACCGCCATGCCCAGCTAATTTTTGTATTTTTACTGGAGAAGGGCTTTCACCATGTTGACCAGGCTGGTCTCGAACTCCTCACTTCAGGTGATCCACCTACCTCAGCCTCCTAGAGTGCTGGGATTACAGGCATGAGCCACTGCGCCTGGCTGTCCTCTCTGTTAATTCTAACATCATGTTAGGTCTGGTTCAATTTTGATTAACTGATTATTTCTCCTCTTTATGGGTCATCATTTCCTGGCTCTTTGCCTATTTGGTATTCTTTAATTGGACGCAGGACATTGTGAAGTTTACCTTTTTGCATGCTAGCTATTTTTAAATTCCTTTTTTTCCCTTGCCAGCAGGAAGTTATATTTTATAATTCCTATAAATCGTCTTGAATTTTTTCTGGGGTGCACTTAAGTGACCTGTAAACAGTTGGATCCTTTTGGATCTTGCTTTTATGAACTTTTACGTGGTTCAGGAGTAGTGCTCAGTCCAGGGCTGATTATATCCCGTTACGAAAGCATTATGAATTATGAATAATTCCAGTCTGACTGGTGCGAACAGATACTGTTTTCTGCACTGTGTGAGTACCAGACGCCATTCCATGATTTTCTTGGATGTTTCTTTCCCTGGTACTAGTCAGCTACTCTTTTCACAATCATGCACTGACTAGTGCTCTGCTGAATACTGGTGGCAGAACCTGTAGATATGCCCAGATTCTCTCTGCTTAGTTATCTTCTCACTGGATCTTTGTCCTATGAACTCTGTCTTGCTCTCCCCAGACACTTAGCTTCACTTCCTCAATTCAGGGAGTCTGCCACCGATCCTTTCCTTTGTGCCTAGCCTGGAAACAATTCTGCACCAGGCTGGCATTCCCTTCCATCCCACATGGAACTGGGGGTTCAGTGTAACTGAAAACATTTGGGCCATTACATTCAGTTTGAACCAGTTGATTTGCATGTCTGTAAAGGAGTTTGGAAAATGAACCCTAGGGCTAATGTGAATGGTGGACAAAATCAGATCTAGAAGTACTGAATGTATCATAAGCTAAGCAGAATTTTTTAAACTAACAGCATTAGTGATTCAGGTGGAATTTCTTCCTCTTCCCTAGGTTCAGTTTCTGGCGAAAGCATGTAGTTTGTTTTGTTTTGTTTTGTTTTCTCACTGTCAACATAACCTCATTTGTTGCATCTGTTGGAATGTTTATTACTCACTTGGTGAGTCTGGTCTACATAGAGATTCAGCATCCAGGAGCAGGGCCACTGTGAGCCTGTCAGTCAAGGAAATGTGGGAAAGAAAAATCCCATTGGGGTTTATTTATTTGTTTGTTTGTTTATTTATTTATTTATTTGTAGAGGAGTCTCACTCTGTCGCTCAGGCTGGAGTGCAGTGGTGTGATCTCTGCTCACTGCAACCTTGGCTAATTGCAACCCCGGCTCACTGCAACCCCCGCCTCCCAGGCTCAAGCAATTCTCCTGCCTCAGCCTCCCCAGTAGCTGGGATTACAGGCACCCGCCACCACGCCCAGCTAATTTTTGTATTTTTAATAGAGATGGGCTTTCACCATGTTGGCCTGGCTGGTGTCAAACTCTTGACCTCAGATGATCCACCCACCTCCATCTCCCAAAATGCTGGGATTACAGGCATGAGCTGCAGAGCCTGGCCTAAAAATATTACTTTTGCAAGGCACAGTACAGGTCCCGGAAGGCTCTCACCTACTTTCCCACCCTTTCCCAACCTTGTCTCCTGCTTTTGCCTTCTATTCTCCTTGACAGGTCTGGGGTCACTGCATCCAGGGCTTGCTTTGCCTTCTATTCTCTGGAGGGAGCACTTAGGCATTTGAGTGCCAGACTGCTGCTTGGAACCACTGAGTGGCCAGCACTGGTGTAGCTGCAGACCAAGGCGTCTGAATCCTCAGGGATCTGCCCTTTACCCAGGTCAAAGGTCCAAGGGCTCTCCTCACAGCTTTCTGCCAGCCCACTCCAGATATACACATCTTCCTGGAGGTTCAGTATCTGCCCAAGAGCCAGCACAAATGTCATGGATCAACCGTGACTTTATGATTTTTTGTCCGGACTTCATGGATCCAGCAGGAGTATAGACGAATGTGAAAAGGTTATTAGTTCTAAAGGTTATAAACCCATAGAAACACACCAGAACTTACCTCCCACTCTGGAAGGTGAATGGTGTGGGCTGGAGGGGTTGTTGCTGCCCTTCAGGCCAAGCACTAATTCCTCCAGTATCACAACCCTGCCCTCAAGGCAGATACGTTGATGAGGAGACAATGTATTACCATTACGCTTGTAATCCCAGTGCTCTGTGAGGCTGAAGTAGGTGGATCACCTGAGGTACGGAGTTCGAGACCAGCCTGATCAACATGGGGAAACTCCCGTCTCTCCTAAAAATACAAAAGTTAGCCGAGCATGTTGTGCACACCTGTAATCCCAGCTGCTCGGGAGGCTGAGGCAGGAGAATCACTTCAACCTGGGAGATGGAGGTTGCAGTGAGCCGACATGGCACCACTGCACTTCAGCCTGGGCAACAGCGAGATTCCATCTCAAACAACAACAACGAGAACAACAAAAAACAACAAGACAAAAGAAAAAACATATCTATCTATCTATCTATCTATCTATCTATCTATCTGTCTGTCTGTCTGTCTGTCTGTCTGTCTATCTATCTATCTATCTATCTATCTATCTATCTATCTATCTATCTATCTATATCTGTTCTTATTTGGTGTGAATATGGAATATTGACTCCATATCCTTGGCTTGAGATCCAGATGCAGCTTCTGATTGGTTTTCTCAGGCAAATTAACCTGTTCCACATCTGTGCTCCGAGACGGAGGGCAGCCAAGCAGGACCCCCAGGAAATAACTCCTGAGTTTTCAGAGGTGTAATCACATTGTCAGCCCATGGAGAAATTCCGGCATTGGAAGAGAATGAAGAGAACTTTGTGAGATTTCCTGATCTAAAACTTCACATTGTTGTGTCGCCCTCAACCTCCCTTGCTGAAATGACTGCCCGGTGGCAAATGTGCCCTTCCCTCCTCACCACTCTGACTAACAGGACAAGGAATGAGGTTCGCTGTGAGCAGGTTTGTTGATTAGCAATGGCATTCCTTTCATGTTTCTTTAGAATCACCTACGTATTTCCAACATTCAGGAAAGCAAGGGTGTTGTCGCCCGATTTCAAACCGGGGACCTTTCACATGTGAGGCGAACATGTCATCACTCCACTACACAAACCCCTCCCAGCTCCTGGCACAAGACACATTCCTGAAAATGTTAGCGTCTACTGTTTTTAACTATTAGAGTTTCCAATATAAGAAATTCGACTGCTTTTCAAAATTTGAGTGAAAAGATGCCAGGAATCACAATCCCTCAGGCAGACAGGCTGAACCCTCATTTTTAGTTCCACGCCTAGCCCCGAAGCCAAGACCCTAGGGACCCCCAATCTGGCTTCGGCATGCCGCATCTCATGCAGGGTTTCCAGGAACTGAGTGCCCGTGTTTGGCAGATTTCCCGGCTGACTCTCTCTGGCTCCCAGAAGCTTCAGGAGCTGGTGGGTTTTGAGCGTTGGAGCCCTGAATGCTCCGTGCCACACAGGAGTGTGGACCCGCCCCTGCAGGGCTGCTGACTGCGCCTCGGGGGCCTTTTCCCTGGTGCTGGCCATCAGGGCTCTTGGCTCTTGACAGGAGAGCATGCTTCAGGTCCTTCCAGGAACCATAGGACCCTCCCTGCCTGCCCTTCTCTCGGGCCGAGGGGTCTGACACACAGGCTTTTCCTTGCCAGCCCTTTGGCCTCAGCACTTCGAAGTCTTCCAAAGGGGATCCTTCACTGCCACTCTCGCTTAGTCTGTTCGACTCAGTTTAGGCTGTATTTATTCGCACATTGAAGTTTTAGCAGGTACTGTAGCAAAGCCTGTGTCTCAAGGCATTTGACTGTTTGAAAATATAGAACATCCAACCCAGGCCAAACTGTGCTTCTTGGCCTGCATTGAATTGAAGAGCAGGCCACAAGTTTTATAGAACACAAGGGTTTCAGAGCCATCACCGCTGAAGGACACAGGAGCAGCCTATTCAGATTTCATGATCACAGGATCTCCACCTCCATCTTGAGATTTTTTTTTTTAAGGGCAGTTTTATTGCATTCTTTCATAATCCTTGAAACTTTTTATTTGCCTTTTTGATGTTCCTGCTCAACAGGTCTTGAAGTGAATTGTAACAAAGAGGTAAGGGCAGTTTTCAGAGAAAGGCAGTGTCTGTGAAGTTTTCAAGTTTGTTTCACAGCAAAAGGTCAACAGGCAGAATTTCCTTTTGCTGAAAGATGTTAATGTTGTTTCTAAGGTGTTCTTTAGACATTAGCGTAGAAACAAATTTGGGGAAGAAAGTGCCATTTTCTCCAGCAGTTGCTTTTCTTACTGCAGCGGTTACCATGTTTCCTTCACATCCGAAGTTCGAATGCTCCCACGCTGGGGAAAGTGACTGAATGTTCGCTGGATGCCAGGCTGCAGTGTCCAGCTTTGTTCTGCTTTGGTTCAGACTGGAGACTGGGACTGGACTGGACTGTGTCTCCCTCACTAGAGACTGGGAGCCCAGTTCCAGATGAGGCAGGCATCATGGGAACTTTTGATTAGGCAATTTTGTGGCATCTTTTTCTGCTTTCTTCCCTCTGAAATCTCTTTCTCTCCTCTCCACTGACCCGGAAGAGAGGATTCACCGTCTTTCTGACTCAGAACATTTTGGGGTCCTTCCTGGACAGAAAAAAAAAAGGCAATTGCCCTTTACCCTACAGGAGCAGAAAGGGCTGCAGGTATCTGGAGACCCACAAACTCACTTCGTGGGCCACTGAGTATCTGTGCCCTGTGGGATCCTGTCATACCCAAAAGTGTGCGGCTTGAAGCTTCTCTGCGGACTGAACAGGAAGTGTGGGGTTCCTGACTCTTCCAGAGGAGCCACACAGAGAGGTCTTAGCATGTCTCTGGACCTTGAGCAGAGGCCAGAAAGAGGCTTGAAGGTGAGGGCAGAGCCAAGAAAGGGTGGAAAGACAGGCCAACCCACTCTCCCAAGGGTACCTTCTTCAGGACAGTCATTCAGTGATCAGGAAAGGAGAGGATTGTGTAGAGCAACATCTTTACTTCAAAACACGAATTCCCGCCTAGATGTGGAATCCGAGTAAAATATTGGCATTAAAAAGAACTCTGGTTGGCTGGACAAGGTGGCTCATGCCTGTAGTCCCCCTACTTTGGGAAGCCTAGGCAGGCTAATCCCTTGAGCTCAGGACTTTGAGACCATTGTCGGTAAAATGGCAATACCCTGTCTCCGTGGTGGTGCCCCTGTGGTCCTAGCCACTCCAGAGGCTGAGGTGGGAGAATCACTTGAGCCCAGGGGTTTTGAGGCAGCACTGAGCCATGATCACGCTACTGCACTCCAGCCTGGGTGACAGAGCAAGACCTTACCTTAAAACATACAAAAACCTGCGATTTGTTTTCTCTGTGTATTGCAAGGATGAGAACAAAAGAGTTCCAACTAAGATGGAAACAGTGCAGATGTGAAAGGTTTTAGGGGAAACCTGTGGTGTTCTGTCAGGGACCACAGGCCTTGCTTAAAAGAAATTTCATCCAGGCTGTCTGGTTTCCTGCATGTCTCTCAGGCCTGCTGTTGGTGGTCCCAGGGGCTGAGCGCTTAGCCCCTTCCCAGCTTGGGTGCTTCCCCTTTTGCCTTCTCCCAGCATCCTGGTCCACTCCCATGGCTCCTGTGGCCATCTCTCCAGAGCCATGCTGTCACCTCGAAATGGGGCATCTCTAGATTGGTTTTTTTCATTAAACTGGGATATGAATACATTTATTAGGATGCTCACAAAATAAATGACACATGAATTAGCACTCCCCTCATGTGATAAAGAATACACATGACCCACACTGTGGCAGGAAACAGGGGTAAGGGCTATCAGAGCTGGGACTAAGTGTCCACTGAAGAAATCTCGATTCATCAGAAAGAGGTTGTTTCCTCGGATTCCATCATTTCTGCTGTCGCTACCAGCCAGGTCTCCACAATCTTTCAGAATCCTTCATTCCAGCACCAGTTCATGTTCTTTGCCCTTGCCACTCCCGACTCTTTCAAGACCTGAGTCCACTGACCCATGTCTCACTCACCCGCCTCTGAAATCTTGCATCTCATCTGTTTGGTATGTTGCTGCCCGGCCGCCATCAGCGGCACAATTGTCAGGTGGAGGAAGAACATACAACATCTTACAAAAGCAAACAACAGGGCTACATTAGTAAATGACACTTGGACATAAACGAAACAACCTCACAGAAGACATGCTTCCTCCCAATATGATCCATAGTCCCCTAGAAGCAAAGGAAACCCCTCGATCATTTTCACATATGAATGATTCTGTATGCCAGGCACAGGGGTATATAGTGGGTGGTGTTTACTTCCACTGTACCCTGCACACAGTCGAAAGTTAGTGACTGGAAGCTAGAACCAGGTCCGTATCCCTGCTCCCATCAGGTTCTCCTGGCCCTTCTTGCCTTTGATGGTGCCACCACTGTACTTCTTCTGTTCTGAACATTTCTTCATTTTTCAATGGAGAGGATAAGAGGAGAAGGATGGCAGAGAGAGGGTGGGCAGGGAGAAGTGGGAAAACAACCCTGTAAAACAGAACAAAAACTGTACAAAACCCCAGAAACCAGACTTAGTACTATAATATTTTATAACAATAGAAAGCAGCTGAAAATAACCTCAGGGGGAGGAGTCAGCAGAGATTGTGCAGCAGAGGCCACAGGTTTAGACGCCACAGGTTTAGACTAGGAGCCTTTCAATGGAGTGCTGAATGGACTGAATCAGCCTTCTTTGATGGTGACAGAACAGGTGATGACAGGCCTGGAGACCCCACAGGCCCGCCCCAGGGCCTGCCTGGAGTGCACAAACATTCCAGGCAGACCCAGCACATTCTCGTCTTCACACAGTAGTGGGAGGTGCAGAATGTTCCCTAGCAGCGTGGTGTCTGCAGCCACCACAGTGAACTCACAGATGCCTCTGTTGAGGGTTTTGATGGCCTCATTGGCTCCTGTCTGAAGCTGCTTGCGATTCCAGTGGCTCCGCACTCCTCAGGGAGCACAGCGGACTTCAGAGCGTCTAGATCAGTTTTGACTTGTGCATTTGGCAGCCTTCGTGAGCACTGCGGGCAGGTTCACCTTTTGGAGAAACCTTCGGAAGGCAACAGGAATGAAAAACGCTTGCTGGCACTTCCCTGGTGGCCTAGTGGCTAGGATTCGGTTCAGTGCCGCGACCCGGGTTCGATTCCCGGTCATGGAATATGTGTTTTGTAAGGTCTCCAAAAAGCAGGCAATCTTCCCCCGTTTTGCTGGAACTTGCGATGTGCCCCGAGGCTCAGATGCAGGAGACGTTCTGTAGTCTTGGGTTTCAGAAAACTCTGGTGAAGAAGGGGAGTTAATGGCGACCCTCGGCCTGTTTCTCATGCTCCCGACTGAAAACCTTGTTACCTACTCTTTTCTCCCTTGGGCACCCTAGCACTCCTGTTCTTTTCATATCTCCATTTCTCACACATCAGTATTGACTTCAGAGGTCGACTAAGCAGCTTGTTCAAGGTTATACAGCCATGCATTGATCCACAGCTGGGTGGGGCTCCTGCCTTATTTGCTGGGCTGTCATTACTGACAGAATGAGTTCTGCGTCTGGCAATGGCTGCTTGCTGCTTTCAGAGTAACTCTCCCACAGATAACGACTATAAATTAGAAACATATATATATATATATATATATTTGAAGGTGCTGGAAGACTGAACAAAAGCAGGCAGACATGTGGAAGAACGGCATGTAGTGAGTTTCCCATTTTGCAAACTTTCGGCAGAGAGCTGTTAACCGAAAAACCACACAATTTGTGAGGTTACAGAGGAGAATTTATTTCTTATAAAGAGTTACAGCGTGTAAGGTGGTCATCCTGACAGGCTGGGAAACGCAGGAAGCCCAGAAGCAGGCACTTTGAGGGAGGGAGGGGCAAGACAGGAATTTAAGTTGAATGGGTTGGCCTAACATACATATTCAACAAGTTATAGGAAGATTCATGAATATTTATGAAGGGGATCCTGATGCATGCTTATTGAACAAACATTCACATAATATACAACCTTGTTCACCTTGTTATGGATACTTAGCATTTAAATGCATTACAATTAGTCCCTATACACAAAGGTCTTTTCAGGACACAAAGGCACTCAAATGCACAGATACTGTAAAACTGACAGAACCAGTCCATGGTCGCTGGTCTTCTCATCAGAAGAAAGTTACTGAAATCAGTCTCTTGTCAGTCAAGGCTGTAGTTATGGCTTGTGGAACAGCGGGGTTCAGTATCTGGTGAGGGGTGAGCAGCAAGTGCTTCAACACTCCCTATTCTCAAGGCCAGTGCTTGTTTAGCTGCTAGAAAAAAAACCTTGTGGCAGTTAGAACATAGTTTATTCTTTGCATGTAGGGGGTGCATGAGTTAACCTTGCCTGGCATGGTGTCTTATTTATCATTTGGTGTCTTATTGCCATAAAGAGTCCGTTCTGTCAGCGTTATGATTTCTGTGATAACATTAATATCGGTCAGTTTTGTCTAAACTGCAAAAGGCTGGGAATATAATAAGGCTTTTCTGGCCTCCTGTTCCTTCTTGGCCTGGGAGTCAGTTTTGAAGGTTTGCCTAGGGTCCCGTTGGCCAACAGGGGTCCATTTAGTCAGTTAGGGGACTTAGGATTTTATTTTTAGTTTATAAAACAAACTTTGCTCCACCTTACTTGGGTTAGTTAAATTACAATACAAAATCAAACTGTCTTCCTAGGTTAAAGAAATAGAGGACAAAGTTTAGACAACCACAGCAGTTGGAACATCAAGGGGTTAGGTAGAGTCTCAGAAAAGAAACAGCACAGTAGGATGACTACAGTTAATAGCAGTATATTGTACATTTCAAAGGAGCTAAGAAGAGAGAATGTGAAATGATCCCAACACAAAGAAATGATAAAATGTTTGAGATGATGGATATCCTAAACATCCTGATTTGATCATTATACATTGTAGGCATGTATCAAAATATTATATATACTCCCCTAAACATGTATAATTGTTTTGTATCAATTAGAATATAAAACTTAAAATAATAATAATAATAATCAAAGAGGGCGGGAGAGAACTTTTGGAGGTGGCAAATAGTTTGGTTTTTTTTTTGAGATGGAGTCTCCCTTTGTTGCCCAGCTTGGAATGCAGTGGTGCGATCTCAGCTCACTGCAGCCTCTATCTCCTAGGTTCAAGTGATTCTCATGTCTCAGCCTCCCGAGTAGTTGAAATTACAGGTGTGTGCCACTGTGCTGACCAATTTTTGTATTTTTGGTAGAGATGGTATTTCACCATGTTGGGAAGGCTGGTATCAAACTCCTGACCTCAAGTGATCCACCAGCCTGGGCCTCCCAAAGTGCTGGGATTATAGGTGTGAGCAACCGCACCCAGCTCAATAGTTTTATTGTGTACATTGTGGTGATGATTTAATGGGTCTATACTTATTTCCAAACTCAGCAAGTTGTGTTCATTACATATGTACAGCTTTTAGTATACCAAGCATACATCAATAAATTGTTTTAAGAAAAAAGTAAAGGGCCGGGCACGGTGGCTCACGCCTGTAATTCCAGCACTTTGGGAGGCCGAAGTGGGCGGATCACAAGGTCAGGAGATCGAGACCATCCTGGCTAACACGGTGAAACCCAGTCTCTACTAAAAATACCAAAAATTAGCCAGGCGTGGTGGCAGGCGCCTGTAGTCCCAGCTACTGGGGAAGGTGAGGCAGGAGAATCACTTGAACTGGGAGGCAGAGGTTGCAGTGAGCCAAGATCGTGCCACTGCACTCCAGCCTGGGTGAGAGAGCGAGACTCCCATCTCAAAAAAAGAAAGAAAAGAAAAGAAAAGAAAAGAAAAGAAAAGAAAAGAAAAGAAAAGAAAAGAAAAGAAAAGAAAAGAAAGAAAGAAAGAAAGAAAATAAGAAAATACAGTTATTGTAATTGTCCTGTGATGAATAGATGCCAAATAAAGACAAATACAAAATCTAAGAAAACACAGAGTATTTGTTGATAAATAGATTTCTACAAGAATATTCATGCACAGCAGTCTTCATAATAGTCCAAACTAGAAATAACCAAATTGTCCACCAACATATTCCAATATGTGGTGTATTCACATATTGGAATAACACTCACCAGTAACATCCAAATAAGCCAGATACATATAATAATATGAATACACTTCAAAGACATGAAAAAAATGCATAACACAAAAAATGAATTTATGTGAATTTGAAGAAGAGAGCAACATAATCTATGATGATAAACATCAGAATAGTGATTAACTAAGGGGAGAAGGGTGGGATTGCCTGGAAAGGGACTCTACAGACCTTTTTAATTTTTTTTATTTTTTAAATATGAAAAAATAATATTTATAGAGATGGGGATCTTGCCATGTTGCCCAGTCTGGTCTCAAATTCCTGGGCTCAGTCAATCTTTCCACCTCAGCCTCCCAAGTGCTGGGATTACAAGCATAAGCTACCGTGCCTGGCATCTACAGACCTTTTTGGGACGGTGGAAATTATCTATAATTTAAACATGTCAAGAAAGATGAATGAGGAACTGCTAAAGTACAGCCGAGATCATCTCATGCTGTACCCTTAACATCTATTGGATATTACGGTGAAGGGCTTGAGGATAACACCATTTTCATATTATACTGGGATTATGGGGGATATTATGAACAGTGAGAAAAGTTATGATTCATTGCCCACTTTTACTGCTGCTGACTCTCTAAGGCTTCTTGGCATTGGAAGAAACCAAGATTATTACTAATCTTTGGTCCTTGCTTGTACCTTGTAAAGTTTGTGTCTTCTAGATTACAATAATTCCGTGTAAAGATGATGCTGGCACAAGGCTTTCAACCCATCCCCTCTTCTGACCCAGAAAATAAAGACATCCTGCCTTTGGGCCTTTTAGAACAGGTATCCAGAGAGTTTACTTCTCCAATGTTAGGCAGGGTCTGTGCCCATAACATCAGCAGGAAGCAGTTACAGAAGATGAACCTCCACCCTTCTGCAAGCCCCTTAAGATTAAGGAGGAGTATAGAATCTCTGATGGGGAAATGAGGTAGGAGACCAGTAGGTGTTGTTTTCCAGTCACAACCCCATTGAGCAGAGCAGGATCTGGTCAAAACAGGGCGCAGTGAAGAAGCCTGCTGGAACCAGCAGATGATGACGAAAGTGACCTCTAGTTGCCCTCACTGCTTATGAGCATAAAGACACTATCACTTGGACATGGCCAGTTTACAAATGTCATGGCAACAAACCTTGGCAATGACCTGAAAGTTACTTTATATGGTTCTGGAAACTCCCTGCCCCTTTTCCAGAAAGTTCTGAATAGCCTGCCTCTTAATAGGCATGTAATTAAAAGTGGGTCTAAATACAACTAGCTAGCAGCCCACAGGCACCAACTCTGGGCACACTGCCTATGGATTAGCCCTGCTCTGCAAGAAGCAGCACCAGTTCAATAAAAGTTGCTTTCTCTCGCCAGCGACTTGCCCTTGAATTCTTTCCTTGGCTACAACAGTCTGGGAGAAATTTCACAGGCTACAAACCAGTTTTGGGGCTCGCCTGCCCTGCGTCACTGTCATTGTTTCCTTGGGTTTCCCAGGAATGTACATGTGTGACACTGCTGCCCTGCTTATAGATCTGTTTCCTTGCAAGGAAACAGGAATATCTTGCCTGCGGCTTCCAGAGTTGGAGATACATGTAGTTTCACTACTGAGTGCTAACATTTAATTTTGGAATCAAGTGATGCATTCAGACTGGTTGCTATCATTTTGTGGTATACATGTAGTGAATACATTCGTGATTGAGTTTCCTGCTTTTAGCTGGAGCAAGAAAGTTTTATAATTGTGATTTGTACAAAGAAATCATAGGCAAGAGAATGTGTGTAAAATAAACTTTATTGTCAGAGGTTTCTAAACGCTCATCCTTCAAGGAAAACGGACATACGCTGAAGAGCTGATAAACAGTCTACAGCAGTGTTATTCTAACTTAATCTTGATTCCAAGTCCTTGCCATTTTCCTCCAGCTGCTGTTGACTCCAGTTATATATAGGTTGGGGGAAAGGGGATTATCTATGAATCTAGGTATCACTGTTTCTTGGGCAGTTATCATATTTGCAGGCTGAAGGGATGAGATTTCTACAATCTAACTATCCATTTGGAGTACAAATCTGGAGTGGCTGTAAAATTTGCTTCTCAGGGATGGAGCTTTCAGATTTGGACTTTCAATCGTTCTGTTGTTTCAGTTTTTCTCATCAACTGGGGAGCTGTTTGTGACTAAGCTTTGTTAAAAGTAGAGAAGAGCTTTTGATAGTTCCAACATTAGTTGTTACCTGAAACACACACACACACACACACACACACAGCGAAACAATAACCTTTGGTGAGGTCTTGCTGATACTTAACTGAGGCTGGACTGAGAGCTAAGTGGTGATACAGGCCAGGTGCAAACTGAGTGCAGTTAAGTGGATAATCTCTGGTAGTGAAGATAATCTCTGGCCTAGAAAAAGATAGTAATAATAGATTGAAAAGAAAGTCTCCTGAAATGAACTAGCTGGCCTGTGGTGTAGGACACAGGACCTCAGCCACCTTATGATTCTAAAAGCCTTGCTCAAAGCCACTGCAGATGAGTTAGCTAAGTCTCTACCACCTCCTCAGCATCAACTGAATCTCCATAATACTCCTGTGAAGAGAAATAAAGGTCTTTCCCACCTCCAGGAAGGGATTTGCTTAGCCTCAAATGTGCACATTCAGAAATAGCTTGTAAGAAAGAGAGGACAGTTTGCAGAGAAATAACCCTCCTAAGTCCACATCCTATTCCTTTTAATTAAGAGAGTGGTGCCAAGGGAAGATGCCCTAGAACATCAAAGCCAACAGGGTGCTCAGATATCACCCAAGTACAGTTCCATCTTTGGCCATAAGGAGACAATGGTGTCAAGAGGCTAAGACCATGTGATCTGTAGGTGAAAAACCTGGGATGAGAATCGAGGCCTCAAACCTTTTCCACGACATCACAGAGTTCAGGAGCAGTTAGAGGGAAGGATTCAATCTGGAGAACACTAACAGCCTCTAGAGATTATTGGGTCATGGTGGCTGGGACAGAAATAAGGATTCACAGAAAGATGTTTATAGTAAATGTTCTTTTACAGTAAATGTTCTTTTGTGATTTTGCTTGATAAAAAAGCTGAGCAAAAGTGAAAATTTTTTCTTTCTTTCTTTTCTTTTTCTTTTCTCTTTTTATTTTATTTTTTTATTTTTGAGACAGTTTCACTCTTGTTGTCCAGGCTGGAGTGCAATGGTGCAATCTCAGCTCACCACAACCTCCGCCCCTGGGGTTCAAGCAATTCTCCTGCCTCAGCCTCCCAAGTAGCTGTGATTTACAGGCATGCACCACCACGCCCAGCCAATTTTTTTTTTTTTTTTTTTTTTTTTTGCATTTTTAGTAGAGACGGGGTTCCTCCATGTTGGTCAGGCTGTTCTCAAACTCCCGACCTCAGGTGATCCTCCCAAAGTGCTGGGATTACAGGCGCGAGCCACCACACCTGGCCAAAAGTAAAAATTTTCTAATTGCAATTCTTAACCACTTATGGGTTGTGAAATCAATATAGTGGACTGCGTACTACTACAGGCTTTATTTAAATACTAGGTAGGGTGGATTACACATAGTAAAAGGTTCTTTAAAAAATGATCACAAAGAATTAGATATTTCTCACTGCATCTTGTGGTCAGAAAAGTTTGAGAAACTGCTCTATGTAGGCAAATTATAGGTTCAATCTATCCATCGACCTCTTTTTCTCTTCTCTTTTTTCCATGCTATGCAAACAAGACCATGGAGAGAGGAAGGCAAATTCCATCAATAGGTGGTGTTAAGCCTTTTCTATGAGATAGCTGCACATTTGGGACACTTCTATGCTGGTGACTTGAGATTCTAGTGGATAGATGGTCCTTTTCATCTTTAGCCACATGTAAAAATTACTTGGGAGCTTTTTAAGACTACTAGTGGCTTCCATCCACCTGGAAGCATTTAAGTCAGAATCTCTGTGTGTACAGTCCAGGCACTTGTGTTAGTTAAAAACTTCACCAGTCTTTCTAATGTGACAGAATGGTTTAAAGCTACTGAGTAGACCCACCCTATTTCCCACCATTGTCTTTGTTTCTCTTTCACCATAGGCTTCTTTCCCATGTGAAAGTGAAGATGTCAGTCTCTCTTTTCACAGTCTCAAGTAAATCACTATCTTTCTCAATTGGACTGCCAAGGCAAAGATTTCTTTCCATTTATCTATCTGGATTTTTACAAAGCTGGCCTCTGGATTCCCTTTTCTCAAAGCTAATTCACCACAAAGGCACTGCTCAAGTCAAGGAGCTGGACCTTCATACACCTGCACCTGACAATCATGGGTAAATACTTTGCATGGGGTTGCTGGGTGCTGTGGGATTGACATAAACTCCCAGGTATTGCCAGCTCTGAGCCTCAGGCAAGCTTGTGACTAAGAGACTCCAGTAGTCTGAGGACAGTCCTAACTCAGAAGGGTCTTTGGAAGCAAAAACAAACACAGGCATGAGAGGGGGAAAAAAAAATCCCATGTGATCTTGGTTTATACCTAACAGAACTTGTGCAAGAATGGATATTTAAGGTGGGTATTGTACACAGCAGAGCTTAGTAAATACCAAGTCTGGAGTTTAAGGGATAGGCTGAAGAGATTTTGCAGGTTTGTAAACATTTGTGCCAATCTGAACATTGGTTTTTCTCTTCAGTGGTAAGAGCTAGGCACAATAAGGTAGCTAGGATATTATAATTTGAATCAATACATTATACATTTTTATTTTGCCAAGGACCAAGATGAACTATGACGATTTCAATTTTTTAGTACTTTATTTTCATCAGTTTGAAAATTAAGACTTTTGCTCCTTTATTGGCTTATGGCACCTTTTTGGTTTTCACACTTTCTCAAAGACTGGTAACTTATAATCTAAATTATGATTGCTTATTCTTTCAGTACTCTAGGGGAAAGTTGATTTAATCTTGACAAAATGTATTCAATTAAAATAATTGTTCTCTTAAATATTTTCTTTCCTTTCTTTCTTTCTTTCTCTCTCTTTCTCTCTCCTTCCTTCCCTCCCTCCCTCCCTTCCTCCTTCCTTCCTTCCTTCCTTCCTTTGTTTCTTTCTTTCTTTCTTTCTTTCTTTCTTTCTTTCTTTCTTTCTTTCTTTCTTTCTTTCTTTCTTTCTTTCTCTTTCTTCTTTCTTTCTTTCTTTCTCTTTCTCTCTCCTTCCTTCCCTCCCTCCCTCCCTCCTTCCTTCCCTCCCTTCCTCCCTCCCTCCCTCCTTTCTTTCTTTCTTTCTTTCTTTCTTTCTTTCTTTCTTTCTTTCTTTCTTTCTTTCTTTCTTTCTTTCTTTCTTTCTGTCTCTCTCTTTCTTTCTTTCTTTCTTTTTCTTTCTTTCTTTCTCTCTCTCTCTCTTTCTTTCTTTCTCTCTTTCTTTCTTTCTTTCTTTCTTTCTTTCTTTCTTTCTTTCTTTCTTTCTCTTTCTTTCGTCTTACTCTGTCACCCAGGTTACAGTGCAGTGGTGCAATCTTGGCTCACTGCAACCTCCACCTCCTGGGTTTACATGATTCTCCTGCCTCAGCCTCCCGAGTAGTTGGGACTACAGGCACGTGCCACCACGCCCTGCTAATATTTGTATTTTTAGTAGAGACGGGGTTTCACAATGTTGTTCTCTTAAATCTTTTCACCTTTTAAGCTTGTCCTTTTCTTCTCCAATTTGCAATAGTGGAGTGTGAGTGCACTGAAATACTATATTTCTTAGAGCTACTTAATCCTGGAGGCTGGCAGTCTGGGGGCTTGGAGGGAGTGCATCTAGAAAGCAGCCGTCTCTAAGTTGAGAATAACTATGAGAATTGTGGGTTATAAGTCTTTGAGCAGCTCTGGCCTCCCTGTCCTCTTTTGTTTCTACAGTGGGGTGTGACAAGAGAAGGGACCCATCTGGGAGTGACTTCATATTGTGACCTTTCACCACTTACCTCTGGAAATTTGATTCAGGGAAGCCGGGGAAGTCTCCGGTATTCTTCTCTGAGAACTCTGTTTTCATTATACAGCTGGACAACGGAATCTATGATCTGCCTGTAGAGGTTAGAGGTGCATCCTGTTCCAGGTAATAATTACAATTTAGGCAAGTCATACACGTTTGCTTAAGAGAATGCTTTCTGCACATTCCATGTTCTTCCTCTCTATCTTAGCCTAGGGAGAAAACCATGGGGACTCAAGGCTGGAACTTTAGTGTGATGGGACAGAAGCTTAATCATGATTCTCAACCAATGCCAGCACGTCACATGTATTATCATGTCCAATGGCTGAAATATGAAGGAGGCTTTCCTGAAATAGTTGCTGCTTTGGTATGGGAAGGGACCTGGTTACTGTTCTTCTGGCCCAGCACAATGTTGTGAAATGATGGCCTCTGTGTGAGAGCAATCGAAGAGGAGGGGGTTGGAGAGAACCACCTTGGGGTGGTAGAATGAAGAGTAATCAAGACATAAGGGAAGCTGATGAGGATGGCAGCAGAGGACACTCTCATTCTGCCAAATGAGGTGCTCAGAAACCTGGGTTCTACTGAATGCCAATCACGTAAGAAGCAGAGAGACAGCAGGCAGTGTACAGCAGCAGAAAGAAGACGGCAGACAGCCTAGGAATCACAAGAATGATTTTAGAGGTAGACACCTCTAAGATGGAGGCAAATCTTTAAGCCTATATATTCATTATAAATAGGAATGATAGTAGCTGCCCTAACTCTCTAGCTGGGACATTTGTAGTGAATAAGTGAAGTAACGTATGTCAAAGTGCTTGAAATCTATAAAACTCTGCCCCAGTCACATGCCTTTAGAACAATACATATTGCCAGAAGCAGACCGACTTGGGCTTCTCCTACCATTTTGTTCATCAAAGCTGTTGAGATGACGTTCCAGCTTTTCTCGCAGGCAGTTGTTGATGAAAAGGGTTTCCTTCAGGTGCTGCCGCTGGCTCTGGATCTCATCTTCTGCAGCCGTTCCACCAGGACATGGAATGAGATGGGAAATGAAGAATGCCGATCACTAAAGGGGTAGTCAGGGGCCTCTCATCAAGACCCCTGGCCTTCACCATGCTTTTGCCAATTTCATCTTCTCATCAGGGAACATAAGGCAACTTTCTTTAAGAGCTTTTAAGGTTTCAAACAAAGCATGGCCAAGTGCTAAGCAAACTCCACAGGGATGCCTCCCACAGGGAGATATGGGAAGTATAAGGCAGGTTGACAGGAGGTGGGAAAACACTGAAGGTCCCTGAGTAGGGCTTTTCTAGCACTAGGAAAGGTGTGACCACCTCCTTGAGATGACTTATAGGTACTAGGGAACATCTTCCTCTCTACAAAATATCTCTCCTGAACATCTTTTTTGTTGTTGTTGTTGTTGTTTGACAGAGTCTCTTTCTGTCGCCCAACCTGGAGTGCAGAGGCACCATCTTAGCTCACTGCATCTCCATCTCCCAGGTCCAAAGGATTCTCATGCCACAGCCTCCCAAGTGGCTGAGACTACAGGCGTGCACCACAATGCTTGGCTAATTTTTGCATTTTTAGTAGAGACGGTGTTTCAGCATGTTGGCCTGCCTGGTCTCGAATCCTGACCTCAAGTGATCCACCCACCTAGGCCTCCCAAAGTGCTGGGATTATAGGTGTCAGCCACCGTGCCCAGCCCTGAACATCTTTAACAGATGGTAAAGACCTTCTTCTGCACCTTGTTGTGAAATTGGAAAGAGAAATAAGGATGCCTTTGTCAGAGGATGGTATGAGTAATAAAAGCCACTTATACCCATCCCTGGCAAAATGACAAACCTAATATGGTTTATATTACTATGAAAGCTCAATGAGTCTCTTTCTATTGCATAGAAGAGTATATAAAGCATATAGTTCCCTAACAATCCAAACTTTTGCCCCAAAGTCAAGTCAAACATTCAAGTAAGGGAGAGGAGATATAGGTCAAAGTTTTAATCTATACACACACCAGTGAGACTACCAACTCAAAGGGCTCTTACATACCTAAAGAAGCTCCAATGGCTAGTGTGGAGTTATTCTGGGAAGAGGGCATGCTGGTGGCATTGCTGTTAGATTCAGCCTTTTCTCCAGCAGATAGCCTCGTTGTTTATTTAGATTGAATTACAACATTGAGACTAAACTAACAGAGATCGTAAAAATACATTGGTGCTGCACAAAGATTGAGAATCCGGGCTATTCACCAAAGGGTTGCCAAGACCAAAGTCTTTTCTTTATGGAAGTCCCCTGATATTCTAGTAGTCAGATGGAACCTTATGGGAAAGCAAGCACCTGAGGGGAGATGGAGACTGGAGCTTGAAACCCAGGAAGCATTATAATTGCACCTCCAAACATATGGGCAAGCCTGCCAACATTCTTGGGATGGCTAGAACAGCTTGGGAAAACTGTTCAGGAACTATAATCATCAAGAATATTTCAGGAAGGCTGGGCGCGGTGGCTCACGTCTATAATCCCAGCACTTTAGGTGGCAGGGGTCGGCGAATTGCTTGACCTCAGGAGTTTGAGGCCAGCCTGGGCAACAAGGCAAGACCCTGTCTCTACCAAAAAGGCAAAAATATAGTTGGGAGTAGTGGCATGCATCTGTGGTCTCAGCTACTCAGAAGGCTGAGGTGGGAGGGTCATTTGATCTAGGTTGTAGGTTGTCGTGAGCGGAGATCATGCCACTGCACTCTAGCCTGGATGACAGAACAAGAAACCCTATCTCTCTCTCTCTCTCTCTCTCTATATATATATATATATATTTATATATACAAAATTTATATATATTATATATATATAATATATATTTATATATATATAATTTATATATATATATAATTTTTTTTTTTCTTCAGGAAAGATAAGATATCCCATTTTAAAGAAGGAGATCTGTTAAACGGATTTGTACATGTGCTGCAGTAGTGGCAGAGAGTCTGCCATAATCTCTTCACTCTCTCCATTCTGGCCTGCTTTGAGTATACCAGCTTGCAGATGCCATTTGGGGTCAGAGGAACTGAGGTGAGGACAGGAGCAGAGCAAATTACTTGACCCAACAGGGAACTGTACTTGAGACTTGATCCCAGAGCTATGTTCAGCCTAATCACTTTTTTAAAGTGAATATTTAGGACCTGCATGCAGAGAATAACATCTCTCAGTTTAGACAGAGGTGTTGAGCATGTAGAATGTAGGAGCTACTGAGAGATTGATGGAGCTTTATTTTTCTTATCAAAGGAGCACTCACTGTATATCCAGAGCAGAGGAGTCTTCCTGTGCATCAAAGAGGAAGGCATTGCTGCTGGGAAGTTGGTGGGAGACATGGCAGCTGGAATGAGTCAAATGCTGTTCATCTAGTGAGTCCTCCAGGACTTCATCCATTTCTTCCTCCTAGACCTTCCTTCTGAGCCTGGTGGAGTAGGCAAGACAAGGGATTAAACTAAGGCAGCCTGGAACCACAGCTTCATAGCTAGTTCTGATCTGAAGCTCATGGAAGAGGCACCAAAACCAAATGGACCATCATATCAAAGAGGAAGTATACAATCCACTTTTGACTGGGAGTATAGTGGGCCAAGAGTTAGTATAGAAGTGAAAACAGCAAGTGATCAGTGCTTTGACCTCATAACACACAGATAAGAAGGCAGACTCAACAACTACTCTAAAATACACTCAGGGCACACAGGACACACAGAGATTCATACTATTGGCTTCAAAATGCTGTGTTCAAATTTTATTTAATATGATGTGGAGTGGTCCATTGAATACCAGCTCTTGAGACAACGTAACATCCCAGGGCTTTTGCAGATTTTAGACCCCTAGCTCTAAATACTTGCTATGGTTTCAGTTTATTTTCAAGGTAATTTTCTGGCTATAAAACGTCTGCCAACATAATTCAGGAAAACTGTGCAGAAACCAGATAGGCATCTCACTTTGGTTTGCAACCATATAGATTTTAAAGATACAGAAACCAGGGATCCCTGGTTAGTTTACTTTTCAGTAAGACTGACTAGTTAACTAAGTGTGAGAAATTACTAGGAAATAAGAACCAATACAAGAATTGCAAAGAGAACAGAGAACCATTTTTTAAAGGGTACATTGTATAATCAGTCAACAAAAAGAGGTACACTCAGCAGTTTCTGCTTTTTCTAGATCTGGGACCTTTAACCTCTTGAACCCTTGTTTCTGGAATTCTCTTTAGATTTGGTCAGTCCATTATCAGCCCCTTCATCATTCAGAGTTACCTGGGAGCCAGTAGCTTTTGCCTGTCTTCATTTTTCTTACCATTGTGATTTTCTGCAAATCAAAATTAGAAAGAGCTGGTCAGAAATTAAGCAGGTCCCATTTCACACATTGCACACATGGGGCCTATATGATCAGGGACATAACACTTGACATGTGTGTTCAGAATGCTCTGTGAGAATTTTTGCAGGAGGCCTCAGGTTGTGTCTTTAGAGAAGTGGCCTGGTGGGCTTCCCTGAGCCCACTGGACAGGGTGTTCCTGATGTGGTGAATCATCACCATGACATCAGCTGTCTGAAGCAGAGCAAAAAGTTTAAAATGTCTTTTGTTCCCCAGCTCAAAGAATACTTGCCTGGCTGCCCTTTGGACTTCTCCAGTTGTAACCTTCCTTCCTGCCACAGGCTGGTTGCCAGACCATGACTGTTTGTCCCCTTGCTACTCACACACAGAACCTGCTCCAGTCTCTGAGAGGACACATAGCCCTGTCCTACCGCTACTGCAAAACCAGAGGACTGCCCAGGTGCCTTCAAGTCTGTCCCTGTTGTGCTTCCTCCAATGTTCTTGGGGGTAATTCTTTTTCTCTTCTTCTCAGTTTGTTAGTGAAAATTGGGGGTGATTCTGTGAAAAATATTCCAGTATAAATCAACTTTTCTAACATCAGTTTCTACTATATCTTGTCCCTAAACTAACTCCAAAAGATTTGGACAGTTTATCGGGACCTGAAAATAAATAAATAAATAACCCTGAAAGAGAAATACACTCATGAACATTAAGACACTACTTCAACCGATCTGTACAGCAGCCGTGGAATTATGATTTGACCCACTTTACAAATGAGGAAACAGAAATTCAAGAAGGATCAATCACTTGCACAAAGTTAGTAAATACAGCGCTGAGGCTAGAGCCTAGGTAATTCTGATTCTTAGTCCAGGGGTCTTCCCATTCTAACAAGCTGCCTTCTGTCATACTGTTCTTTCTGACCACAAAGATTGAACGGAGACTTCAGCTTCTGGCCAAGTTGGAGTAATAGGGACCAGATTTGTCCTCCACCTTAAACAACTAAGAAACTGGAAAAGGTATTTTAAACTCTAGCTTCAACATTGGATATAGTGCAGTACAGGACAGTGATGCCTGAAAGAGAGAAAATAAAAGAGATGAGTCCTGTGACTGCTCCAGTTTACTTCCTGAGATTGTCAACTGCAAAGCAGGGAGGGAGGACCCAGGCAGAGCCTGGTAGTAAGTTTGAAGAAGTCAGGGTGGGTAGACATCACAGGACAGACTAGAGACTAGATTGCTGCACAGACAGAATGCCTTGGATATCTGTCTTCAATCTTCAGCTAAGTACTGATTAGTACATGAATTTGAGGAAATTATGCAAAGCAGGGAAAAGAACTTCCCAAAAGGAATAATCTCTGTAGTTCACACAGAGTTTGCAACATTTGGTGTTTCCATTAGCTAGAGTGAAAATCCCTTTTAATAGAGGGAGCATTGCTTAGAACAGGAGTCGCCAACCCCCAGCATTGGTCCATGCCCTGTTAGGAATGGGACCGCACAGCAGAAGGTGAGCAGCCAGCCAGAAAGCATTACAGCCTGAGTTCTACCTCCTGTCAGATCAGCACTGGCATTAGATTAGCATTGGAGCACAAGCCCTATTGTGAACTGTACATGCCACGGGTCTAGGTTGCACGCTCCTTATGAGACTCTAACTAGTGCCTGATGATCTGAGGTGGAACAGTTTCCTACTGAAACCACCCAACTCCCAACCCCTACCATCCCACCCCCACCTTGTCTGTGGAAAAATTGTCTTTCATGCAACCAGTCCCTGGTGCCAAATCTGTGGGAGATCACTAGCTTAGAACCTTCAAAAGAGTGTTGCCCCCAGTGTAAACTATGGACTTTGTGTGATAATGACACGTCAATGTAAGTTCATCAACTGTAACAAATGTACCGTTCTGGGGAGAGATGCTGATAGCCTAGGAGGCTATGCATGTGTGCAGGCAGGGTGTATATGGGAACTTTTTGTACTCCCTGCTCAATTTTGGTGTGAATCTGAAACTACTCTAAAAAATAAGATCTATTTTCTTAAAAGTCATATTGCCTCCATAGTGGGAAAAAAAAATAGCGGTTGACTACTAGCTGCTCTTATCCTGCCTAAAAAATTTAAAAAGCCAGCTTTAAAAGATGCAAATTGATTTTAAGTAACTTTATTGCATACCAAAACAAAGCTAAAATAGTTTTAACACAAAATGCAAAAAAATCCAGCACTCAATAAGTTACAATTCGCAATGTCTAACACCAAATCAAATAATGTTAGGAATGCAGAGAGACAGAAAACTGTAATCCATGACAAGAAGGGGGGAAAAAAATCAATCTGCTTAAACTGACTTAGAAAGGACACATCAAGTGAGAATTAAAAAATCAATAGAAAGGACACAGATGACAGAATCTGTAGACAAGGACATTGAAACAAATATAACTATATTCCTTGTATTAAAGAAGCTAGGCCAGGTGTGGCAGCTCACGCTTGTAATCCTGGCACTTTGCGAGGCCAAGGTGGGTGGGTCATCTGCGGTCAGGAGTTGGTGACCAGCCTGGCCAATGTGGTGAAACACCATCTCTCTGAAAAATATGAAAATTAGCTGGGTGTGGAGGCACGTCCCAGCTACTCAGGAGGCTGCAGGCACAAGAATCCCAGCTACTCAGGAGGCTGAGGCACAAGAATCACTTGAACCCAGGAGGCGAAGGTTGCAGTGAGCTGAAATCTCACCATTGTACTTCAGCCTGGGCAACAGAACGAGACTTTGTCTCAAAAAATAGAATAAAATAAAATAAACAAGCTAGGGGAAAATATGAAATGATGAAGAGTTACATAGAAGGCCTTAAAAAAGATATAAATTAAATTTACATGAAAAATAAAGTCTGAGATGAAAATACACTGGATAGGATTAACAGCAGATGCTGCTGAAGAAAGATTAACCAATTTCAAGACATGGAAATAGAAACAAAGAGAGAAAAAAAAGATACAACAAAAATGAACAGACCATTAGTCAGCTGTGGTAAAATTTCAAAGCAGCTAATACAAATATAACTGGAGTCTTTGAATGAGAGGCTAGAGAGAAAGAAGAGAATATGTATTATATAGATTTGATATACATGTGCCATATATAATATATTGTATATGCCGTGTATAAGACATATATGTCATTATTATTCAAATTTGATCAGAACTATAAACATGCAGATGCAAGAAACTAGATAAAGTAAAACAATATGTAAAAGATAAAACTATACAAGGTCTTATCTTAACTAAACTGCTTCAAACCAGTGATAAATAGAAAATCTCAAAAGTGGCCAGAGGAAAAACGACATATTATGTACGGAGGAACAAAAATAAGAATTATGGCAGACTTCTTGTTGGAAACAATGTAATCCAGAAAACAGTGTAATATCACTTTTCAAACACTTTAAAAACAAAAACTGTCAACTAGAATCCTACGCCCAGTGAAAATATCTTCCAGAAGTGAAGCTGAGTTCTTATGCTCATCAAGATGAAGTAATCCACTATACTCTATCTCTCTTACTGATTGAAACTAAGAACTCTCAGGCCAGGCACAGTGGCTCACACCTGTAATCCCAGCACTTTAGGAGGCCAAAGCAGGTGGATCACGTGAGCTCAGTAGTTCAACACCAGCCTGGGCAACATGGAGAAACCCTGTCTCTACAAAAAATACAAAAGTCATCCAGGCGTGGTGGCACACACCTGTAGTACCAGCTACTTGGGAGGCTGAGGTTGGAGGAATGCTTGAGCCCAGGAGGCACAGATCACAGTCAGCCAAGATTGTGTCACTGCACTCCAGCTTGGGTAAGAGAGCAAGACTCTGTCTGAAAATAAAAAACAAAACTCAGAACTCTTGAAAGAATATGCAAAGTGATTACCTGAGTGCTCTAAAGAGAAAACAATAGAATGCAGATTAAGGACCATAGTCAAAACGAAGATAAAATTTACAATGGAGATAACTCTGCATTTTTTCTCCCCACTTTGGGGCACTTGGGAGGAGCTAAGGGTCTTCAGAGCCTGAAGCCAACTTACCTGTGGCCAGTTTTCTGACAAGGACCTCTGTCAGCTGGCTTCCTTGTACCATTTGCTCACAGAATCTCTGTCTCTGGTAGTAGGCAATGCCGGTGTTCCTAAGAAGGCCCCCAAAAGACTTGACTGTGTTCTTCACATGCTGGGTGAAAAGGTAGCAGACACCTCTCCCTTCCTGTATCTTCTGTAGAAAGTGGGTCAGTTCTTTAGCCTGAGCCTGAATTAAGGGATCATGTATCTTAAGGTGGGAAAGAGGAGTAAGAGGGAATGTAGTGAATAATAGATTATAAAAGTTTCAGAGGAGAGATCTCTTAGAATCCCCGTGAGGAACTCCCAAGTTGAATTCTTTTTTTTTTCTTTTTTTTTTCTTTCTTTTTCTTTTCTTTTCTTTTTTTTTTTTTTTGAGACAGAGTCTCACTCTGTTGCCCAGACTGGAATGCAGTGATGTGATCTCAGCTCACTGCAACCTCTGCCTCTGCCTCCGCCTCCCAGGTTCAAGCAATTCTCTTGCCTCAGACTTCCAAGTAGCTGGGACTACAGGTGCCCACAACCATGCCAGGATAATTTATATATTTTTTGTAGAGATGGGGTTTTGCCATGTTGGTCATGCTAGTCTCGAACTCCTGACCTCAAATGATTCATGCACCTCACTGTACCAAAGTGCTGGGATTACAGGCATGAGCCACCTCACCTGGCCCAAGATGAATTCTTGTACAAGTTGTGTGACTTGCCTGTGGCAGAAGGAATGAAGAAACAGCCTTGGGGTTGTCTGTTATTTTACTAACTTTGCTTTAAAAAGATGCCCAAGTACATTTTCGTACAATATACATTAAGCATTATATAGTAACTGGCAAAAAAAAAGAAAGAAAGAAAGAAAAAAAGCCAGGTTCAAAAATGTTGGCCAGGTATCTCTGGTGTTATTGAAAGTTAAAAAGAAAAATCAGTGAAAAGGTCAAGAAGGGCAATATTCTTTTGAATGACATGAAGATAGACCATAATCAGTAAGAAGGCAATTAAAACTAAAGTTCTGGCCGGGTGCAGTGGCTCACACCTGTAATCCCAGCACTTTGGGAGGCCGAGGCAGGCAGATTACCTTAGGTCAGAAATTTTGAGACCAGCCTGGCCAACATGGCGACACCCCATCTCTACTAAAAATACAAAAATTAGCTGGCATGGTGGTGTGCGCCTGTACTCTCAGTTCCTTGGGAGGCTGACCTAGGAGGATCGCTTGAACCTGGGAGGTGGAGGCTGCAGTGAGCTGAGATCACACAACTGCACTCTAGCCTGGGCAACAGGGTAAGACTCCATCTCAAAAAAAAAAAAAAAGTAAAGTTCTGAGTAGTAATTTCATTACTCTATGTGGGATTTCATTGTTTTCTAATTATTGTATAAGCATTTCTCATGGTGATATGGTTTGGCTCTGTGTCCCCACCCAAATCTCATGTTGGATTGTAATCCCCAATGTTGGGGGAGGGAACAGCTGGAAGGTGACTGGATCATGGGGGCGGGTTTCCCCCTTGCTGTTCTCGTGATAGTGAATGAGTTCTCATGAGGTCTGGTTTTTGAAAGTGCAGCACCTCCCTCTTTGCTCTCTCTCTCTCCTCTTCTGGCCATGTGAAGACCATGCCTGCTTCTCCTTCGACTTCCACAATGATTGTAAGTTTCCCGAGGCCAGCCCAGAAGCAGAAGCCTGTACAGTCCACAGAACCATGAGCCGATTAAACCTCTTTTCTTTATAAATCACCCAGTCTCAGATGCGTGTTTATAGCAGTGTGAGAATGGACTAATACACGTGGGTTCAAATGTGGAGTGTGAGCTCTGTGAGTCTAAGGACAGTGCCACCTATGACCCAACTTACCGCACCCGGTAGTATGTACACATACAAGTAGTTATTCAGTTAATGTTTAGAACCATGTAGTCCCAGAGCTGGACTGAACATTTACAGTCATCTACTCCATCTCATGCTTGAGTTTTCTCCCTGATATTCTTCTAAGTAGTTATCCTCAGGTCCTCTTTCAAACTCTATTCCTTAGAGTTACTAGAAAGTGTCAGCGGAAGTAAAGACACATACTGGGGAGAAGCAGGGGCTCCAGACCTATCCCCTCTTCAATCAAATCTCTCTGCTTTGGTGAGTTTTACACATTTGAGCTTCTATGATTTCATTTCAACAAAGCATTAAAAGAAAGATTAAAAGAAGTTTTGAATGCTACAATCTACTTTACGTCTGAAACCCTCTAAGGATAGTCAATGCTGGTCCTGAGCAAATTAATAATTTATTTTCCACACAATAGCTGCTCAATCATCTATCTATCCAATAGCCCTAGCAGTTAATACTCCACCTAGTGTAACATTTTTAAAAAAAGTTTGGAGGAGAAACATTCTTATCATGAAAGGCACTTTGGAAAGTTTGAAAATATCTCTTACAGAAAATGATAATGACAATCACCATATCTATAAATGGGAACAAATATAATAATTATAGAAAATAGTTGTTCAGAGTTTTATATGTGTTAGAGATGATTCTAACTACTTGCAATTGTGCATTTAATCTTCATAACCCTCTAAGGTAGATACTGTCAGTATTTCCATTTTATAAATGAGGTAGCCTAGGTTGATGACATGCAGAAAAGTGAAGTAAATTTGACCAAGGACACACAGATAGAAGCCACATTGCTATTACGCCAACACAGGCAGCTGTTTCCATTTTACTAATGTGCTATTTAATGGAAAACCCTAGACACCTAACTGGACCATAGCCTCATTGTGTCTTAGTCTAGTTCTGTGTCTGCCTCATACATTTCTGCCCTTCTCCTTGCACAAATTTTCTCTTTGTTCTACCAGCCTAGGCTGCCCCACTTCAAACGGTATTTATACACTTCCCACAGAGGTACCTCCTTACTGGAGCCTTGCAGCTGGCCTCGGCAATTCAGCCAGCTCCCTCTCCTGAAACTGCAGCTCCTCCTCCAGCACAGATTCTATAAGGTCTTTGCACTCTTCACACTCTGAGAAAAGGCAGACATGCCTGCATCATGGAAGGCTGGACGTGCTGCTGTGGTCACTGCCTGCAGGACAGGAAGCAGGGTCTATCTCAAGGATAAAAGTATCCCCAGTACCAGGCTTTACACTAGGATTTCCATATCTTTATTCCTCAGTCTCTCAACTACTCCCCGTTTTAGAGATGAGGAAAGAAGAACCCATAGGCTGATAAAACAACTTGACAAGATGATTCAACTGGAATGAGACAGTCAGAATTCACATCCCCTGAGGTCTGACTCCACATCTTTTTTTCTTTTTTCTTTTTTTTTTTGAGATGGAATCTCACTTTGTTGCCCAGATTGGAGTGCAGTGGCATGATCTCGGTTCACATCAACCTCTAACTCCCGGGTTATTCTCCTGCCTCAGCCTCCCAAATAGCTAAGATTACAAGTGTGCACCACCACACCCTGCTAGTTTTTGTATTTTCAGTAGAGACAAGGCTTCACGATGTTGGCCAGGCTGGTCTCGAACTCCTGACCTCAAATGATCTACCCACCTTGACTTTCCAAAGTGCTGGGATTAC
The DNA here is from genome assembly GCF_037993035.2 of Macaca fascicularis. Classification (NCBI taxonomy): domain Eukaryota; kingdom Metazoa; phylum Chordata; class Mammalia; order Primates; family Cercopithecidae; genus Macaca; species Macaca fascicularis. Next base: position 111,605,075 of record NC_088375.1, read on the forward strand.
AGTAAGTGTGCCAATGTGCCTGGCCATGACTTCAAATCTTAAGGCCAATTTACCAAACCTTACAGCCTCTTAAATAAAACATGAACATAAGGCCAAGAAATAATGGCTTCCTGTGTCACTTCCTGTGTTTGGGAAGATACTAAGAACTGTAGGACTGATGGTTCTCCTGCTTCAAGAGTTTCAATAATCCCAAAATATTTCAAAGATTTAAACATTTATCTGTATACAACTGTGTAAAGCTGTATATGGAGGAGAACGATCCAAATGATATATGCCCAAAAGCTAATAGGTGGTATTTTGAAGGGAGAACCAACACGTAGTGTTTGTCATGGTACTGTTGCAGTAGGTTTTTAAGAATTATCATCATATGATCATCACCACTATCCAAACAGGTAGTTACTACTCTATTACCATTACAGATGAGGAAACTGAGGCACAGTGACGACGAGTAAGATTTGAACCCAGGAAATTTGGCCCTAGGGTATATGCTCTTTAATCACTGCACAATAATACCTTTATACTAAGGTCTTAGGTAATATGATTCTTCTTCTCTAGCTTGAGAATTTTTTTTTCCTACAATTATAATGAATGAAGTTTTTTTTAAACTAGTTTTTCCACACACCAAAGCTCATCTTTTCACTTCTTTAGTAAGTGGGCTTTTGGCTTTACTTTTCTATCACAGTAAGTTAGACAGCAACTTTTAGTTACCTCCCACACAATGATTTATTTTAAAATAATTGCAGAAATTTGAAAGCAAATTCAATTTCAATGTTAACCAGAATCCTCTTCTAATTAATATCCCTGTTCCTCTCATGCCCTTGTTCCCATGTTTCCCTGTCATTACAGCTTCTCCCTTCCCCGACTATTAGTAACAGGTTTTGGATTTTACAGTGAATTTAAAAATGTGAGAGCCAACTGTGGAGAGGAAAGGACTAGCTCTTAAACTGGCCTGGCCTTCTACTGAGAACGGCGGTCTGCTCCACTTGGCCTTGTTCTCATTTTGGCCATATGTCTCATAGCTCTGATCCTGGACGTCCACCTGCAGTTGTTTGCTGTCCGTAAAGTTGATACTCAGAGAGAGACAGAAAGGGTGTTACAAAGTCTCTGATTTTTCTGGAAATACCCTCAATCCAACCACAGCATGAGGAATGGCTTATTTGAACTTTTGTGGGAAGAGAATATTGATCCAGGCATAATAAAGACTTTTCTCCATGTTTGCTATTGAAGTTCGCATCTCCACATATCTGTGACTCAGTTGAGAATAAGTAGTTTTAAGTTCCTTCAAGGCAGATAGGGTATACTATTTCTTCTTTCACCCTGGTGCTGTTGGCACAGTGCTGTGCAAATGGGTGTTCTTTAAAAAGTTTAAATTGAATCCTGAGCTGTTTTAACCAACAGTGATATTACATGTTTGTAGAAGCTGATACTCATTGCTGAGAAGGGAAAGACAGTTTCATGCCTAAACCAAGGTTTTGGTCTCTATTCCTCACTACACTCGCCCTGCAAACTTTACACCTTTGTGCCTCAGTTGTTCTGTCCTTGGCAAATTGAGAGTAAAATGCCCACTTCTACCTTTTTGGGAGGGTAGTTAGGATAAAATTAATTGTGATAGAGAATAAAGTCTGCAGTGTTTCATTTCACAGAGGAAAATGGACAATCATTTATCACTTTGGTGACCTTGCCCCTGTGGGACCTACTGTATTTCTGCAGGTGATTGGCCAGGGAGTAGGCAGTAGCTTTGGATGTCAGGAATTTCTCTGTGAGGTCTCGGAAGTTCTGTTTGCATTTTTCCAGTTCAGAGCGCAAGTACTGATTGGTTTCTAGGATGCTCGTTTCTGCCCTTGGACCAGAACAAGTGGTGGGAGGTACGGCCATGCTGAAGCTTGTGGAGGAAGTGGAATCAGAGCCTAGGGAGAATAAACCCAAACAAATAATACATTAAAAACAAATGCATGGATTATGCTAATGGTTGCACTACTTGGGTAAATTACTAAAACTTATTGAACTGTACAATTATAATGGGTAAATTTTATAGTATGTAAATTATACCTCAATAAAGTTTCTTTACATTAAACAAAGATTTAAATGAGTCAAAAGAAAGCAGATCTGATTCATTACTTACTTTTGGGATAAACTTTGTCAGCATCCCACAACTCTGAGAATCCTCAGCCACAAAAACAAGGCACAAAGTGCCTGAGCTTAGAATCTAAGGTACTGTCTGTGGTTCAGGCTCTGATAGGAATGCCAGAGGTAAGACCCAGTGCCAGGTAACAGTCTGGAGTCATGATAACAGAATTAGAAGGTGGGGGTGTCATGGAATGTTAGGATCTCTGCCTTCCAGGTGTCTAGGCCATGTGGAAACACAAGGTCTCTTCTGAAGGACACCACCAATGGAGACAACTCTCCCTCAGCAGTCATTCTCAGTACTTGTATACTCTTGTGACAATACCATAGGCCTATCTCTTTCTAAAATTTAACCATATTTTCATTGTTTATTATGGCAAATGCATAGACAACATCAAGGAATACATATTTCCTCAAGTTCTATCGTTGTCTTAAGGACTGTCATGAAGTCATTTTCTTCTTAATGAAAAATTTAACACTTTTAGATAGTCTTGATGTTCTTCTTTGGTCCTCCAGTTTTCCACATCATTTATATTATAAGAAAAAAAATCCTGAATATTCTGCTCAGAGTGTGAATAATTGATTTATATGGATTTAGAGGCCAGGTGCAGTGGTTCACACCTGTAATCCCACCACTTTGGGAGACCAAGGTGGTCGGATCACTTGAGCTCAGGAGTTTGAGACCAACCTGGGCAGCAGGGCAAAACCCTGCCTCTACAAACAATTTTTAAAAATTAGCTGGGCATAGGGCTGGGCATGGTGGCTCATGTCTGTAATCCCAGCGCTTTGGGAGGCCGAGGCGGGTGGATTATGAGGTCAGGAGATGGAGACCATCCTGCCTGACACAGTGAAACCTCGTCTCTACTAAAAATACAAAAAATTAGCCGGGTGTGATGGCGGGTGCCTGTAGTCCCAGCTACTTGGGAGGCTGAGGCAGGAGAATGGCGTGAACCCGGGAGGCAGAGCTTGCAGTAAATGGGGATAGCGCTACTACACTCCATCCTGGGCAACAGAGTGAGACTCCACCTCAAAAAAAAAGAAAAAAAAAATTAGCCGGGCATAGTGTGGCGTGTCTGTAGTCCCAGCTATTTAGGAGACTGACGTAGGAGGATCGCTTGAGTTCAAGTGTTTTTTGCTGCAGTGAACCAAGATCATGCCACTGCACTCCATTCTGGATGACAAAGTGAGACCCTGTCTCAAAAAATAAAAGCAAAATAAGTAATACAAGGATTTTGGTCAGTGTCTTAATATACTTCTTGCTGCAAACCAATGTTATAGTGGCATCTTTTCCCCCACTGGGGACCCATGTTAGGTTTTTTTTTTTCTTTTTTTTTAGACAGGGTCTAGCTTTGCTGCTCAACCTGGAGTGCAATGGCATGATCACAGCTCACTGCAACCTCAAACTCCCAGGCTCAAGGGATCCTCCTGCTTCAGCCTCCTGAACAGCTCAGACTACAGGTACATGTCACCACCCTCAGCTATTTTGTGTGTGTTTGTGTATGGGGTCTCACTATGTTGCCCAGGGTGGTCTCAAACTCCTGGGCCCAAGTTATTCTCACACGTTGGCCTCCCAAAGTATTGGAATTATGGGCGTGAGCCACCACACCTGGCCCATGTTGGCTTTTCACTTAACTTGAGGACAAGTTTGGTATTCATAGCTCCTAACTCCAATTTCCTCTTCTATGTGTGGGTTGCTTTGTGTTATAATCTCTATATACATATTTTTTGCTTGTCACTTATGATTTTCATTCTAACTCCACAGGCTTTCTTTCCAATTTATCACAATCACTGAAATAATGTATGTATATCTCTTTAAATACATGTAGTGGCCACCTAATTTGGAATGATTTATAAACTGTAACTATATGTTTGAAGCAGTTTTTATGGAACACTAATGATTTGCATTGAGCCAAAGCCATTGGCCTGAGGATATATTCTCAGACAGATCATGGTAAAAATCAAAGTCATGAGTCTGTGGTGGTTGGTGGTGATCAACAGCATTCCTGTGCAATGGGGTTTAGTGGGAGAGAAACTGAGGTTTTAAAGACAGGCATAGATAGACAGAAGAGAAGTGATCCTCTGATATACCTCTTCGCTTCCTATGTATCAATTCCTCCCTGGTTTTGTGAGACTGAGATAGGGAGACTCTTATGGAATATCTGTCCTTTCCCTTCAGCTGCCTGACTTTCCTGGGCTACTGGCCTACACATGTGTAACCATGGTCACCTCCACATTCATGACAAACAGAAGGAAGCAGGACCAACAAACTGCATACCCTACATGCTAACCTGAAACTATAGTGTTTAATAGTATTAGTTTATGAGATATATCAGAAGCTATATGATTTTAGTCCTTTTAAATTTATTAAGATTTATGTTAAGGGCTAGCATATGGTCTATTCATTAGAACGTCCCATGTGTGCTTGAGAGGAAGTGTATTCTGTTTCTGTTGAGTGGAGTATTCTATAGATGTCTGTTAGGTTATGTTATTTAAATCTTTTATTTCTTTATTGGTCTTCTGCATAGTTGCTCTATCCATTATTGAAAGTTGTGGTATTAAAGTCTCCATCTACTATTGTTAAATTGTCTCAGTATTTCTCTCTTCAATACTGTCAGATTTTGCTTCCTGCATTTTGAGGCTCTGTTAGATTCATGTGTATTTATAATTGTACTCTCTTCCTGATGGATTAACCCTTTTATCATTACAAAATATTCCTCATTGTCTTTGGTAACTTTTTTGTCTTAAAGTCTCTTGTTTATTTTGTCTGGTATTAGGATAATTGTTACTGAAACACCAGAGGTTTGACTTAATACTTGCTGCTCACTGCACAGAAAGCCAATCACTGAACCAACTAGTATTGCCAGGGAAAAAGGCTTTCATCACGTACCACAACTTAGGAGATGGGAGATCAGTCTCAAATCCATCTTCTTGATCAATGAAAATTCAGAGTTTAGATAGCAGGGAAGAAATGGAACTACATGCAGGAAAACAGGAATTACAGAGAGGTAAGAAAGAGGAACTGGTCAACAGGAAGCATGTGGTCACTTAGGCAATTATGATGGAATAAGGGGTCTGACATCTCATTGTCCAGATGTGGTACGCTGGTAAATTTCAGTTCTTTGATACTATCTGGAAGGCCGGATGGTTGCTTTCCTGAGAAAGGAACTCAGATAATACAAATGTAACTTTCTCAAATTTCAAGACTGAAAGGGTCAATTTCTATGTTTATTCAAAAGAAACCGTAAACATCAGTTCTAGGGGACAATTGGGTTGGTTTAAAACTCACTTCAGCTTTCTTATGGTTGCTGATTACATAATTATGTTACATTGCATGGCAAACAGATTTTGCAGATACAATTAAATTAACCTTAAAATGGGGAGATTATAAAGGTTGACTAATGTAATAACACGGGCCTTTAAAGTCTGGGTCTAGAGGTCAGAGGTCAGTGAACTAGGAAGTCAGAGAGATCCAAAATATGTTAGTGATTCAATGAGGAAGAAACCCTTCATTGCTGACTTTGAAGATGGTGAGAGTCACAAATAAAGTCCTCAGTCCAACAACTTCATAGTTAGTGCTACCTGCAAATATGAGCTAAGAATATTTTTAAATGCATTTACAATATGTGGTGAACAGATTCACATTGTCTCTGCCTACTCTTCTCTTTCGCTTTGTCCCTGCATGCTACTATGTCTGTCTAGATGGGGGGACACAAAAACCAGGCCTTTGTGCAGCTTTCTCTCCTCTCCTGGAATGCTATTGCTCACTAGAGCCAGATAGCACTGCTGAAGGTGGCTGAGTACAGGCAACTGATGGTGTTGGAAGCCATAGGTCCTTGATTAATTCAGCCGAGATTGCACCACTGCACTCCAGCCTGGGTGATCGAGTGAGACCCCGTCTTAATAAACAAACAAACAAACAAACAAAACCTGCCCATGAAAGGGGAAAGGATCAATAAATGGGTATTCCAAAAAATCAAAAGCCACACAAATATCAAGCCAAAATAAACTGATTCCCTGACTGGAAATTGAACCCAGGCTATGGCAGCAAAAGCACAGAACTTTAAGTACTGAACTGCAAGATAGAGCATTTTAAGGGTAGCTATGACACTAGCATGTGCCTTTCTTTTAACTTGATCTTCCATCAACTTTTTAAAATAAGAGATCTCTAATTTTTTTTAAATTCAAGTGTCTAATTTAAGGGATCCATCTTCAGTCCACTGGCAACTAGAATTTCCAATGGTGTAATTATTCCAATAGCAATGCAACCAAATAGCCTCTTTGTGGAAAGCCCAGGATGTCATTTTCCAGGTTAACTTCCTGGGAAGGTCATAGAAGAGGCAATCCCAAAGATTGCCCTCCAAGAGAAAAGTTCAATGTAAGGAGTAGGCCACAGATGGTTAAGGATGATACTTGCCTCCAGCAACCCACATATTTGTGGGGGCTTCTAGTCACAGACTTGTGAGTCTGTGATACCATGTAGGCCCTCTTGGGATTGAGCTTTCTTAGGACTAATCAGGCAATAAGAGTTAAGATGACAAAAGCCTCGAAGGGATGAGATTTCTTAAGACAAACCCCAAGAACTTGACATAGTCAGAACAAAAAGTGTGCTCGGGTTCCCAGCCATTTTCAGACAGGCCACCTACTATAACCTGAAAGTTACCACCTCTTACCAGATAGGGGAAAACAAGAGAAAATGCTCCCACTTGGTCACAAGTCAAGCTCTCAAGGGCATCAAATAAGATGAGAAGGAACCTCAACCAGTACCCTCTTTTATGACAGAATAACACATAGAGACAAAGACAAAGGAACAGACAATTTCTGGGAAGAAAGGGATTAAACAATTTGAATTGGTACCACAAAGTACCAAAAAGCACACCAGAGTCACTACACCCAAGACTAGTCACACAAATCCTTTTCTCCCATTAATCAAGATTTTGGAGAGGGAAAAGAAACAGTGATTTTTCCTGTCCACTTGATCAGATTCCACATAGAGAAGGAGGCTGGGAGCCTGGCTGGTAAAAATTTATTACCCTATGACAACTGATCAGATCCTGGGTTCTTCGCTGCAGCTTCCAGAAGAGCAGAGCTTTGCTATCCTGCTTACAGCTCCAAAACTGTAGGGGTCAGTGGAATCCCTCCCTCTTAACCCTCTGAAGTTTCACTCAAAAATCAAGTCACAAAAGGCAGATTAGTTGGAGAAAAGGCATAAAATATACTGACATGTACATGGGGAGGGCCACAGAGTGATTACCCTACCCTACCCATAATGGGATGCAGAAGCTTATATCCCATCTCAAGGTAACAGAATGAATGAGGGCTCAAAGCATGGCCAAAACCAGGTTCCATCAGAGTCAGTGGTGTATCCATTTATTGTGGGCAAGACAGGTTATGGGAGGCAGAGAAGAGGAGGCTTGGCTAGCAAAGTTGGTCTTAATATGTAAATGAAACCTTACAGGTAGCAGCGCTCAGAGAGAATAAACCCTAAAAGTTTCCTTCAGACCTTTACAGGTGTCAGACTCTCAGTTCATCTTTCCTAGATCTGGGCAAGGAAAGACTTGGCTGCATCAGTGCAGACTCCCTACATATGCAAATCTCCCCAACAAAAGATAACGTTGCAGGGCTATGTCTGCAGCTGGCTTTCTAAACAGACATCTCAAAATATGTCAAAGCAATGTATTTGGAGGTAAATTATTTTTAATTCCTTGATGTCTACATCCTGATGCACCTACCGTTTCAATGCACCATTGTTGGTGGCAACTCCATTCTTCCCTACACTCAAGCCAAAAAAACAGATTCTCCTTGAGGCTAGTCTTTTTCTCATAGCACACATACTGTTTTTCAGAAGAATTATGTTTCCTGTTTGGGTTAATTACAGACTTTGATCTGCCCAATCTTTCTCTTTCTTGGTCTCTGAATTTTGGCAAAGGAGTCTCCTGATACAGGCGGGATCGATTCTAATGATGATTCTCAAAACTGTCAGACTTATTTAAGAGCCTTAATCTCGGGGTCAGGGTTTGGGCCGCCTTTGAACCTTTTCTTTGGGCCTACTCGTCAAAATCAGCCTGGTCAGGCCTGTCTTCAAGGCCCAGGGTCAGGGCCAGGTCCTCCCGATGCTTCTTGAAGCTTCTCCCGCTGGGTCAGCAGCCACCCTCCCCTTCCCTATGATCTGCAGAGAAGCTCCAGGGGGCATTTATTCAATTTGCTAGGAACCCAGGAGGCGCAGGTGCGAGGTGACTCTGGGGTTCCCACCTCACCCACCGCCCTCCTTGGTCCTCTCGCTGTCTCAGGCAAGCAACAAAGTTCCAGGTGAGCTTGGGCGCCAAAGACACCCAACCAGAGAGGGACCGGTAGGGAAGGGCACCGGCCCTTAGTTCCTTCTCAGTAGGAATCCGAAAAAACTCTTGAAGAAATAGAACGGGAGAGTTGGAAGTAGATCAAAGGGAAAGAAAGAAATCCTAGGAGATTTCCCATCTGAAGGCACCACGAAGAGAAAGTCCACCTCCTCTGGGCCGGATCCTCACCTCACTGGTGAACCGAGTTCCAGTCTCCATTGGTGACCAAATCAGTTGATTTTGGCTTGACTCCTAGTGAAGAAGCCACGCTTTGTCCTCCCCTGTTTAGCTCTTGATCCTGAAGCACTTGATTGTCTCTCTCAGGCTTTCCATGGATTCCAGGGATGCAACTGAGAAGGTTGTTTTTAATGCACTTACTTGAAGTAAGAATAGTTTATTTTTGCAAAGAAAAAGGTTTCCTTTTGCACTGAAGACATTCAGATGTGAGGAAAATCACTCGGCTGGGGAAAGCAAATGCTGTTGAGAATGTCTCACAAACACAAATTACACGTCAGCAGGTAGGTTTGACTCTCAGGTTGGGCACATTTTAAGCGCACTGTTGGTGGAACTTAAGATGAATCTAGGACATTCATGATTAATATTTTTAGTTTTTTAGTAAAATTTAATATTTTAAATTTAAATACACAATCCGAAAATTATATAACCAGCACGAGAAACTGGCTTTATGCCATTTTTACAAACACAGGAAAGAAAGATGATATTATAATGACAATGCTTCATAAATGGCAACATTTTTTAAGTACCTAGAGAAAAAAAGGTAACCTAGAATTCTATGCAAAAATAAAATTTCAAAACTGTGAGTGAAATAAGGATACTGAAAAACATACAAAAGCTAAAGGAATTCACCAACCCATGCTACAAGAAATCTTAAGAGTCTTCCAAGCAGAAGCAAAAGGATACCAGATAAAAATGTGGGCCCATACAAAGAAACCAATATTGGAAATGGCATTTAGAAAGCATGTACTATATGTTTTCTTATAATTTAAATATTTTAAAAAATATTTGACATAATAAATAAAAGTAATAATAATCACAAAGCTTATAATAAATAAAGTAAAATTACATAACACTAGGATAAAGGTCAGAAAGGGAGGTATAATGACAATTGAAAGCAGACTGTAATAAATTAAAGATGTATCCCAGAAACCCTAATGCAGCCACTGAAATAAGAAAAGGGTAATAGCTAATAAAGCAACAAAGGAAAGAAAATGGAATGAAATAAAAGCTATTTTATTTCCACTATGCTGGAACAACTGCTCTCCAGGCCTCTACCCTATAGAAATATACCAGTGGGCAATGAGAAGTGTACAAGAATGATGACTGCAGCATTATTTGTAATCATAAAATAATAGAACCAAAGTAATTTTAAAGAGATATGAAAAGGGTTTTATTTATTTATTTAACAGACAATTGAACAAACAAACAATGGAAGCAAGTCCTTTGCAAAAAGGAACACAGAGGGTCATGATGATGCTACTCCTCCATGGATTTCAGGGTTCCCAGACGCCTAGGTTTCTGTCTAGTTCTGGAAGATGTTATTCTATGGGAGCAACAGGTCCTCGAGTTTGGGGCTCTTTCAGGTTCTCTCTCCATTTCCCCATTCTGCTACAATAAATAAACAAAAACAATTCTCACTTCCAGAAGATCCCACCTGTGCCTCTGCACGAGCCTTTCAGGAGGTCTGGAGGTCTGGTCCGCCGCTCCCCGGCTTCTTTCCCAGCTTTTGCTTTTCCCTTCCGCTGCTCCCGCCCTACGGTCCCACGACCCGACCACCGCCCAGCTGAGCCCCCGCGGCTCCACCGCGCAGAAGGTGCACCGGAGGCCCTGCCAGTTGCCCGCCCCGCGGGGGTGTCGAGAAATCAACGCTTTGTAAACAGAACTTCCCCATTGAAAAAACCTCTTGATTTCCACTCTTAGGGCTCTTCAAAGGACTGAAAGCTAAAGGCGACGATGGATTCATTCGGCAAGTCCTAGTCGTCCGCCCTGGTGAGTGCCAGACCCTGCTCCCCGCAAGGGGACCCAGGAACGACCCTCGCCACCATCCCTGCCCTGGTGGAGCCCCCGTGCGGAACACAGGATCCGAAGACTGCAGCGAAAGCTCCGCAGCGGCCCCGAAAGCAACTGGGCAGGGTGGGCACAGGCTCCCTCACTTGGTGAAGGCGGCACAAAGAACGGGAAGAACCATCCCGGGAGCCCGCCGGGTGTTCAGCTTCCCTTGGGACCCCAGGCTGCTCGGGCTGGGTCGCCGACCGGGGAGTTTCTGGGGGCTTCTGAAGCAGGAGAGGGGCAGGGCAGGCGAAGGCCATTCGGCTCTCCGTCTGGCTCCAAAATCTCCTAACGCGCAGGTGTCCAACGTGACCAGCGCAACTCACCGCTCTAATCTCTCTGGTTTTCCAAGGCCTTGCTCAGTCGTCCTGCCGGGCGGGCCCTGAGAATAAACGGGACAGAGGAAGTTTAGTGAGTGCGCCCTTCATATATCGCGTAGTAGAACTAGCAGTCCTTGTCTCTGTGGCGCAATCGGTTAGCGCGTTCGGCTGTTAACCGAAAGGTTGGTGGTTCGAGCCCACCCAGGGACGCTTATTGCAACTTTTAAAGCATTCACGCATTGACAATCACTAGACAAATGGGGGAAATGTTATCTTCCCTTAGTATCAAGCCACTAATTTATGACTGATCCATGTCGCGGGCCAGTCCCAAGCCACTAATTTATGACTGTTCCATGTCAAGGGCCAGCCCACCTTCCCAACCAGATTCTAAACCGGGTATCTCCTGAAATGGCGGGGTTACACCTGTGTAACACAGGAAAGCTGAAACAGAGACCTAGGAACCCACTTCTGGTGTGATAAAATTCTAATTCAGTCCGTTATACGCTTAGATGAGTAATTTACATGCCTCCATTTTTTCGTATTTTAGTAATAGGAGTCCAGTAGTATCTCCAGAATGTTACTGGATTTACTGATTGTTCTATCAATAATGTGACCAGTGGAATCAGTCATCATCATAGTGATCCTCTCCATCATTTTTGAAAACAGTATTTTTCCCCAGTTTGTGCATGATTTATTTAACCCTTTTCAAAATGTTTTTGTTAGCCAGGTGTGGTGGCATGTGCCTGTAATCCCAGCTACTCGGGAGGTTGAGGCAGGAGAATCGTTTGAACTTGGGAGGTGGAGGCTGCAGGGAGCTCAGATCGGTATACACTCCAGCCTGGGCAACAGAGTGTGACTCTATCTCAAAAGAAAAAAAATGTTTTTGGGATGAGGTTGGTTTCATGGTTTTAGGATTACAAAGAATGCTGCAGTCACTATTCTGGTACACATATCTTTGGTCATTGTGGAAATGTCTACACCGCAGATATTTCTATAGTGTAGAGAACTGAATGCACCATTGCTACATTATAGTGTTTATATAATGCTTCTAATTTGAGTACATTCTGCAAATGTATCTTTCACTGGAGCAATACCTAATAATATTCCAATATGAATATTTATAAGAGGAAACGTGCAGATGTGCAATTGAGTTTCGTGCCTCTCCATGGGGACCCTGTTCATAAAATGGTGGCATTAGCTATCTGAGAGTGGAGTTTGCAGCCCTCTGACATCAAAAGCTGAAGCAGAGGACATGAAAACCCTCACTGCACATCCTCTGTAGTCTGGCCAGAATCATTCCTAGGTCGGTGGTCTCTTACCAGGAGGAAATGCTGCTTGGCTGCTTTGTCAAAACCACAAAAGGCAGGGAAAGTATCAGGCTGCTGGTTGATAACAGTAGTGAAGCAAGTCTTTCCAAAGAGTTGGTTTGTTAACCCTTAGGGAAAAAAGTCCTAATTCTTACCAGATGGTGCCGTGCAGTTTCAGGCTCTTGGTGTCCCAAACAAAGAATTGTACATGACACATACAAAGCAGCAAAGCAAAACAAAAGTTTATTAAGTACAGTAACACTCTCGGAGTGGGGAGAGTGGGCTGACCTCTGGGAGATGAGATCAGTATTAGTTTGATGTACTTTGGGTCTTTTTATGTGTGATTTTTTTTTTCTTCTCTTCACAAGGATGCCTAATCTTTAGCCATTGTTCGCCTTTAGATTGATAGGTGGGTTGCTTAGTTACTTTGGCGCTTGTGTGCTTGCATGTTGCCTCCATCCCATAATTTTAAGTACATGCATGGTATGCAGTCCATATGCCTGAGTTTTAATGAGCTGATTATCATATAGAGTAATGTTAAGGATACTTTTTTTCTCGAATGCACATGTCTATCTCTGAGGAGCTGCCCCTTTACTGGTTTGGATCTTGCCAGCAATGGGGTCCTTGCTTCCTTTTTTTGTTTGTTTGTTTGTTTGTTTCTTTGTTTTAGACAGAGTCGCCTCTGTTGCCCAGTCTGGAGTGTAGTGGCGCAATCTCAGCTCACTGCAACCTCTGCCTCCCAGGTTCTAGCAATGCTCCTGTCTCAGCCTCCTGGGTAGTCTGGAGTACAGGAGTGCACCACCACGCCCAGCTAATTTTTTGTATTTTTAGTGAAGCTGGCGTTTCGCCATGTAGGCCAGGCTGATCTCAAACTCCTGACCTCAGGCGATCTACCTGCCTTGGCCTCCCAAAATGTTGGGACTACAGGCGTGAGCCAGTGCGCCTGGCCTTGCTTGCTTTTTTTAATCTTACTTTTTGTTTTGGCTGCTCAACTTCTGCCTTTTATCTTGCTTCTTGCTCTCCTGCCACATCTCCTTGCTTCTGTTTCTGCCTTTACTCATTCTGCCTTTATCCAACTTCCAATTCCCTCTGCTGCTCTCCTGCCTCATCTCATAATGGCAGTTAGGGAGGGAGGGGTTTTAAGGGGGCATGTCCGACCTCCTATCCTGTCACAGCCAGAAACAGCTTTCAAGGTTTCTCTGCGGTCCTGTCAGCCAAGAGGGGGTCGGTTCAGTTGGTTGTAGGGCCTAGGGCTTATTTTTATTTCTCAATCCTGACAAGGGAAGGCTGGATTAATGCAGATTCTCTCCAGGTGAAAATTTCCCCTACAAAAGATAGTTTTGCAGAGTTACTTCTGTTTGCTGGCTGACAGCCATCTTAAAATATGCCAAAGAAATATATTCTGGGGTAAAATATTTTGATTTTCTTCATCTATCTACAGCTTCACCATGCTGACAGCCTCCAGTCCAAGCATACCTGAAGCCTTTCTTTTTAAAAAGCTTTCCCACCCTTCTGACTGCCTTCAAGTCTCTGCCAAAACACAAGTAACAGTGACTGACTCCCTCCTATAGCAAACTCAGAATAAATAGCCTTTGCTTTTTTTCATTTGATTGGTCTTTATTTGCAGAAGCTTCAATGTAGAGTTGACAAGGACTCCATCTTTGACCAAACCTTAGTAGATTCCTCTGAGCCCTTTTCTCTATTAGTTCTTTGCTTGCCAAGTCCAGTTTTAGAAAAGAGTACTGTTGAGTCTAGTTTAGCAAGAGTCCTCCCAACCACCTTTGATAGCTAATCAAGTTCCTCTTAGTAATTTTCCATCCACTAACTTTCTTATCTTGCCAATTGGCTATAATCTTCAACTCTTCCTGCTGTATTTGAGGTTGAGCTCAGTTCTCTGCTGGTCTCTCTTGCCTACTGTAGTACATACAATAAAATGTGTCGCCTACTGTAGTACATACAATAAAATCTGTCTGATGTTTTTAACAACTGTCCAGTGTAGTCCCTCAGAAACTGCCTTTGCAAAATTCTGACAATAAGAGAAAGCTGACATGGCTGACTCCATCTTGGTTCTAGCCTCACAGGCTGGCTGTCTTTGCTCATTCCTGTGCAATTTCTCCCAAGCTCTCTTTGGGAAAAATTGTGTTTATAGTTTAAATCAGGGATCTGCAACCCCCAGGGCCACAAGACAGGTACTGGTCCATGGCCTGTTAGGAACTCAGCCGAGCAGCAGGAAGTGAGCTGCAGGCTTTGGAGCATTACCCCCTGAGCTCCACCTCTTGTCAGATCAGCATTGGCATTAGATTCTCATCGGAGCTCGGACCCTATTGGGAACTGCACATGTGAGGGATTCCAGATTGCACACTCCTTACGAGACTGTAACTAATGCCTGATGACCTGAGGTGCAACAGTTTCATCGGGAAACCATCCACCATCCCCTTCCATGAAAAAATTGTCTTCCATGAAACCAGTCCCTGGTGCCAAAAAGGTTGGGGACAGCCAAAAAGGTTGGTTTAAATGATAACCTTCCCCAAAACTAAATTACCCCTGTAAAACTAATGAAAGGCCACCAAGTTAGAAGGATGAAAGGGGCCTGAATTCTACTAAGATGTATGCCTTGTTAAATAATTATCAGCCGTTATTCCAGAGGTCGCAAGATTTGCAGCTTCCCCAATTACTGCTGTGAAGAACATCACTATTGTAGAACCTAAGATTGGCCTCTTGAGATGTCTTTTCAGGCTTTTGCATGTCTGACTACTGGATGGCACCATTTGGCCCGAAAATCAACCAGTCCCTTAGCCCCCACCCAGAAGCTGACTCAATGCGGGAGGGCCATTTTCCACACCCCTGTGATTTCATCTCCAACAATCAGCACTGCCCAAACCCTAGCCCCCACCCTACCAAACTATCTTTGAAAAACCCTTTACCTCCAAGCCTTCAGTGAGATCGATTTGAGTAGTAACTCTGTCTCCCACAGGTTGTGGCTGGCCTGTGTCAAATGAAACTCTTTACTGCAATGCCATGGTCTCCACGAATTGATTTTGTGTGTACAGTGGGCAGGAAGAACCCATCAGTCAGTTACATCTGCAGGATGGTGCCAGTTCTTTCCACAAAGGCTGGTCAGATACCCAGAAAGTATTTCTCCACTATTACGTGGACCGTGTGTCTCCCTGTCAGTCTCCAGGGAATGGGGCCTGGCTTTAGTATTTAGTATTCAGCAGTTACTATACTGTCACCTAATCCCTCATTTTCAATATTTTTCCATGACTTCCAGTGGCCTGACTGGCCACCATGCCACAGAATCTTTACTTTATGGTCTCCAAGGAGAACTCTCCACTCGATATTTTGTGATTTGAGCGATGGAATAGAATGTGATACTGGTGGGCTAGGGGAGGTCCCCGGACACTGGTGGGATCTCGACCCCAGCTGTGGTGTCCAGGCTCTTGACACCATCTCAAGAATGAAGTCAAGGATGAGTCCGCAAACAGTGAAAGAAGAGATTTATTGCAAAGCAAAAAGTACACACTCAGGAAAGGGGATTTTGGGCATTGTTCTCTCTTTGAGAGAGAACAATGGGTTCTGGGGTTTCATCTTGATGGATTACTTTAACCAAGGAGTGGAATATTCATGACAATTCCTGGATAAAGGTGGAGATGTCTCGGAACTGTGGTGCCATCCATTTTTACATCAAACATTGGTCTCAGAACTGTTATGGCACTGGTGGGTGTGTGATTTACTATGTTAATGAGCATAAAATGAGGGCCTAGGTAAAACCTACGTCAAATCCAGCACCACATTGTGTCCAGTCAGTCTTAGATAGCTTGGTCCACACTGGTTTTTCAGCGTCTTATGAGCTCATAGCCTTAAGTCAGGTAAATCTGCTGCCTAGAATTTGTTATCCTGTGACCACCCTGTATTATTTCTGTCTCAAATCTACTTGGAAATATTAAAATGGTCTTTGACTTGGGCATGCCAACTTTGCTTACTTCACAGTGTTTCTTGCGCCATAATCCAATATAAGAAAAGATGATCCAGACATTTGTTAAACATCTCAAATAAGATGTATCCCAGGTATTTGTGTCAAATTTGGATTATTTTAATTTTTGTCTTTGCAGAATATAAAATACTAACATGAAGTAAGCACTAAGGTCTGGAGATGGCTGTGCAAGAGATGACAAAGTCCAACACCACGTTTGAGAGTATCCAATAATCTCTTCTGGGGCAGCGTATTTTTCTACAATACTGAATTTGGAAAAAAACAAAAAAAAATAAAAAAAATAACTACAAGATTCATGAAACTGGACAACTGTCTTTATAACATTACCAGTGATAAAATCAGTAAGGAAGGCTGGTTTGCAGTCATCTGAGCAGTCTCTTTACTTTCATAAATATGGTTTCTCTCTGATATTAAACTGCTTCCAATTTCAAGCGAATGCTACATCCCAAGGATAAGGATGTGAAGAGAACCGGTTTCTTTTGTAATCCTAAACGTTCTAGTCTGCGAATTAAAAGCCATTATTTGAAGAAGGGTTCCCAACCTCCATCTGGCCGCCGAAAGGTTGCTTCACAACACAGGCTAACGACCAGCTTTTTTGAGAGAGCGCAGATGCGGGGGCGGAGGGCAAAAGCAGAGGCAGACGTCACTTCCTTTTGCTGGCTTCGCAGCGGGTTGGTCTGCTGAGTGGCAGAAAGGCAGGGACTGGGAAAGGCACTGTCGGTGACATCACAGATAGGGCGACTTCTATGTAGATGAGGCAGCGCAGGGGCTGCTGCTTCCCACGAAGGAGTTGCCGTGCTGTGGGAGCGGGTTCAGGACCGCTGGTCGGACCTGAGAGTCCCAGCTGTGTGCCAGGGCTAGAAGGGCTCGGGAGTGCACGGGGCAAGTGACCTTGTGTGTAAAGGGTGAGACGTATGAGGCTGTGGCTGGGCAGAGGTGCCGGAGCTCATACTTACCTGGCAGGGGAGATACCATGATCACGAAGGTGGTTTTCCCAGGGCGAGGCTTATCCATTGCACTCCGGATGTGCTGACCCCTGCGATTTCCCCAAATGTGGGAAACTCGACTGCATAATTTGTGGTAGTGGGGGACTGCGTTCGCGCTTTCCCCTGAGTTTTTTAGTTAAAAGAATAGGTTGTGTACTAGGTTTGTGTTTTGTGTGGCGTGTAAATGTTATTCTTATTGTGGAAGGCTGAAGAATGGTAAGTAACATCGATTCTCTGTCAGAGGAGAAATAAGAACTTTCAGCCCTTGCAACATAAGGTAACTACCGAGAAGGCTGCACAGCTCTTCCCTTTCTATGCGGGGCTGCCTTCTGCAGAGATTGGTCCACGGTCTCCAGTGTCTTGGGTTCTCACGATCTGTAAAAATCTTCGTGTTGTTCCCTAGCCCCCAGTCACCTTTTATACAGCTTCTGCTTAACTGCAGCCCCCACAGTAGTTTGTAGGATTTCTGTGCTAGGGGGGAATGCGTTCTCACTTCATAGAGCCAGGTACAAACTACGCAGACGGGCGCTGTTCTTTGGGAAGAAAACAGGGCCTTTGGGGCTCTTAGTGTCACCGCTGGATTGTATACATAACACGCTTACTTTGTGTAGGGGAACGGCTCTCCCAGCGCCCAGGTCCCTAGTGCATATTCATTGAGGCCCGCAGGTCAGAACCGCAGTCTCACTTGTCTTGGCGGAAATGCGCTGCGATCCTCCCTGAAATATAAGGCGGGAAGTTTTACGAGGAGCCGGGTCCTGTTTCCCTGCTGTCTCCTGCCGTTTACATATCTAGTCTTTCTTCAAACTTTATTCAAGTGACAGCTTCTTGTTTGATGTCTCGCTTCCACATCCTACATCCATTGCCAGGCAGCTTTCTAGATAGCACTCCCACCCATCCTTCCCGCCCCCAAGCAGCCCTTTCCCATTTCTGGCGCCAGCGTCCTCCCCCTTCCCTCTTTCTTCAGGCCCTCGCTTATCACCTTCATGGACAGAAAATACTTAGCTCTCTCTCAACCTGCGGTTTACACCTGCGGTTTACACCTGCGGTTTACGCGTCAGTACCCTGGCAAATTCCTTAAAACCTCTTCTCAAATGGCACTGTAAATTCATCTCTTTTTAACTCCCAGAAGTATCTAATTGGTTTTGTCCTTGTACTACGTGAATACTAGTATCCACTACAGAAGAAAACCCCAGGCCTAGCGATGGCGGTTCTGGGCATTGTGCCAGCCTCTCCCAGGGTATGTTTTCTGACCTCACCTACTTCTGATCAACTGAGGTCGGGAGTTCGAGACCAGACTGACCAACATGGCGAAACTCCGTCTCTACTAAACAAACAAACAAACAAAAGCCGGGCGTGGTGGTGTGTGTGAACCCGAGAGGCAGAGGTTGCAATGAGCCGAGATCGCGCCATTACATCCCAGCCTGGGCGACAGAGCGAGACTCTGTCTCAAAAAAAAAAAAAAAAAAAAAAAAAATTAGCCCGTCTGAGACATATTATTGGAGACAGTAGAATCCTGCATCCAACAGGCACTTGGTGCAGATCTGAACCCACTGAGCTATTGGCTCATGTTCCCTATGTTCTATTAAGTATCATGAGCAGAAATTGAACTCTTTAGCTTTTACCCACTAAGTATGGCTATAGGACAGGTCTCTCTCTCTCTCTCTCTCTCTCTCTCTCTCTCATTTTTGCATCTTTTTTTTTTTTTTTTTTTTGCCATCAGTGTGGGTTTTTTGTTTTGATGTTATGAAGTGAATTTCTGGGGACAATCTCTGTTGCGTCGTGTTGACAAGGATCCAGTCCCTGTTTGGACAGCTAATGTGGTCTATGAGTCTTTTTTGTTGTCTATTTATTGTCCTGAGAATAATGGTATTTCCTGATATTTGAGATGCAGCAATGATAAGTTGTTCATATCTTGTCTTTCCAATGTTTGGTAACAATTTTATGGGCCCAGTAATTGTCAATATCTGCAAGAGGGCATCTCTATTACAATGTCCTTACTACTACTTGTCCTTACTACTTACTACTACTTACTACTCAATGTCCCCCCCTTACTACTCAATCTCCAGCCCCCTCACCACCAAACTTCATTCCGTAGGAGCTCTTGGCTTTAACAAATTTGCTATATCTAAAAGACATCTTAGTCCAGGAAAAAAACTAAATCTGTAGCATATAAGGAGCAGTTTTCTTTGATTGGTATATTCAGGTTTCTAACCAGCTGAAAAATTCAAATACATGTCCTTTAAATATTAAGTTTAAACCACACTACAGAAAGGAGAGAAAAGATTTATATGATCACATATAAGCAATAGAATCAGCAATATGAGCACTTTTCACAATGATACAAATCAAATGTAATAATCTCCAGAACATTAAGGAAGTTCATTCCTTAATGGAAATAAATGAAAAGAAGTTATTCACCCACTGTTCTATGCCCTGGAAAGAGAATGTCCTGCCGGATTCAAAAAGGTATCACAAAATCACTCAGATTTTCAGCAATGAAGGCCCTCCAAGGATCTAATGATGCTAATATTTTCAGTTTATTTCCTTCACTGATAAACATTGTTAATAGATACCATTGCCTCTATTTTCACCTTAAGTGATGATACTTAGCGCAGTTCGTTTCTTTATAATGCTCCCTAGTTTGGTGGAAGGAATTCTCCTGCTTTATAAATATAGGATATTTTCTCATGAAACAAACTGTCATACTTTTTCAGTGAAGTGAATAGACAAATTAGGTCTCTAAAATATTAAAGGAGTCACTGCCCCAATTATCTTAGGAACAATGATAATCACTTATATAAAATTAAAATAAGAAAATTAAGCCAGGTATGGTGACTCATATCTGCAATCCCAGCACTTTAGGAGGCTGAGGAGGGAGGATCAGTTGAGGTTAGGAGTTGGAGACCAGCCTGGGCAACATAGTGAAACCCCTGTCTCTACAAATTTTTAAGTATTAGCTAATTTTTAAAAGTTGGCCGGGCATGATAATGCATGACTGTAATCTCAGCTACTAGGGAGACTGAGGCAGGCTGCAGTGAACTATGATTGCACCACTGCCCTCCAGCCTGGGTGACAGAGTAAGACTCTCAACTCAAAAAAAAAGAAATAATAAAAAGAAAAAGAAAGAAAATTAAGAATTTGTTGAAAGCTGTTTTACTACAATGCTAGGCTGCATGTCTTGTGCCTGTACTCCCAGAAACTCAACAGGCTGAGGTGGAAGGATTGCTTTAGGCCAGAAGTTGGAGACCAGCCTGGGCAACAGGGCAAGACCTCATCTCTAAAAAAATACAAGGCAAGCTGAGCCAGGAGGATTGCCTCAGCACAGAAGTTCCAAGTTGGTCTCCTATGATTGCCCTTCTGCATTCTAGCCTGGATAACAGAGGAAGACACTGTGCCTTATTTTTCATTTTATTTTGTTTTTTACTACTTATGCTTATTTATTTATTTACTTTTGAGACAGAGTCTTGCTCTGTGGCCCAGGCTGGAGTGCAGTGGTGTGATCTCAGATCACTGCAAGCTCCGCCTCCCAGGTTGAAGCTATTTCCCTTCCTCAGCCTCCAGAGTAACTGGGATTACAGGTGCACGCCATCATGCCCAGCTAATTTTTATAGTTTTAGTAGAGATGGGGTTTCACCATGTTTGCCAGGCTGGTCTCAAACTCCTGACCTCAAGTTATGCACCTGTCTCGGCCTCCCAAAGTGCTGGGATTACAGGTGTGAGCCACCTCGCCCAGCCTACTTATACTTGAAATATGAAGTTTCATTAGGGAAAAATTTTCTTGTTGAATTTTTAACATGAAAAAATAATAGATTTAGCTGCAGATTAAATTAATGGTCTTGATAGTTTGGTACAATAAAATAAATGAAATGAAGTTGATAGCAGAGAAGAATCTTTGATGCTTTTGAACAATTTAAATAATGTAAATATTTAATATATAAAGACATGAAAAAGTTCATTACGTTATTTTTTTTTAATTTATTTTATTTTATTTTTTGAGATGGAGTCTTACTCTGTCGCCTAGGCTGAAGTGCTGTGGTGCAATCTCAGCTCACTGCAACCTCCGCCTCCTAGGTTCAAGCTATTCCCCTGCCTCACCCTCCTGAGTAGCTGGGACAACAGGCGCACACCACCACACCCGGCTAATTTTTGTATTTTAGTAGAGAGGGAGGTTTCACCTTGTTGGCCAGGATGGTCTCGATGAGCTGACCTTGTGATCCGCCCGCCTCGGCCTCCCAAAGTGCTGGATTACAGATGTGAGCCACCACGCCCAGCTGCCTGCTCTAGCTTTTAAAGTGTTCATGCATTATTGATCACTAGATAAATGGGAGATTATATCTTCCCAGAGTCCTAAGCCACTAAGGTTGTGTCTCTGTGGAATAATCAGTTGTCGCATCCGAAAGGCCTAGCTAACTTTTGTATTTTTTGTGGAGAAGGGGTTTCATTATGTTGCCCAGGCTGGTCCCCAAATTCCTGGGCTCAGGCACCTCTGAGGTCTCCCAAAGTGCTAGGATTGCAGGCATGAGCCACTGCACCGTGACTTATATAATGCTTCTAATTTCAGCACATTAGCAAACTTATCTTCTGTGGGAAAGGTACCAAATCATATTCTAATTTATTTCTCAACTCTAATAATGTCCTTTTCTTCATTTACTTGCCGACACAACAAATTTTCTCCCCCCCTCCCTTTTTGTTTTGAGACTATGTGTTACTCTGTTACCCAGGATGGAGTGCAGTGGTGTGATCTTAGCTCACTGCAAACTCACTGCCTGCCCCTGGCACCCTGGCTCTAGTGATCCTCCAGAATAGCTGGAACTACTGGAACTACAGGTGTGCACCATCAAATCCAACTTTTTTTTTTTTTTTTTTTTTTTTTTTTTAGAGAGAGGGTCTTGCAATGTTGCCTAAGTTGGCCCCAGGAGCTCCAACTTCTGGGCTCAGGAGATTCACCTGCCTCAGCCTCCCAAAGTGCTGGGATTCCAGGTGTGAACCACCGCACCTGGCCTAACAAACTTTCTATACATGTGCCCATAATATTCTTTTCTTTCCTTTTTTTTTTTTTTTTTTTTTTTGAGATACAGTCTTGTTCTGTCACCCAGGCTGGAGTGCGGTGGAGTGATCTCAGCTTACAACCCTGCACCACCACACCTGGCTAATTTTTGTATTTTTAGTAGAGAAAACGTTTCATCATGTTGGCCAGGCTGGTCTCAAACTGCTGACCAGCCTCCCAACATGCTGGTATTACAGTCATGAGCCACCATGCCCGGCCATGTGCCAATGATATTCTAATAAGGGGACAAGTGCCTTCCTGGCTTAAGAAAGGGGGAGGTACAAAAGGAGGACATAGTGGACATTACACACAGATATTCAGCTGCATAGGATGGACAGCTAAACTTCTAAGACATTTTATTTTACTTTTTGAGATAGGGTCTTGCTCTGCTACCCAGGTGGCAGTGCAGTAACACGATCATAGTAGCCTCAGCCTCCTGGGCTCAAGTGATCCTCCTGCCTCAGTCTCCCAAAGTGCTCGGATTACCAGCCTGAACCACTGTACCTGGCTGAGATATTTTTAGGGTCCTCCAACATCTGTAATTATTTCTTTTTTATTGTATTTTATATATAATCAAATATATACATATTTTTATTATAATTATATGAACATAAATATATATAATTATATATTATGTATAATAATATATGTATATATTTGATTATATATTATATATATTTATATATATATATTTGTTTTAGAGATGAGGCCTCACTATGTTGCCTAGGCTGGTCTCGAACTCCTGAGCTCAAGTGATATTCCCATATGGCCTCCCAGAGTGCTGGGATTATATCTGTGAGCCACTGTGCCTGGCCCTGTTTCTATTTCAAATTTAATTTATTTGTTTTGAGACATGGTCTCACTCTGTCACCCAACCTGGAGTACAGTGGTGTAATCATGGCTCACTGCAGCCTCAACCTCCCCGGGCTCAGGTGATCCTCCCACCTCAGCCTCTTGAGTAGCTGGAACTACTAGCATACACCACCATGCCCGGCTAAATTTTGTATTTTTTGTACAGACAGAGTTTCATCATGTTGCCTAGGCTGCTCTCCAACTCGTGAACTCAAGTGATATGCCCGCCTCTGCCTCCCAAAGTGCTGGTATTACAGGCATGAGCCGCTGTGCCCAGCCTGTAATTGTTTCCTGTGGTGACCAAGTCACATTGGTCCTGAGAAGACAGGTCACAGTGACCTCTTTGATAGCTTTCTGCCAAGTTGCTTATCCAAAGGGAGCAAAGTCACAATGGTCCCAGTCATTTGTTTCTCCTCCCCTTTCCTCTTTTCTTTATAAATCTTGATTTTAATTTTATTTGATGAAAACCATCTAATGCCAGTTTCCCTTCTATAGTAATGGAGAATGAGCATGCAGATAAGTGTCTCTATATTATTTCTTGACTGATTTTTTTTCAGATACTATGTCCATAAAAATTAGCCCATCTGAGACCCATCATTGGAGCCAACAGAATCCTCAGGACACTGGTGCAGACCTGGATCGTTAGAGCTATTGGCTCTTGTTCCCTCGGTTCTTCTGTGTTCATGAGCAAAACTTGATCTCTTTTGCTTTTATATACTAAGCATAGTAACTGGGCAGGTCCTTCCTCTATCTCCCTCTCTCTCTTTCTCTCTCTCTCATTTTTGCATCATTGTTTTCTGCCATCAGTGGCATCAGTGTGGGTTTCTGGTTTTGATGTTATGAAGTGAATTTCTGGGGACAATCTCTGTTGGGTGGTGTTTGACAAGGATCCAGTCCCTGTTTGGTGATACATGACAGCTAATCTAGTCTGTGAGTCTCTTTTGATTGTCTATTCATTGTCCTGAGGATAATGGTATTTCTTGATATTTGAGACTGCAGTAATCAGAAGTTGCTCATATCTTGTCTTTCCAATGTTTGGTAACAATTTTTGGGGCCCAATAGCTGTCAATACCTGCAAGAGTGGCATCTCTATTATAAAGATGATCTTACTACTCAATGCCCCCCTCCCACCTAACCTCATTCCATAGGAGCTCTTGACTTTGACAAATTACTATACTAAAAGAAGTCTTAGTACTGAAAGAAAACTAAGTCTGTGGCATGTAAGGAGCAGTTTTCTTTGATTCGTGTACTCAGGTTTCTACTAGCTAAACAACTCTAACCAGCTGAAATACATGTCCTTTAAGGATTAAGTTTAAATCACACTACAGACAGGAGAAAAGAGATTTATATGATCACAAATAAACAATGGAGTCAGCAATATAAGCACTTCTCACAACTATACAAATCAAAATATTTTTTTTTGCTTAAGACAGAGTCACGCTCTGTCACCAAGTCTGGAGCTCAGTGGCACGATCTTGGCTTACTGCAGCCTTGGCCTCCTGGGTTCAAGCGATTCTTGTGCATCAGCCTCCTGAGTAGCTGGGATTACAGGGATGCGACACCATGCCTGGCTAATTTTTGTATTTTTAGTAGAGATAGGGTTTTGCCATGTTGGCCAGGCTGACCTCGAACTTCTGAACTCAAGTGATCTACCCACCTTGGCCTCCCAAAGTGCTAGGATTACAGGTGTAAGCCACTGCGCCTGGCCACAAATCAAATTTAATAATCTCCAGAACATCAAGTAAGTTCAGCTCTTAATGAAAATGGATAAAAAGAAATGATTTACTCACTTTTATATGCTCCAGAAAGAGAATGTCATACAAGACTCAAAAGGGTATCACAGAATCACTCAGATTTTCAGAATGAGGGTTTTCCAAGGATCTAATAATGTTCATTTTTTCAGTTTGTTTCCCACACTGATAAGCATTGTTAATAGATACCATTGCATCTATTTTCACCTTAAATGATGCTACTTAATGCAATTATTTGCTTTCAAATGCCCCCTAGTTTGGTAGAAAGAATTTTTCTGATTTATAAATATATTTTCTTATGAAACCAACTGGAATACTCTTCCAGTGAAGTGAACAGATAAATTAAGTCTCTAAAACTTAAAAGAGATTACTGCCCCAATTATCTAAAGGACAGTAATAATTATGTCTATAAAATTCAAATATGAAAATTAAGCAGGGTGTGATAGCTCACACCTGTAATCTTAGCACTTTAGGCAGCTGAGGAGGGAAGAAGGATTGAAGCCGCGAGTTCGATACCAGCCTGGGCAACATGGTGAGACCTCTGTCTCTACAAATTTTTTAAAATGAGCTAATTTAAAAAAACTAGCCAGCACAGTGGCTCATGTCTGTAGTCCCAGCTGCTTGGGAGGCTGATACAGAAGGATCGCTTGAGCCCAGGAGATCCAGGCTGCAGTGAACTATCATTGTACCACCGTACTCCAGCCTGGGTGACAGAGTAAGACCTCAACTCAAAATAAAGTAAAGAATAATTTCTTGACTTTTTTTTTTTTTGCAATGCCAGGCTGGTTGACTCACATTTGTAATCCCAGAAAATCAGGAAGCTGAGGTGGGAGGATTGCTTTAGGCAAGGAGTTGGAGACCAGCCTGGGCAACAGGGCAAGATGCTATGTCTAAAAAGTTAAAAGGCAGGCCGAGCTGGGAGGACTGCCTGAGCCCAAAAGTTCCAGGTGGGTCAGCTGTGGTTGCACCAGTGCACTCTCGCCTGGATGACAGCAAGACCCTTTTTTTTTTTTTTTCCTTTACTACTTATGCTTTAAATGTGATGTTTCATTAGGGAAAACTTTTCTTGTTGAATTTGTAACATGAAAAAATAATAGATTTAGCTGTAGATTAAATTAATGGTCTTGGCTGGGCTTGGAGGCTCACACCTGTAATCCCAGCACTTTGGGAGGCTGAGGCGGGTGGATCATCTGAGGTCAGGAGTTCAAGACCAGCCTGGCCAACATGGTGAAACCCCGTCTCTACTAAAATACAAACATTAGCCAGGCATGGTGTCTGGCGCCTGTAATCCCAGGTACTCGGGAGGCTGAGGCATGAGAATCGCTTGATCCCTGGAGGTGGAGGTAGCAGTGAGTAGAGATCATGCCACTTCACTTTAGCATGGGTGGCACGGTAAGTGAGAGTGTGTCTCCAAAAAAAAAAAGAAAGGAAAGAAAAGAACTTTTTCATGTGAGGAAAATGAATGCTTTCAAATTAGCATGCCTAGAGCTAGAGAAAGAAACCACATCCTACTTCCCTGCTTTTTAAAATTTTTAAAGTTTTTTAAAAAATAATTTATTTATTGAGATGGAGTCTCACTCCATTGCCCAAGCTGGAGTGCAGTGGCAGGAGTCTGGCCCAATACAACCTCTTCCAGTCGTATTCAAGTGATTGTCCTGCCACAGCCTCCTGAGCTGCTGGGACTAAAGGCGCAAACCACCATGCCTGCCACTTTTTTTTTTTTTTTTTTGTATTTTTAGTGGAGACGAGGTTTCATCATGTTGGCCAGGTTGGTCTCAAACTCCTAACCTCAGGTGATCCGCCCACCTCGGCCTCCCAATGTGTTGGAATTACAGGCGTGAGCCACCACCACTGGCCACTTTCTCACTTTTGAGCTATGTATGCATCCACTGAAACTGCTTGCTATTGCCACAGTTAGCTGTGAAGTAACCTAATCATGTGCACTGGACACCATCTCTCACTCCCTGTAGCTGAACAATGTATAGCTAATCCCTAATCAATGTTATTTCTATAAACCACTGGGAGTTCCTGGCAAACAACTTTCTACCAGCCAACTCCCTGTCTCCTTTTTTGGTCTTTACAAACCTGCTTGTAACAAAGGCCAAACAGAACCCATATCCAAGATTGCTTGGGTTTGAGCCTTCAGGGCATCTACCCTCACATTGGCTCAAACAAACTCTTTAAATCATATTTTGTGCTTAAGCCCCTTCCTTCTAGGTCGACGTTTTTGGCCCTGGGAGCAGGATTCAGAGCCACTCATCTCTGACCAACTGACTATCCTCTCCAAGGCCTCCAGGGTGGCTAAATAGTAGTAAGAATTTTATTGGTGAGATCAGTTTGCAGTCCAGGAAGAGACAGTCTCTGGTGTGTGTTTTTGAAGAGGTGCTTTCTCTTCAGAGAGAGAGAGAGACAGAGAGAGAGAGGGCAGGTTGGTTTTTGGGCCTCACAGGGTGTGTATCACACAATGGAGTTATACATATTCAGCAGGTTTGGGGAAAGACCATTTCTGAGGGGTATTGAGCTCATGTGCAACGGGTAAACATATATGTAACATGTACCCCATCTTCACATTGGGAAGGGATTTTAGCATTGAAATAAGGTGGAAATTGGCTTTTGATGTCAAAAGGTGAACTACTGGACACGAAGTCGGTTTGTGTGCAGTCCCTGTAACATGGCTGAAACTGGCTTGATATCTGCAGTTGCTTATCAGGAGAGAATGAAAGGCCACTCCTCTGTCCCATTGGAGGTCTAGTGATCTGGGTTGTAAATCCAGTTGAGAAGGGCTGGGAAGATTTTGACAATTTGCCTGCCAGCTCCTGTTGTCAGGAGTTTAGCAAGAGTGTGGTTTTTCCTGTAGCCATAGGAATTCAGGAAGTTGTCATGCCAGCTGAGCCCTGAACCCTTGACCTGTAGCGAACTTTTGTTTCCTTAACCTTAGAGTCTTATTCTCTAAGGGGGCATGTATTTTCGTCTCTCAGATCACACCACATTCCTCCTGGACTGGGTGCCTGGCCAGCTCTGAGGCTCTTGAGTTCTGACTCTGAGAGAAACAGTTGGGCGGTAGTAAAGGGTGAATCCTCCTGAAATCTGGACCTTCCCACTCTTTGGTTGAAGGCTGGGGTTTGCTTGAGTGTCCTTTCCAGCTCTCCCTTTCTAGAACGGAGGTTTTCTGTCTTTACCCTGTGGGTAAGAGATTTGAGTTTCAGGGGAAATAACTGCCTTTTCCACCTCTGCGTCAGGACAGAAGGTTTGGGTTCAGTCAGGCAAAGAGCTCTCCAGAGAGCTTCTGCCTTTTCTGCCTCTGTTCCTCGGCAGGAAGGTCTGGGTCAAGGTATTGGCCGGTAGGCACTGGTGGTTTCCTTTCATGTAGCATGTTGTTTTGAACATTGGGACTTAGCTTTTCATTTGTGACTAGTTCCTGTTAGTTCTTAACTGGAAAGTACACGGAGGTGCATTACCCTGCCCTGAAGAAAAGAAGTGATCTGCTCCCGCTGACCTCTTCAGGTGCTCCAAGTGACCGGGGACGCTGCAGAGGTGTCGGGGTCATTACTCACCATGTGAAGGCAGCCTCATAGGGCACTCCCCATCAGAAGAACATCTTTATGAACCCTGTTTCCTGCTCTTCTGGGAGGGTATATGTGGGACGGGTCCCCCATAGCACATACACTCTGTGGCCACCTAGTGGTTAGAAACAGTGGGAACCACTGAGACAGCGATACACAACTCCGGTGTTATCTGTAGGAGTGACTTCATAAGCACCACACCGTGACCCAAATCACATTGCAGGCCTTGGTCATCTGAAAAGCTCCTGAATTATGGGAAATGAAGCTTCAAAATTTAGCACACTGTGAAGAAACAAACGCCTTTAGAAACACCAGCTGGGTTTATGTATAACACTTATGAGGCATCCTCTTGTAAATGTCCAAGAAACTGGACCCACCTAACCAGGAAAAGTCATAAGGAGAATGAAGAAAATGGGGATCTTTTGAAATGCTTAAAATAATTTATTAGTGTGCACAATTGGAAAAAATTGGTTTTAGAACCAAATTAAATGGGAGACTTACTTCCAATAATACCTAGAAATTTCTAAAAGAACTGAGAAAATTGCCTCCAGTGAGGAAGTAAGCTGAAGGAGGTTAACTGACATGTTTTCTGAATTGAGAATTATTGAGGAGGCTTTGTCTCTTTCACCCCCAACTGCTCCTTCTCCTCCTGCCCCTGCACCTGCATAGTCTCCCTTACCTAAGCCCTCCTTTCCTGCCTTGCCTCTTCTTCCATCACCATCACCTGAGGAAAGTCTCCAGCGCTCTGGCCCCTTCCTTGAAACTTCTGTTCTGACCGCTTTCAAGGTAAAACCCACAGGAAGAGGGGAGCCTACCATTCTGTATACTGTAAAATGTGAATTAAGAATATCATAAAAGACTTCCCTAGGCTGGGCACGGTGGCTCATGCTTGTAATCCCAGCACTTTCGGAGGACTAGGTGGGCAGATCACGAGGTCAGGAGTTCAAGACCAGCCTGGACAACATGGTGAAACCCTGTCTATACTAAAAACACAAAAATTAGCCGGTCATGGTGGCACATGACTGTAATCCCAGCTACTCAGGATGCTGAGGCAAGAGAATCATTTGAACTCGGGAAGTGGAGGTTGCAGTGAGCCGAGATTGTGCCATTGGACTCTAGCCTGGGTTACAGAACAAGACTCTATCAAAAAAAAAGAAAAAGAAAGAAAAGAAACAAAGAAAAAAAGACTTCTCTGATCGAAATTTAAATAAATTTTCCCCTTCTAATTCTAAAGCAGCCTCTAAGATCCTACAGTGTTTGGGAGGAAATTTGACTTAATTGTCCAAACTTTTGAGCCTGGACATTCTGATCTTTATCAATTAATTCACATGCTGGTGTAAGAAGGCAGGGCCACTAAATGGTTGAAAAGGGAAAATTGGGATAATCCTTTAGAGGATTTTAAAAAAACAGACTGAAGCAGACAATGAAAGGATCTGCATTTTGGCTAAATACCTCCATGTTGCTATTCCCCAGCTCGTTCCTAAAAATATAGATTGGAGAATTCAGCAATGCACTTAAAAGGTCAAGCAAATCTGTCATTGTTATTTTAAATGGTTGAGATTTATTTATTGATTGATTGAGACAGGTACTCACTCTGTCACCCAGGCTGGAGTGCAGTGGCTCCATCATGGCCCACCACAGCCTCAATCTCTCAGCTCCAGCAATCCTCCCACCTCAGCCTCCCAAGTAGCTGGGACCACAGGTGCATGCCACAACGCCCAGCCAATTCTTTGATTTTTTCATAGAGAGGAGGTCTCGCTGTGTTTTCCAGGCTGGACCTCAATGAACTCCTGGGATCAATCAATTCTCCCGCCTCAGCCTAACATTTACACTGGCAGCAGAGATGCATTTGGAGTAGGTGATGATTTTGGAATCCTTTAGAAGCAACATAGATATCTGATTTCATCAGGTCAAGTCATCAAAAATCACCAATAAGTCTCTGACCTTTTAGAAGCAATTTGAAAACCTGAATCTTTGGCCATCATTAAAATTCCTGGTCATTCAAAATTAGATATTCCAGAGAGCAAGGACAATCATTTTGCTGATGCTGCAGCTAAGAATGCAGCTCTGAAGGTGGCATCAGACACAGAACTTCTCGAAATGACCTTGCTGACTTATGACCCATTGAAGACTTCATTAGAAGTACAAATGGGCTGGGCATGGTGGCTTGTGCCTGTAATCCCAGCACTTTGGGAGGCCAAGGTGGGCAGATCACCAGAGGTCCGGAGTTTGAGACCAACCTGGCCAACATGGTGAAATGCTGTCTTTACTAAAAATACAAAAATTAGCTGGCGTGGTGACACATGCCTATAATCCCTGCTACTTATGAGACAGAGGCACGAGAATCGCTTGAACCTGGGAGGGAGAGGTTGCAGTGAGCAGAGATTGCGCCACTGCACTCCAGCCTGGGTGACAGAGCGAGACTCTGGCGGAAAAAAAAAAAAAAAAAAAAAAAAAGGAGCATAAGTGGGAGTTCTCAAGTAGGAGAAGGATCTCTGGAATGATAAAGGGAACAAGTTTCTTCCAGAAACAGGCTTATGGTATGGGCCCAATGATACACTGATCCACCCCTTAGGCTTCAATTACCCTTTTTACAGTACTTTATAAGCTGAGTCATTGGAATTCAGACAAAATGTTAGCATGGGGAAAGCAATGGTATTGAAAATCATTGCCTATGATTGCAGAAAATGTTTATTTTTGCTATACTGTCTGTCCCAGACATAACCCTGGAAGACCCCTTCATGGGTCACAGGAACATTTTACCTTTAGGACCCTTTGAGACATAGCACTTAGACTTTATCCAGCTGTCTCCATCTCAGGGTCACAGATACCTTCTGGTGCTAATTTGTATGTGCTCACTGGGGTGAAGCATTTCCATGCCGATGAGCCACAGCCCAAGTAGTAGGTGGATTGTGATTAGAAAAAGGTAATTCTTCATGGGGATTGCCATCTGAACTCCACAGCAACCGAGGAATACACTTCATGGGTCAGGTAATTGGATCGATTTGTAACGTTTTTTCTGTGTACCAGCATTTCCATTGTGCCTATCACCCCTAATCCTCCGGGCTGATGGAATGCATTAATGATACAATAAAAACTCAATTGGCAAAGCTAACAGAAGTTTTTAACCTTTCTTGGCCAAGGATCTCCCACTGGTTCTGGAAAATGTCCACACTCTGTCTTTTTGAAATAATAACAGGAAGACCCATGCAGTGGTTAGATGAAGGTGCTTATGAATCTGCACTTCTTAAAGTTGACATTCTCCATTACTGCTAAGATCTCACAAAACTTACTAAGAACTCTACATTAACAAAGGATTCCTTTCATAACGAACTCCTGGGAGAAGAAAATATCAAAAATCACGGCCTATAACCTGGAGATGTTGTTGTACACTGGAAACAACATCAGATAAAATATTCCCCCCAAGACTGTTGCAAGGGACCACATCGGGTATTATTATTTTATGTTATTTTTTTGAGATAGGATCTCATTCTGTTCCCCAAGCCAGAATGCAGTGGCACAATCATGACTCACTGTAGCCTTGAACTCCTGGGCTCAAGTCATCCTTCTGCCTCAACCTTCCAAATAGTTGAGACCACAGGCATGGACCACCGCACCTGACTCACGACAGTGTTACTGACCAATCTGTGCCGGCAAACTTAAGGGTGTTGACACATGGATTAATGTTTCTCTTGTAAAAGGCAACCCTACCAGGGTGGACATCTGTCAGTGGAGATTTTCACTTAAAGGTAACTTGCAATCTTCCTGACAGAGATGGCAAGTAGCTGACATCTGTTGTAGTCCGCTTTTGCCCAAGATACAATTCCAGTGCTCACTGCACCTGAAAGAGTTAGTCTCTTTTTCTGTTGACTGGAATACATACACTGTTAGGGATCCTTTAAGGTGTAGGGGTCCTCTCTTGGAGGTTTTGGTGAAATCACCCTATACGTATATTCTCTAAAAATACAACACACTAGTCCTATTGCGTGTATGTGTATATACATATACATACATACATAGCAAAATGCCTATGATCAGATTGTTGTTTTACTGTCCCTAATTAATTTGATTATAGCAGGGAGGGATAATTCTCTGATCAGAATCTCACAAACCATTGCACTATGGGAAATTTAACAAGGTGCTGGGTTCGCCACCTTAAACCACCAACCACTTTTGGCCATAATGACCATTGGCACATCCTGTGCTAAATTTTACCTGTATTCCTCCTGATTGCACTCATGATGCAACTCAGGGTCATATCAAGCAAAACCTGTTTCATTAAATCTTTCTGACTCACCCTAACCTTCCTGCCTCGTGTCTCAGTTTAACCCATCATAATCGTATTGTCAAAATAACTGCCTGTAATCCCAGCACTTTGGGAGGCCAAGGCAGAAGGATCATTTGAGCCCAGGAGTTTGAGACTAGCTTGGGCAAAATGGTGAAACACTGACTCTACAAAATATATACAAATTAGCTGGGTGTGGTGGTGCCCACCTGTAGTTCAGCTACTCAGGATCATGAGGTGAGAGAATGACTTGAGCTCAGGAGTTCAAGCCTGCAGTGAACCCTGATGACGCGACTGCACTCCAGCCTGGGCAACAGAGTGAGACCCTGTCTCCAAAAATAAATAAATAAGCTGGGTGTGGTGGTGTGTGCCTGTAATCCTAGCTGCTTAGGAGGCTGAGCCATTGAGCCTTGGAGGTCAAGAGGTCAAGGCTGTACTGAGTTGTGATCTTGCCACTGCACTCCAGCCTGGGAGACAGAGTGAGTCCCTGTCTCAAAAAGTAATTATAATAAGAATAAAAAGTACAAAACCAACCAGACAAAAAATTAGTTCACTCTGAAACGACAGTGGTAAACACCATGATGCTATTGGAAAGTTAAAAGAAAAACACTCCCTCCTGCTATCAGGATCCAACCTGCCCTCTTGCTCTAAATTTCTGACCCATGGTTTAAATGCCCAAAAGCTGATGTACTCAAATTATAGCACACTTCCCTGTTCTGCACCAGCGTTTATTTTTGTTTCTTGAAAAGATCACCATCCATGGCCCTGTAAATGTCTAAAGGCATGGAATGATGACGTGCAATATCATAATTGTTATGTATTTCTCATTGTTTTACTTCTGAGAAAACTAATTTCATGGTATTCTGAAGACTAGAGACGATTCAACAAGTGACAGCAACTGTAGACTTCACTGAGGCCTCTGTCTCTCTCTCTTTTTTTTTTTTTTTTTTGCCACTCTATGATGCCCTTTTTCTTTCTTTTCATTTTTTTTTTTTTTTTGAGACTGAGTCTCACTCTGTCACCCGGGCTGGAGTGCAGTGGTGTGATCTTAGCTCAGTGTGGCCTCGAACTCCCAGGCTCAAGCAATCGTCCCACCTCAGCCTCCTGAGTAGCTTGGACTAAGGTGTGTGCCACTACACCTGGCTAATTTGTTGCCATGTTGCCCAGGCTGGTCTCGAACTCCTGGACTCAAGCAATCCACCCACCTTTGCCTCCTGAAGTGCTGGGATTACAGGTGTGAGCCACCGTGTCTGGTTGTAATGCCCTTTCAATTGGACTTTTGGGCTTTCTTAAAAATTCCTCAGTGAGGTGGCTCCTTTCCTCCCTTGTCCCCTGCCTGAGATAGGACTATCTGGGAATGAGCCTTTCTGGCAAAAAGGGACACCTTGACTGAGCTTCTGATCATCAATGCTTTCAAAAAGAAAGATTTAAAAAAACTTTTTAAATCTGAGGAATGTGAGCCCTTTCAAATGATCAGGCCCAGAGAGATGTTAAACCGAGATGTCAACCCCTTCCTGTTCCTTCCTTTTGAGCTGCACTGAGCTGTGTACTCATCTGTTGAAACTGCTTGTTATCACCTCAAGTAGCTGTAAATTATCCTAATAATGCCACACCAATCACTATACCCCATACCCTATAACTTAACAACATATAGCCAATCACCAATCAGTGTTATTTCTGTAAACCAATGAGAATTCCTGACAGGCACTTTCTATCAGCCCACTGTCTGTCCCCGCTTTTGACCTTTAAAAACCTGCTTGTGACAAAGGCCAAAAGGAGCTCAGATCCAAGGTTCTTTGGGTGTGAGTCTTCCAGGCAGCTGTCTTCACGTTGGCTCAAGTAAACTCTAAATTGTATTTTGTGCTTCAGCCTCTTTCTTTTAGGTCAACATGTTCAACAACAGTCAAATGAATAAATAAGTTAATGTATATTCATACAAATAATACACACAGAAACAAATAACCATATGAATGAGGTGAAAAATTCATAGACATAAGACTGAGTGAAAGAAGTCAAACCTACTTCTGAAACTGCCTTTGCAAAAATTATAACTGGGACAATTTTCATGGTGAAAGAGATCTGATCTAACTGATTCCATCTTGTTTCTAATGTCCAGGCTGTCCTTGTTCATCCCTGGGCACAGGCTGAAATAACTTTGGGGGGAACTTAGTTTAGGGTTTAGCTGTGAGAGATAGTATCCCCCTTCCTGCCTGAGGACTAGACTGCCTTTGCAGGACTAACAAATTAGCCACGAGATTAAAAATTATAGTTTAGGAGTCATGAAGCCTCTGGCTGCAAGATTCTAAACCTCTCCAAATTGTTCCTGGAGATCACATCATTATTGGAAAACCTAGGATGAGTGCTTGACGTATTTTGCCCACCTTTCACTCAATGGATCAGGTGGCATCAGCTAGACTGATAACCTGGCTCATCTGGTCTTGTGGCCCCCACGCAGGAACTGACCCAGTACAAGACAACAGCTTCAGCTCCCTGTGATTTCATCTCCAACCTGATCAATCAGATCTCCCAACTCACTGGCCCCCATCCACCAAATTATCTTTAAAAACTGGTCCTGGAATGCTGGAGGAGACTGATTTGAGTAAAAATAAAAGTCTGGTCTCCCACACAGCCAGCTCTGTCCAAATAACTCTTTATTGCAATTCCCCTGTGTCAAAAAATTGGCTCTGTCTAGGCAGCAGGCAAGGTGTACCTGTTGGGCAGTAACACTCCTGTCCCCCAAACCCACTACACACTGTATGACTCAGTTTATATGAAAGTAAAGGGCAGGAAAAACTTGCCTGATAGATTTGCAGAGATGGAGTGGAAACCATTAATAAGTCTGTGCAGTATTGTCAGAGTTTGGTGTTGTAGTCTACATATTAAAAGTAATCAGTTAAACACCTGAAATAAAATTTCCCCCAAATATGTTTGCCAAATTTGGATGACTTTGTTTCTGTCTTTGCAGAATATAAAGTGTTAACATGAGGTAAGCGCTAAGGTCTAGAGAAGGCAGTGGAAGAGATGACAAAACGACTCCAGCACCATGCCTGAGTCCAGTGTGCTCTGCTGGGGCAGCACATTTTTGTACATTGCTGTATTTGAAAAAAACCTACAAGATTCATGAAACTGGACAACCGTCTTTATAACACTCCTAGTGATAAAACAAGTAAGGATGGCTGGTTTGCAGTCATCTGAGCAGCCTGTCTAGTTTCACAGATACGGTTTCTCTCTGATATTGAACGACTTCTAATTTCAAGCAGAAAGCTACATCACAAGGATAAGCGTATGTGAAAAGAACCCGTTTTCTGTGTAATCCTAAACTTTCTAGTTTGCGCATTAAAAGCCATTATTTGAAGAAGAGAGCACAGGCTCCAGCTGGCAGTCAAAGGGGTCCTTGGCATCACAGGCTAAGAACCTACTTCTTTGGGAGAGAGCAGCGGCGGGGAAGGGAGGGGAAGGAGATAGAGGCAGGCGTCACTTCCTCCGCGGGCTCCCGCAGCGGGTTGGTCGGCTGAGTGGCGGAGGGTGGGGCGGAAGAGCAGACGGGACCGGGAAGGGCGCTGTCGGTGACATCACGGATAGGGCAATTCCTATGTAGATGAGGCAGCTCAGGGGCCGCTACTTCGCCAAGAAGGATGTCTCCTGCTTTGGGAGCAAGTCCAGGACCGCCGGTTGGACGTGAGAGTCCCATCTGTGTGTCAGGGCTAGGAGGACTCGGAGTGGCATGGGGCGGGGCGGGGGCGACGTTTGGAGTCCGGGGGGGACAAGTGACCGTGTGTATAAAGGTTGAGGCGTATGGAGCTGTGGCAGGGCGGAGGTGGGTGAACTCATACTTACCTGGCAGGGGAGATACCATGATCACGAAGGTGGTTTTCCCAGGGCGAGGTTTATCCATTGCACTCCGGATGTGCTGACCCCTGCGATTTCCCCAAATGTGGGAAACTCGACTGCATAATTTGTGGTAGTCGGGGACTGCGTTCGCGCTTTCCCCGGGTCTCTGTAGTGCTAAAAGCAGGTTGTATGCGAAGGTCTACCTTTTGCTTTTATTGGTGTATAATCCCGGTGGTGTCGTGTTATTCTTATGACCAAATGGAGGGGAGATACGAAGTGATAATAAGTCTGCGTCGTTCCAGCCGCAAGAGAAATAAGAAGCATCAGCCTGTTCCTGTTTGACAATGATGTTCCTGTTTAACACAAGCTGAGTAGCTCGAAGGCCGCACATCTTTCTTTCTGCATGAGGCTACTTATTGTAGAGATTGGTCCTATGGTTTCCAGCGTCTTGCATTCTCACGCTGTGTAAAAATCTTCGTGTTTTCCCCTAGCCCCCAGTCACCTTTTACACAGACTCTGCTTCTAACCGCAGCCCCCACAGGAGTTTATAGGATTTCTGTGCTAGCGGGGAATGTGTTCTCACCTCATAGAGCCAGGTACAAACTACGCAGACGGGCGCTGTTCCTTGGGATGAAAGCAGGGCCTTTGGGGCTCTTAGTGTCCCCGTTGGGTTGTATACATAACACGCTTACTTTGTGGAGTGGAACAGGTCTGCCGGCGCCCAGGTGCCCTAACGCAATTCATCCCGAGGCCCGCAGGTCAGAACCACAGTCTCACCTGTCTTTGCGAAAATGCGCTGCGATCCGCCCTGAAATACAAGGCGGGAAGTTTATGAGGAGCCGGGTCCACTATCTCCTGCCGTTTACATGTCTAGTCTTTCTTCAGACTTCATTCAAGTGACAGCTTCTTGTTTGATGTCTCGCTTCCACATCCTACGTCCATTGCCAGGCAACTTTCTAAATAGCACCCCGACCCATCCTTCCCAACCCCAAGCCGCCTCTTCCTATCTCTGGCGCCAGTGTCCTCCCCCGTCCCTCTTTCTTCAAGCCCTCGCTTATCACCTTCATGGACAGAAAATACTTAGCTCTCTCAACCTGCGGTTTACACCTGACACGCATGAGTACCCTGGCAAATTCGGACGTTTCCTTAATACCCCTTCTCAAATGGCATTGTAAATTCATCTCCTTTTAACTCCCAGAAGTATCTAATTGGTTTTGTCCCTGCATTACATGATCACGAGAATTCCACTACAGAAGAAAATCCCAGGCCTAGTGATGGCGGTTCTGGGCATTTTGCCAGCCTCTCCCAGGGTGTGTTTTCTGACCCCACCCACTTCTGATCTGTAATGTCCTGGTCAATAGAAACTACCTGGCCCAAACGGATAAGACAAGGAGGACCACGGCGGGAAGGCCTATGGTGTCCTCTGTTGGCTACCCTGGGGACGGCACGCATAGATCCGCTTGTCCCGAGAAGCCTCTGCCATCCCGATCCGGGTGCGGTACAGAAATCCGCCGCTCCAAAGAAAACCGGCTAGAACTCACAGGACACCCGGCAATTGTTCTGGACACTGCGAGTGGAAGCCTTACGTCCTACGGACTGATCTAGCTTGAGGAAGACGAGCCATTTACTTCTAACCCCAGCAGCGACAATGCCTTGCTCAAATATAAAATATATGAACCAAGACCGAAAACAACTTTCATTGTGTTACTGATGAGCAAACGGGTTTTTAGAATGTTTAAGAAATGTCCCTTGTTTCGGGACCGGCATCACTAACGTATGCTTGGGATTCCTGATCGAAGAGTTTCTGAGCGAAAGCAGCCCACCAATCCAGTGGCTGAGAACTGCTTGGATATTGGCTTCCAGGCGCATCACAAATACCGAGGTTCTGACAAAGACGTGAGCTTCTGCCTGCCTTTGGGAAGGCCTTCTTCCTGTCCTGGCGCTGCCACTTGCCTTCTGTTTGATCTTGGGCCACGTCCTTCAATTTGCTAGGCTTCAAGTTGGAAAGTGTTACAGGAAAATAATAATAATGTGCAATTAGAATTATTGCACGGATTACAGGAGATAGTCTAATAGTACAGCTAGCATCGTGTGTGGCTTATGTTAAGGATTTGCTGATAGGAAACAATATCCCAGATAAAGTTTTTTCCCCTTAATTATGAAATATAATAAAGAAAATTGTGTAGACTTCTGCTTCAGGCCTCAACTTTTTTCAAAAAACATTTGAATGAATTTTGCACTTGTGAAGGTGACATCCTTTTACAAAATAAGTTAATACTAAAGAATAACGAATGGAATTTACAAAACATAGATTCACAACAATAACTTGTTCTTAGCAGCTTTGTTTACAATAGTCCCCAAACTGGAAACGGTTCATATGCATCAAGAGGTGAATGGACCTATTGTGATATATTCATCCAATGGAAGATGGGACAAGTCATGGAAACATGAAATAGCATGGGTGAATCTCAAAAACCTCATGCCGAGTGATGAAAAGAGTGCGTTCTGTATGGCATCATCAGGCTGAATTTCTAGAACAGGTGAAACTAACCCATATAGTGACAGAAACTACATCATTGATTGCTGGAGTCAGAGAGTAGAGGGGACTGACTGCAAAGGGCACAAGAGGACCTTTTGGAGTAATAGACATGTCATCAAATTTGAAATGGATGCATTGTACCATATTCAACCAATGCCTTAATCAATTTGATTGTAAAAAGTAATAAGAAAACCACTGCAAGTTGGGTGCGGTGACTCATGCCTTTATCCTAGCACTCTGGGAGGCTGAGGCAGGCGGATCACCTGAGGTCAGGAATTTGAAACCAGTGGGCCAAAATGGTGAAACCTCATCTCTACTAAAAATACACACACACACACACACACACACACACACAAATTAGCTGGGTGTGGTGGTGGGTGCCTGTAATCCCAGCTACTCGGGAGGCTGAGGCAGGAGAATGTCTTGAACCTGGGAGGTGGGGGTTGCAGTGAGCCAAGCTCATGCCACTACACTCAGGTCTGGGTGACAGAGTGAGTGATGCCACACTAAAAATAAAATAAAATAAAATAAAATAAAAAAACAACAACGAAAAGAAAAAGAAAAGGGCCGGGTACAGTGGCTCAAGCCTGTAATCCCAACACTTTGGGAGGCCTAGGCGGACGGATAACGAGGTCAAGCGATCAAGACTATCCTGGCCAGCATAGTGAAATCCCAACTCTACTAAAAATACCAAAATTAGCTGGGTGTGGTGGCGTGCACCTGTAGTCCCAGCTACTTGGGAGGTTGAGGCAGGAAAATTGCTTGAACCTGGGAGGCGGAGGTTGCAGTGAGCCGAGATCACGCCACTGCACTTCAGCCTGGGTGACAGAGCAAGACTCCATCTTAAAAAAAAAAAAAAAACCAGAAACAAAAAAACACTGCAAATCATAATGTCTTCTACTTAGTTTCATGTAGGTTTAGCTTTAGAAGATTCCTTTAGAAAAGTCTCTCAAAATGTGATTGAGAGTTCGGGAATTCCTTTGTTTCTGTCTTTTTGTCTTCAGTTAAATTCACGCACTATTAAATGGA
The DNA here is from genome assembly GCF_037993035.2 of Macaca fascicularis. Lineage (NCBI taxonomy): Eukaryota > Metazoa > Chordata > Mammalia > Primates > Cercopithecidae > Macaca > Macaca fascicularis. The sequence continues at coordinate 111,645,102 of NC_088375.1, forward strand.
ATATTTGTAAAATAAAAGTACAGTCTAGGCTCAATTTTACAAAAGCATATATGTATATGTGGAGATATATATATATAAAAAAATAACTCCCATATATATATAGCTTTCTTTATTGTTCTATTTTTTCTTTTGTGGGGGCGTGGGGAGGGACAGTCTAGCTAAAATACACATTCTTCTATCTGTAGATATACCAGAAGAACATCTCTCGATCAGTGTTGCCCTAATGTTAACAAAAGTTATTTTGAACTTAAGGTGATCAGAAATTTTACATATCTGCACTTTTTCTGTATTGGTGGTATGGTCTATGCTAAGCATGTATAATTTTGTTTTTAAAAAGTGAGAGTAACTTTAAAATTGTTTGGAAGACAAATATGTACATGTGCGAACAGTACTTAATTCCAGGTGATGGGAATATGGATGACTGGTTATCTTTTTCTTTCTGTATCTTCTATATTTTTATTTTTATTTTTTATTTTATTTTATTTTATTTTATTTTATTTTTTGAGACGGAGTCTCGCTCTATCGCCCAGGCTGGAGTGCAGTGGCCGGATCTTAGCTCACTGCAAGCTCCGCCTCCTGGGTTCACGCCATTCTCCTGCCTCAGCCTCCCCAGTAGCTGGGACTACAGGCACCTGCCACCTCGCCCGGCTAGTTTTTTGTATTTTTTTAGTAGAGATGGGGTTTCACCATGTTAGCCAGGATGGTCTTGATCTCCTGACCTCATGATCCGCCCGCCTCGGCCTCCCAAAGTGCTGGGATTACAGGCTTGAGCCACCGCACCCGGCCTCTTCTATATTTTTAAATGGAAAACTCAGTGACCTGGAAGTGAAAGAACAGATTAGATTTGGAAGGGGTGTGGGGCAGGTGACAGGAAAATGTAAAGAGAAGGACAAACCCAGTTCTGGCAGGACCCTGTTTAAGTTGAAGGTTTCTGGGGAGCAGTTGTTGGGATAAAAAGGAAATGGGGAGGCAGGAAAATCATGAAAATATTTAGGAGAGTGTATTGCCTGTCTCATCATTCCTCCTCCTTTTGTGTGTCTTCAAAAGAAATACACAGACTTACATTTCTTTTCAAGCTTGCTTACCATTTGTGTTTCTCTTTTATTAGTGTAACTGCCCGATAGGTTTATCTTGCTGGTTGCCCAGAAAAGCCAATGGAGCTGAGAACAGCAGGCTTTCTACAATAGAGAAAGAATTTAATAAAAGCAGAGGCAGCTGAGGGACCAGGACAGGGGTTTATTATTACTCCAATCTGCCTCCCCCCAAATTCAGAGACTAGGGTTTTGTTGTTGTTTTGTTTTTCGGATAGTCTGGCAGGCAGGGGGCTGGGGAATGGGCAAAGCTGATTGGTTGGTTTGGGGGATGAAATCACAGTGTCAGAGCTTGTTTACTACAGTCAGTCAGTCCCTGGGTGAGGGCCACAGGACCAGATGAGCCAGTTTACCGGTCTGGGTGTGCCAGCGAGTCCATCATAAGGCAGGGTCTGAAAAATACCTTGAACACCCTGTCAAATCTTAGGTTTGATACCAATAATGTTATATAAAGGCACAGTTGGGGAGCTTAGGAATCATGAGGCTTCTGGCTGCATGGCTCCTGAGCCATAATTTCCAATCTCATGCCTAATTTGTTAGCTTTGCTAAGGAGGTCTGACCAAGAAAGGAAGGGGTTTGTCTCAGGAATAGGTAATCATCTCTGTTTCAGACTTAGACTTGGAACTAAACTCCTCTCATAGTTAGCCTGGCCTATGCCCCGAAATGGACAAGGGCAGCTCAGAGGTTAGAAGTAAGATGCAGTCAGTTAGGTCAGATTTCTTTCACAGTCATAGTTTTCCTATGCCAGGTTTTTCTCACTATCATAATTTTTGCAAGGGTGATTTCATTAGGAGCAGTATAAACACAGTGGTTCTGAGAATGTCCTCTGGAGCCAGGCTGCCTTCACTTCAAATTCCTGCTTTCAAATCCTCCTTTGCTGGCTGAGTGACTCTGGGCAGGTCACTTAATGTCTTTGTGCATCTCAGTTTTCTCATATGGAAGATGAAGGTGACGGTGTGACCTCTGCCTGAGGTAAGGACTAAATGAGTAAACATATGCACATCATCAACTGTGTGTGACATGTGGCACTTTGTGATTGATTCAGGCACGGTTGATGATGTGCATATGTTACTCATGTGCATGTTAGCTCTTGTATTTTGCCTGCAACACTGCACAAAGAGCAGATGTGATGAAAACCGGTTGCACGGAAGTTATAGCCATGATACTTTCCAGTGACCCTGCACCCTCCCAGGGAGACTGCAGTAATCCTCTTACCAGCAGTAACCTCCTGGGCTGGGAGATCCCAGGAAGGCCCCTCAATCTCCAGCAGGTTTGTCCCTCAAGGAGCTTCAGGGAAGGAGCTAGAGAAGTATTTCTATCTGGGAGGAACTGGGAGCTTATTAGCTCATCTGTTCAGCTTATACACAGGGGAATAATGATTCAATTTCTTGCTTCAAATCTGCCCCAATAAAATGTTTATAGTTTTATAATGAAATACATTTGTACATGTAGGGGAGGAAATATGACTTTTCCTCACCCAGCCTAGGTTCACTGCTGAGAGACCCTTACAGCAAAACACAGACCAACAAGAGAAGAGCATGTGTATTTATTGAATGTAAGATTTACATGACCGGAGTGCCTTCCAAAGAAAATGAAAGCCCATGGAAACAGCTAAACCTCAGGTTTGGTTTTGTTTTGTTTTGTCTTGTTTTTGTTATTTTAACAGTAGTTTTATTGAAGAATGGATAGTCATGGAGAAGTATGATAAGACAATAAAAGTATGATCTAACAGTAACCAACTGGGGAAAATGTAGCCGGGCCTCTGTGTTCAGGCTCCTCTGTGTCCCTGGGTCTTCACACTCCAGGAATCACCTTTCCTTGGGTACAGAGAGGGCACCTCTCACATAAGGGTTTTATAATTGACTTCAGGGAAGAAGGGGAGGGGGAGGTGACAGTGACCTTCCTGCTTCTGTTGTTTACTCAAATTTCTTTAGCATAAAATATTCAATACCCTAAGATGTTATATTTTGGAGTAGCATGTCCTGAACCCCATCATGCTCATGCAACAAAACCCAGTCATTGAAGAGCAATGACTACAAATTTTTTTTTTTTTTTTAGACGGAGTCTCGCTCTGTGTCCCAGGCTGGAGTGCAGTGGCCAGATCTCAGCTCACTGCAAGCTCCGCCTCCCGGGTTTACGCCATTCTCCTGCCTCAGCCTCCGAGTAGCTGGGATTACAGGCGCCCGCCATCTCGCCCGGCTAGTTTTTTGTATTTTTTTAGTAAAGACGGGGTTTCACCGGGTTAGCCAGGATGGTCTCGATCTCCTGACCTCGTGATCCGCTCGTCTGGGCCTCCCAAAGTGCTGGGATTACAGGCTTGAGCCACCGTGCCCAGCCGACTACAAAATATTTAAATTCAAAATACAAATGATGGCCAAGAGGGGTGGCTCATGCCTGTAATCCCAGCAGGGAGGTGCCGGGAGGCCCAGGCAGGCGGATCACTTGAGTTCTGGAGTTCCAGACCTGCCTAGACAAAATGTCAAAACCCCATCTCTACTAAAAAATACAAAAATTAGCCCAGCACATGGTGCACACCTGTTGTCCAGCTACTTTCAGGGGGTGGGGAATGGGTGGGCTGAGGGTCAACTGAAACAATATTTACAAATGATTTTTTTTTTTCCTATAAGGCTAGTCAAGTGAAACAGTGGAAGTGGAGAAGGAACAAAGAAACCTGTAACTGGTTGTGATCACTTCTTTGTAAACAGGAATGGATTTTTTATGCACTATACTCTGTTATCACATTTCCGTATGCTGCAAAGCTGGTGGTGAACAGCAGAGCCCTGGTCCCTTCCTACACTTATCTCTAGGGATAACAAATTTTAATGCATGCAGCCTACCTCTGCATAACTATTGTTACTCTTTGACTGTCCAATTTTCCATCCCAGGCCCTGCAGTCCAGCCTGCAAGAGGAAACGGGATTTGTGTTTCCTTACCTGCCAGTCCACTCCAAGGAGCCAAGAAGGCGTCCTCTCACCCCCCACTCCCGGCTCGTCCTCCAAACTGAGCCCCTCAAAGACTGCGGTGTTTTTCAGTCCTTCGTAAGCGCTCTCAGCCCCAAAATATGAAAATGAGAGCGATGGTCCTGAGTGCCTGGAGCGACATCTTAGTTAGTTCCCAAGGCCGACCCATCAGGAACCTCATCCCAAGTGCTCTGAAGAGCAGGAGAGAACATTTTTAACTCTGGTAGTGTCCGAAGGCGTCTTCTCCTTGGGGCAGGGTTCTGACGGGACGAGGGGGAGCCCCACCGTCAGAGACTCGCCTCTCAGAGCTGCTCAGGCTCTTCTTCCCCGTGGTCCCGGGACGAGGGGGAGCCCCACCGTCAGAGACTCGCCTCTCAGAGCTGCTCAGGCTCTTCTTCCCCGTGGTCCCGCGGGAGCTCGGCCGGGGCGGCGGAGGATCTAAAACAGGGCATTACCGTCCTAATTAAACAGAAAGGTTCCACCGAGACTCGAACTCGGATCGCTGGATTCAGAGTCCAGAGTGCTTACCATTACACCATGGAACCTCACGATGCAAATTTGCTAAACGCATCTGCATTCCTAATAAGTAGCAATAGTTCCCACCCACCCATGTCACTCCACTTGAGGAAGGTGGAGCAGCAGGAAGGAGCCATCCTTCTTGCTTTCTCTCCGCTCTCTCCTTTGATCGACTTCTGTCATTTCATTTGCACCCCGGAAAATGAGGCAAAAATCCGTTGTGGGTTTAGGGCCAGAGAAGAGCCCCTGAAGCCTTGTTCATAGAGTTTCCTATGCTGAGGTGAAATTTCTTCCTCTTTATTTCTCTCTCTTTCTTTCTTTCTCTCTCTCTCTCTTTCTTTCTCTCTCTCTTCTTTTCCTTCCTTCCTTCCTTCTCCCTCCCTTCCTCCCTTCTTTTCCTTCCTTCCCTCCCTCCCTCCTTTCTCTTTTCTTTCTTTCTTTTTTTTTCTTTCTTTCTCTTTCTTTCTTTCTTTTTCTTTCTTTCTCTCTCTCTCCTTCCTTCCTTCCTTCCTTCCTTCCTTCCTTCCTTCCTTCCTTTCTTCCTTCTTTCTTTCTTTCTTTCCTTCTTTCTTTCCTTCTTTCTTTCCTTTCTTTCCTTCTTTGCATTGAGACAGAGTCTCCTTCTGTTACTCAGGTTGGAGTGCAGTGCAGTGGCAGTGGGCCATCTCCCCTCACTGCAACCTCCGTCTGCCCGGTTCAAGTGATTGTAATCCCCAGTAGCTGCGATTACAAGCGTGGGCCACCATACCTGGTTAAATTTTGTAAATTTAGTAGAGATGAGGTTTTGCCATGTTGGCCAGGCTGGTCTTGAACTCTTGACGTCAAGTGATTTGCCCACCTTGGCCTCCCAAAGTGCTGGGATTACAGGTGTGAGCCACCACACCCAGACCAGAGATGAAATTTCTGCAAAATTTCTGTTATTTTCTTTTTGCTTTCCCTCTTTTCTGTTTGCCCAAGGAGGCCAGGTCAGGACATGGGACTTCCTGGGCGCCTTGCCTCCTTCCTCCCTGTAGTATATAACAGAAGACAGCAATCAAATGAGATTGGGAAGCCGTGAATCCTTCATTGTCTTGTTCATATACTTCTATGTTTGTTTGGTTGGTTGGTTTTAATAAAATTTTCTCAGCAGAAATGGAAATTTTTTGAATTTAAAATAAATGCACTTAGCCAGGTTTTATATTTCTATAAAACACTCAAACCAGGCCATACTCACCTGCTATAACTCAAAATCAACCATATACTGTCAAGGTCAGGAAGCAGGGCCCTAACATTTAAGCACAGTGTGTTTTCTCAGAATTGGCCAAGTTAATGCCATTCCAATTTCTCAATATCTCATGACCCATTAATTGTGGTCTTTAAAAGTGTACATGTATTGTTACTGAAAGGCCAGGTGTTTGGTCTAGGCCGTGCTGCTCAGCTCACAGAAAGCTAATCATTCAGACGTTGAGTATTGCCAAGGAAGAAGGCATTAAATGGGTGCTGCAGCTGAGGAGACGGGAGATCAGTCTCAAATTAATCTCCCTGATCAACTGAAGTGAGGGGTTTATTTAGCAGGGAAGAAATGTAACTGTGGGTGGGAAAAGAGGAACTAGGGAGGGCTGAGGAAGCATTCATGATGAGTGAGGGGTCTGACATCTTATTGTCTGGAGGCTGTGATCTGCTAAGTTTCAGGTCTAAGATGCTTTTTGAGAGGCCTGAGGGTCCTTTCCTGAGGAAGGAACTCAGGTAAAACAAATGTAAGTTTCAAGCTTTAAGACCAGAAGGGTCCATTTCTACGTCTATACAAAAACACTGTCTGTGGGACTATTGCATCAGTTTGAGTCCCTACTTTCTATTTCTCATTTCCTCAATCATGGGGAATCTGGTCATTCATGTTTCTGGCTGCGTCATGTAGAGAAGGGGCATCCTGAGCAGCTTCACACCATGGGTGACCGCATGGCCATCCAGGAATCAAACTTTCACCCAGGAAGGAAAGCAAATACTGTAGTTTCTCCTGAAACAGAATCTTCCTTTCTCCAGTTCTCCACTTCCACTAAAGACAAAACACAGCAGGACCAACCTACCTGCAAAAGAAGCTTCAGTCCCATATACTTAGCCTGATTACCCAAAGTGCAGCAAGAATCATTGTTCATATAGGCTCTCCTAAAGAGGCTTTGCTGGAACATTTCACAATGGCATTTCAGGCAAAGCCCTGGGAAAATTACCAATTCCTCCACCTGTGTCAGGTTATAAAAGAAAACAGAATCTTATTGAATTATGCAAACAAACACATTGTCATGAGTTAAGAATATTCAGTTTACAAATTCTAGAGAAATTCCGCAGAGAGAAAAGTATGCCTCAAATTCTGTTTAGAAGACTATTCTACTCAATTGTTGCAAGCTACAAATAGCTCAAAAGAAAAAAAGTTCTCCAGACTCTGAAGAATAAACAATGTTTCAAACAAACAAACAAACAAAGGCCATAAAAACTTATTTCAGTCCTCCATTAGTTTAATCCATGCAATCATCTTCTGCTCTGCTTCATACAGGGCTAGCAATCTCTATGAACACATCAGCCTTTCTATTAGTGCCTTGGAGATTTTCTCTTTAGTTCAATGGCACGATCTCCAAAGTTATCTGAAACCTGCATCCAAGAATCCTTTTCATGGACTTCTCCAAAAAACCAAGGCCTGGACTGTAACTGATTATAAGTCACTTTTTGAGAAGAATCAAAGCAAACAACAATTGTGGATGACAAAAGCCTTTAAGACAGCAATAGTTATAGACACAGTTGACAAGGGAATTTGGTTGCTTCTGTGGCACACAATTTAACATAATAATCGTAATTATCACTGACAGCATATCAGAACTCTAGGAATCTCATACAATCCTGGAACACACATTAACAACACATCTGTGTCAACAGAACCCAAAGGAAGTGAAACACCACTTCAGATTTGACAATGCTTCTTGCATAATTCTAGCATAACAAATAAGCCTAAGAAGCCTAATATATCTTTCTTGGACTTCAAGAACCTAATATCCAAAAAGTTAATTTGAGGTCCAAAAGGCTTAATATGGAAATTTTACTCTTAGAAAGTTTGCCAAATACCCAAGTTTTCAGAGACTTGATATCACAAAATAGGATCACAGGTCACCTTAAAATAGTCAATCATTTAGCCAAAAGGTAAGCAAAAATATTTTATCTATTATTAATATTACACAAACATTTTGATCAAAAGAAAAAACTAAATTTTACCTTTGTGTGGTGTATTAAAATGTTAAAGATAATTTTAATAAAACCTTATACACAAATTTAATTATAATCAGTTTAACCATAAGGTAAGAGTTTCAAAAATCTTTCATGACCTTTTATACTTTTCTTTGAAAAAGCAGATGAATGCTCTAGAAAACCCTGTTATTCCAATACACAGGCCCAGTTGCTGGCCTCGCATCAGTGTGCCTCTGAGCGTAATGTCTAATTTACAGAAAATCTCTGAATTTGAGAGGCCAGGGTGGGTGGGTCGCTTGAACTCAGGAGTTTGAGACTAGCCTGGGCAATATGGTGAAACATTGTGTCTACCAAAAATGTAAAAAAGAAAAAAAAAAAAAGGAAGAAAGTAAAAAGGAAGGAAGGAAGGAAAGAGAGAAAAGAATAGAGAAAAGAAAAGAGAAAGAAAAGAAAGTCTCTATACTAAACTTATCCCTCAAACTCTGGCCTTACAATTCTCATGTGCCTACCTCTTGTGTCTAGAAGAAGAGGGGGTATGAGGTGGAAAAGGGGGCAGGTGGGATTGTTGGGCCTAGAGGGATTAAATGGTTTCAACTTCTGGTTCCGTTTCTCATGAAAGAAGTTCATTTTGATTGTCATCTTCCCCAGGGTCTGAAGATGAGGCATTGATTGGTGTCAATATTCAAGATTTAGCAGGAGTAGGTGTCTTTTTCAGACCCAGGAGTCAAAGCCCTGTAAGCTAATAGCACAAGGATTAGTTAATAGGACATTTGTAATGCAGAAACTTCTATTACTCTCTAACATGTCACCAATAAAAACACTGTGATTTGGTGTCCAGTAGTTACTGCCTGTAGCACTTCAAACCATTGTATTAAAGTGGTTAGGATACTCCTTGCATGTAACTAGTTGCCAGCATTCTAATGATAGAACTGTGACTGAAAGCCTCAAAAATGTGACAGAACCTATGCCAAACTTTTCAAAGTAAGACAATTAAATTTTCTCTCCGACATTTAACAAAATGTTAACTGCAAATATCACTTTTGGAAATTCAGTATGAGGATAAATAATCTTTTATTTAAATACTATATAACAAAACAAGAACAAAGTGAGAATAAACACACAGTCATTTCTTTTCGGCTATTTTATGTATTTATTTATTTTGAGACAGAATCTCCCTTTGTCACCCAGCTTGGGGTACAGTCGCAGGATCTCAACTGACTGCAACCTTCACCTTCGAGTCCCATTTTCAAGGGATTCTTCTGCCTCAGCCTCCTAAGTAACTGGAATTACAGGTGGGCACCACCAAGGCCAGCTGATTTTTGTGTTTTCAGTAAAGACAGGGTTTCATCATGTTGGCCAGGCTTCTGGCCTTGAACTCCTGGCCTTCAGTGATCTGCCCACCTCGGCCTCTCAAAGTGCTGATATTACAGGAATGAGCCAGAACATCCGGCCTGCTTTTCAGCTATTTTAAAAGAGCATAATCACATATTTCCAAGATTGGTTTCTAGATATGGTACTGATTACTGATTAGGTTGCTTTCACCATTAAAATCTTCAAACCAGTGCAACAATTGTGCATGCTTGGTTTTCAAGTACACACATGAAGTCCCAACAGTGATACAAGGCTTGGGATCAAAAATCACTAGGAATTCTCACAACCTGTTTTTATTACCACTTCATCCAAGTGAAAGTCACTTAATTTTAATAATGGTAAACACAACTAAAGGAGGTTGAGAGAAATCCAATCAATATAATATCCTTAAGGACAAGGCCAATCTTTCCTGAACGTGGAAAATTTGTACCCACATCACAGTTTTTCCTCATTAAAGGAAAGGGTCTGCAACCAACTCAAATGACTGACTGAAAACAACTCATATTACTGATTGCATTGAAAGTGTACCAAGCCTCAGGCCATGGATGCCTGAGTCCTAGTGTTCCTGTGACATCCCCTTGGGGTAGTGGAACTATACCTTTCAATGATGGGAAGTCTTGGGCAAGAGCAAGTCTCTTCCCCTTGTCCAATATAGACAGATTTTGTGTCTAACCCTACCTCAGCAGTTGGCCTGTCACTGGGGCCAACGGTTGGACAGGTTCCTAGCTCCAACATCAGTGGTAGATGCCTTTTGGTTTATGTGAGAGAAGCAACCAGGTTTTGTGCCTGTACTCTGGTGGTGGTCGATCATGCGATCATGACTTCTATGCCTACACCACTGTGGCAAGCTTGAGAAATTCTCTTTCCCTGCCACATATGTCTTATCAGCACTAAGGACGTGGGAGGAAAGACACAGCAAATGGGCAAAAACATGCTATGTGTCTGGGACTCTCAGAGATTCTAAGCTTTCACAGTAGTTCACACTTGGCCTTTAAGAAATGATGAAAACTCCAGTGATTTTTCTCCAACCAACATTTATGGCTGCCGTCTTTTCCTTCCATCTGTCAAAGATGAACTGTTTCATGTGTTTGTCCTTCTATAGCGGGGTGTCTCATGCTTTGGACTTCAGATGATTCAGGGGCCTTGCAACTTCAGCTCTCTGGTAGGATCAAAACACATGATTTTACAGACCACACAGCTTTTTCTTGTCATTAGAGTGGGAACAACTGTCTCTTGCAGCTTTCTACATCTTAAACAACTGTTGAATCACATGTCTGTTTATAAAATCCTTATCTTTTCCTCTATTTCTGGACTAATTTCCCTTCAGGATACCACACAAATTCTTTTAGCCAATCACTTCTTTTGAGGCTCTAAGGTAGACATAGTGAGCACCTTGACGATCCCTGCAAATGAGCCTGTTCATTAGGTGCTCACAGGAAATCTGGGCCCAGACCAGTACTGAAACACGCAACTGTCACCCACAGCTCTAATTGAATTTTTGTCATGAGGCTCTTTCTCTTCAATCAGCATACTAGTCTTAGAACAAATTTGATTTTGGGACTATCTTAAAATAGGCTTCCTGAGTAGCTACTAAGATTTGCTGGGGCTCCAGTTTCTGGTCAAATGTGAGCCAGCAGAGTAAAGATAACATTCTTTACCCAGAAGAAGGCAACAGTACATGGATACACCACATTTTTCATCAACCTGAGAATAATTATCTCAATGAATATTTAAATTAGTGATTGAAATACTTGTTTCCTCAAGCGTGTGATGCTAAAAATTGGAAAAGTTGCCTTGGTTGTCTAAATGATTGTGTGCTCAGATTGAATTTGAGTGTACACAAGGTGCAGCCTCCATTGGAAAAGATTCTAAGAACTGGGTGTGGGTAGAGGATGCAATTATGGAACTTGGTATATCTTTCCCCCTTCTTTTCTTTCTTCCCGTTTTGACTGGTCTTGTAATGCTAGGCCCAGGCATCAATATACATACAATTAAAAAAGGCAATATCAGTGCAAAAGACACAATATCGGCCAGGCGCGGTGGCTCACACCTGTAATCCCAGCACTTTGGGAGGCCGAGACGGGCGGATCACGAGGTCAGGAGATCGAGACCATCCTGGCTAACATGGTGAGATCCCGTCTCTACTAAAAATACAAAAAAAAAATTAGCCGGGCGTGGTGGCGGGCTCCTGTAGTCCCAGCTACATGGGAGGCTGAGGCAGGAGAATGCCGTGAACCTGGGGGGCAGAGCTTGCAGTAAGCCAAGATCGCGCCACTGCACTCCAGCCTGGGTGACAGAGCGAGACTCCGTCTCAAAAAAAAAAAAAAAAAAAAAAAAGACACAATATCTATACAATGAAATTAGATGGTATCTATTGTTAAAGGTACTTTAACTTCACATAATGTAGCCCAATAAGGTGAATGCCGCCCACCTACCAAGGGTGTTAGTCAGCTCAGGCTGCCATAGAAAGATACCGAAGATTGGTTGATTTAACTACTGACTTTTATTTTCTCAATATTCTGGAGGCCAAAAGTCCAAGATCGATGTGCTAGCAGAGCTGGTTCCTGAGGAGGCCTCTCTTCCTGGCTTGCAGAAGGCCACTTTCTTGCTTTGTGCTCCCACAGCCTTTCCTCTGTGCCTATGTGGAGAAAAAGAGAGATTCTTTGATGCCCTTCCTCTTCTTATATGGACACCATTCTGACCAGATTAGGGCCCCACTTGTATGGCCTAATTAACCTTAATTACCTCCATATCTCTAAATATAGTCAAGTTGGGGGTTAAGCTTTCAACATATGAATTCAGGGGAAAACAATTCATTTTATAAAACCAAGCAATAGGGACAATCCTATGATTTTTTTTTTTTTTTTTTTTTTTGATGGAGTTTAGTTCTCGTTGCCCAGGCTGGAGAGCAGTGGCATGATCTAGGCTCACCGCAACCTCCGCCTCCTGGATTCAAGCAACACTCCTGCCTCAGCCTCCCAAGTAGCTGGGATTACAGGTGTGTGCCACCATGCCTGGCTAATTTTTTATTTTTAGTAGAGATGGGGTTTCTCCATGTTGGTCAGGCTGGTCTTGAACTCTGACCTCAAGTGATCTGCCCGCCTCAGCCTCCCAAAGTGCTGGGATGAGCCACTATGTCCAGCATGAGCCACTATGCCCAGCGATCCTACAATTCTTTACCTATTAAATCCTGTGACATTTGCCTGGTGGTGGGGCCAGGAAGAAGTTGTTGGTAAGGCTGCTATTATTGCTAATTCTATGATTAGGAAAGCACACTTGAGCTGAAGTGCCTGGCTTATGGGAAAGAATGCAGGTCAAACAGGTAAGAAATAAAAATAGGGGGAAATGGTAGCAAACAGAGGCAGTGCTCTTATATGAGTCATGTAGCCAGGAAGGATTAAAATTGTGCAATTTCATGGAAATCCTACTGTCTTTTTCAGGACAATGGCTTTACAAGTTTTATAAACTCGGGGGAAAGGATGGTGTGGATTAAGGACCACACCTGATTGCTCATCTTAATGTGAATTCTTGACTAAACAGCTATAGGGTGTGAAGGAAAGATCAGCAGTCAAAGAAAACTCAAAGATTTTTGGACTGAGCATATGGAAGGATGCAGTTTCCATCCACAGAAGTGAGAAAATAGCATGTGTGGCAGGTTGTAGGAGGAAAAACAGAGATCAGTTCAGGACCCCAAAACCTTGCTTGAAAGAGTTTTCCATTCACCCTGTCCCCATTTCTACATCCCCTTGAAATTTTTGTGAGGCTGAATGCAGAGTTGCTTGGCTACTTCTCCCCCTGGGCACCAGTCCTCTCTTCCTCCCGACAGCATCTTCCATGGCCCTGGCTCTGATGACCATCTCCCAACAAGATGTCATCCTGCAAAGGTGATCTGAGCCATAGCTAGGGCAAGGCCATCCACTCCTTGACTTGTGTGGCTTTGGTGGGCCCCAGGAGTATTTCACTGCTTCTCAGAGTAGTAGGTCTTTTGTATGGAACTCTTCAGAGGAAAACAGGGAGGAAACAGCCTGAGGGGTGGAAAGGGAGGACTGTACCAGGGATCCTAGGAAAGCTGAGCCTAGGCTCTCAATGCAAAGAACATTTACCACCTGAAAAGTTCTACTCAGTTGCTATTGTTAGTTTAGAATCTCATCAATGAAAATGGTATAGAAATTTGTTTTCTTCCTGGTTATATGTGCGCCTACGTAATATCCTTAATTTTGCCTCTTGGCTCACAAGCCTACAACACTTCCTATCTCCCTGGCCCTTTACGGAAAAAGTTTGCTGAACTCCATAGACAACAATGCCCCACGCTTTACAGTAAAAGACACCCAGGGATCTCTTTTACTAGTTTTCATTTGTTGGACTTTTTTCCTGGTCACCAATAAGTTCCCTTTCTTGGCTTGTAATGCTTAGTCTCTGGTTGGTTGTCATTGCAATGACACAATATATACTGAGACCTCAAAGCAGAAAAACTAGAAGAAAACCTAGGAAATATCATTCTCAACATCAGCTGTGGCAAAGAATTTATGGCCAAGTCCACAAAAGCAATTGTAGCAAAAACAAAAATTCACAAGTAGGACCTAATTCAATGAAAGAGCTTCTGCACAGCAAAAGAAACCATCAACAGAGTCAACAGACCACCTACAGAATGGGAGAAAATATTCACAAACTGTGAATCTGACAAAGGTCTAATGTCCAAAATCTATAAGGAACTTTAAAAAAAAAGTCAGCAACAACAAAAAATTCCATTAAAAAGTGGGCAAAGAGACATGAACAGACACTTCTTAAAAGAAGACATACAAGCAGCCAGCAAACACAGGAATAAATGCTCATCATCACTAATAATCAGAGAAATGCAAATCAAAGCTACAATGAGATACCACTCACATCACTCAGAATGGCCATTATTAAAAAGTCAAAAACCAACAGATGCTGATAAGGCTGTGGAGAGAAAGCTTATAAACCCTTGGAGTGAATGTAAATTAGTTCAGTCACTGTGGAAAGCAGTTTGGAAATTTCTCAAAGAAACTACAACAGAGCTGCTATTCAACTAGTAATCTCATTACTGGTTATATACACAAAGGAATGTAAATCTTTAAAAGAAAAAGACACATGCGCTCCTATGATTATCACCAGGCTATTCACAATAGCAAAGACATGGAATCAAACTAGGTGCCCATCAGTGGTGGATTAAATAAAGAAAATGTGATACATACACAACATGGAATACTACACACCCATAAAAAGAATGAAATCATGTCTTTTGCAATAACATGGATAGAGGAGGAGGCCATAATCTGGAGGAAACTAATGCAGAATCAGAAAACGAAATACCGAATGATCTCACTTAGGAGCAGGACCTATATACTGAGCTCACAAGGACATAAACATGAGGACCGTAGACACTGTGGACTACCATGAGGTAGGAAGGCAGGGAGAGTGGGTTGAAAAACTAGCTATTGGGAACTATGCCAACTACCTGGGTCCAATATATCCATGTAACAATCTTACACATGTACACTTGGTACATAAAATAAAACTGAAATTTTAACAAGAACAAAATTCTATTACACTAAAAAAATTACTCCACAGAAAGTAAACTAATCATGGATTTTAAAAAATTAAATATTACAAATAAAGATCTAAAATCAATAATCCAAACTTACACTTTAGGAAACTCAAAGAAAACAAGAGCAAATCAAGTCCAAAGTGAGTGGAAGACAAGAAACAATGAACACTAGAGCAGAAATCAAGGAAATTGAAAACCAGAAATCAATAGAGAAAAGTCAACAAAACCTAAAGAGTGTTCTTTGAAAGGACCAATGTCAATAAAATAGATCAACCTTTAGCTGGTGAACCAAGAAACAATGAGAAAAGATACACATTACTAATATGAAAAAGAAAACAAGGACCCTCACTACTGATCGCGTGGACATTAAAAGGATAGTAGAGGACCATTATGCACAATTCTCTGCTCACAAATTTGATAACTTCGATGAATTGGACCAAGTCCTTGAAAGATAAAGTTGACCAAAACTCATACAAGGAGAAGTAGATAACCTTGATAGGTCTCTAACTATTAATGAAATTGAAGCAACAATTAACAACTTTCCAGAACAAAGCACCAGGTCTAGATGGTTTCACTACCAAACATTTAAGGAAGAAACTGTACCAATTCTCTTTAGAAAATAGAAGCCCAGGGAACACGTCTTAACTCTGGTCTAGGAGGCAAGCTTCACCCTAGTAGCAAAACCAGACAAATGGTTTTGAACCAGGATGTTGAACTCGTCTGGACTGCTGACCAGCTCCTGAAACTCAACCCCGGAAGAACTGTAGAAGCGAGAAAAAAACATGGCTTAGGGGAACTGTAAAAATTGGTAAACCTCCTGTAGAGACCGAGGCAGTACTGAACTGGTGTGTGTGGAAGGTTGATGTTCACCGATAGCAGAGAGAGAACAAGAGGGAGGAAAGTATTTTCGGTTCTGCTCTTGCGTCTCTTTCCATGGCTCTGGGCCAACTGCCCTTCTTACCCCTTCGCGAAAGAGATTTGTCAGCGGCTCTTAATCCACTAATGCAGCAGCTGTGATGTGACATCGGGACCCATACAAGCTTCGCTGAGGAAAAGAGTAGATGAAAACAGGGTGAAACTGGATAATCACGGGGCTTTCTTCTTCAGAGTGTCCTCCCCAGGCCTCCAGAGCTAACGACTGCCATGGCCTCCCCACCATGCTGCTTCAAGAGAAGCATTAAAAAGAAACCCTTGGACAGAAGACTTGCCTGGTGGAGTGTAAAACAAACAGGGGTGATAGAAATGAGTTTTGGGGACATGCTGTTCTCCACTCGGGGCCCATCCTTCATTTTGCCGAGACCACCAAAGACTGGGCCTTCCTGGACAGGAAGGTCTGAGGCCCCTCTCCGCAGCTCCCCTCATCTGCACGCGGGTTCCTCCCCACACGCCTCCCCTTTCCCTGGGTTCCAGTTCCCCATCACTGCGTGTGCCCGCCCAACCGCACTGCTTCTCTCCTTTCGGGAATGTCATTTCTTGAGCCGCACTCCGTCGCGAGATGTGGCCCACTGGTCTATCCAAGGTCCAGGCAGAGAATCAGTGACCGGGTGACTCTTTGTACTGCAGGGATCCAGCAGCAGAGACGATAAAAGTCGTGCCGGTTTTAGAATCAAATATGTAGAAACGCAGAGACCAACCAGACCCACAGGCTGCTTCAAGGAGAGTCTCTGCATATCTCTGCTTAGATAAATTCCGCCCTGGGGCCAGTCTCACACCTGTAATCCCAACACTTTGGGAGGCCGAGGCTCATGGATCATGTGAGGTCAGTAGTTCAAGATCAGCCTAGCCAACATGGTGAAACCCTGTCTCTACTGAAAATACAAAAATTACCAGGAAATGGTGGCACGTGCCTCTAATCCCAGCTACTTGGGAGGCTGAGGCGTGAGAAACGCTCGAGCCCGGAAGGTGGAGGTTGCAGTGGGCCAGGATCATGCAACTGCACTCCAATCTGGGCGACAGACTGAGACTCTGTCTCAAACAAACAAAAATAAATAAATAAAAGAAAAAGAAATTCCACTACGGAAAGAACCCGAGGACTATACCGTGGTTTCCTCACCCCCCGCTCCTTTTTTTTTTCTTTATTAGCGCGGCACAGTAAGTAAATGTAAAAACCACAGGGCACAAAGACAGGACACTGAATTTGCCGGAAATGGAATCCAGGTCTCCCATGTGGGAGGCGAGAATCCTACCACTGAACCGCCAATGCCTCCTGACCTCGAGCTCTGCAGCCTTGTAAACAGTTAAGACACAGACTTCGGGAAAGGAGTCAAGATTTTCACCATGTTCTCTTTGGAAGATGTGACTTACAAAAGAGACACCCAGAGCAAAGGCTCACGGTGGAGATTTGCATCAGGCAACACCACAAAGTTATGGCTTCACATTAAAAGAGTTGACTTGAAAAAGCCTTATTCTGAGTAGGCTCTGTGCAACTGGATAACAAACCTCTGTAGGAAAACATCAGAAATTCACCCAGCTTTTTGTCTCTGGTGCTGTATCCAGTGTGAGCCTGTGGAAAGTTCTTGCCTTGCTTGTTGATGTCTTCTCTTTCCTCCCCATTGCTTGGTGCCTCTCAAGCCTCCCAACCTTGACATAAACATCAGTACTTTTCTCAAAAAAGGCCTTCAGAACCCAGGAACTCGAGTTTGAAAAGCTGAACTCCTGGGACTCTGCCTGGGATACTCCAGAAGACCAGGGTGATAATTGAACTTCCCTCCTCCTACACCTCTTTTTGAGTTCCTGGAAAACGCCATGGATCAGATCTTCCTTTTAACTTCTTATGCCTTACAGAGACCTAAACAAGAGGGAAGAAATGGACATTTCATGCCAAGATTTCTTCCCTTCACCTCGCCCTGGTCAGCCACCCAAGGAGGCCAATTCAGGGAAAAACAGTTCCATTTGACTCTAGGTAGATGCTAGGATATTATTCCTCCAGCTAGCACAAAGTGTTTTTTTGCTGTTTACTTTTGTCGGATATTCATGTTTTCACTCTCATTCTTTTGTTTATAATGAGCATGGTACAGATTTGCACCACTCTTTTTGCTGTTGTTGTTTTCTTGACTTTCAAAATTTTTTTATTTCCAACTTTTACTAAGTTCAGGGGTACATGGGCAGGATGTGCAGGTTTGTCTCATAGGTAAACCTGTGCCATGGTGGTTTGCTGCACAGATCATTCCATTACCCAGGTACTAAGCCCAGCATCCATTAGCTACTCTTCCTGATGCTCTCCCTCCTCCCAACCCCCACCCTCCAACAGGCTCCCGTGTGTGTTGTCCTTGCCCCTCAATCCCATGTATCCATGCGTGCTCATTTTCAGCTCCCACATATGAGTGAGAACACATGGTGTTTGGTTTTCTGTTTCTGCGTTAGCTTGCTAAAGATAATGTGCACTGCTTTTGACCTGGTGTGGTGGTTCACATCTGTAATCTCAGCACTTTGGGAGGTCCAGGTGGGTGGATCACGAGGTCAGGAGTTCGAGACCAGCCTGGCCAATATGAAACCCCGTATCTACTAAAAATAAAAAAATTAGCTGGCCATGGTGGCGCGCAACCTATAGTCCCAGCTACTCGGGAGGCTGAGGCAGAAGAATCCCTTGAACCTGGGAGGTAGAGGTTGCAGTGAGCCGAGATTGAGCCACTGCACTCCAGCCTGGGAACAGAGCAAGACTCCATCTCAAAATAATAACATTAATAATAATAATAATAATGATGTGCACTGCTTTGAATATTTAATCCTTTTCTGCCATTAAAACATTAGAGCCGGCATTTCCTTTTCTATCCAATCTGAGATACTTAAATGCATTATCACGAGCAGTAATTAGTGTTATGTTGGAGATGATGGGCATAGTTAGTCTCATTCCCACCACCTCATTGTATGATTTCTGTGTTTTTGCTTTATTTATAAAAGCTCTTCCTGCCTTTCTTAACTAGACTGTTCTGTTTGGGTAAGTTTTTTGTTTTCCTGTAGTGTTTTTGAAATTCCACATCCCGGATTAGTCAATATATTCTCTTAGATCTCAGGTGCACAGGAAGAAGGTAATCATGTGCCTTAGCTCAGGGCACATTATGGTGGCTGCTCTCAGCAAGGCCCTTACTGTCTTTCCTTCTTTTCTCTGTTCATCCCACTCCCATTCCCCTGTCCACTTCCAGACACACGTTCTGAGAAGTTTAGTATATGCTCTTTTATCCCGCACTGTCTCTGCGTATTTTAATAAAGGGATATCTTTGGAGAATATACATTTTTCTTTGGAGGTTAGGGATGTTAAAACAACTTTAAAGTGTGAATTGGTTTCTGAAAACCCATTCTATCCTCTTTACTCCATTCTGTGTACTATCTTCTCAACTTTTCTATTCTAACAGAAAAGTTTGTGTATAGGCCAGGTGCGCTGGCTCATGCCGGTAATCTCAGCACTTCGGTAGGCTGAGGTGGGCAGATCATGAAGTCAGGAGTTCGAGACCAGCCTGGCTAACATGGTGAAACCTCGTCTCTACAAAAAATACAAAAATTAGCCAGGCATGGTGGCGCACTCCTGTAATCCCAAGTACTCAGGAGGCTGAGGCAGGAGAATTGCTTGAACCCGGGAGGCGGAGGTTGCAGTGAGTGGAGAGCCTGCAATTGCACTCCAGCCTGGGTGACAAAGTGAGACTGTGTCTCAAGAAAAGAAAAAAAATAAAATAAAAAGAGAGAGAGAGACAGAGAGAAAGAATAGTGCCACCATTCTAAAATACTGTCTGATAGTTTCTAATACAGTTAAAAATACACCTAGCCATTACATGACCCAGCCATTACATTACTATGTTTATACTCAACAGAAATGAAGGCACAGGTCCATAAAAAGGCCCATAGTAGAATATTTGTAAACACCTTATTCACAATAGCCAAAACTAGAAATATCCCAATTGTCCATCAACTGTAGTATATTCACATGTTGGAATAACACTCATCAATAACACCAAAGAGCTGCCATACATGCCATAAAATGGAAGCATCTCATACCATTGTTGCATTAAAAAAACAAACAAACAGAAAAACAAAACAAAAAAAACAGGTAAAATCAGTATGGTTCTTTATGTGATTTCTACAAGAAGCAAAAGGAAATCACGGAGACAGAAGTCAGAATGGTGGTTGCCTAAATGGGGATTGGGTGAGGATTGACTGGAAAGGGACTCTAACGACTTCTTGGTCTGTTGAAAATGTCCCATAACTTGACCTAGGTGATGGTTTCTTTCGTCAAAATGCACTGGGCTGCATACTTAAGACTGGTGCACTTTGGTCTATGCGGATTATACTTCAGTCATTTACTGAGAGCAAAAAAATAATAAATAAATAAAAATAAAATTTAAAATTGGGGTTGGAGAAAGTCATGAACTTTAGATTTTATTGTATTCTTTAGGTTTTATTTAAAATAGCCAGTTGGAGTGCGAAGTCTCGTCTTCTCTTGTCCATTTCTGATTTGGCCTGAAAAAGGTCCCACGGATTTTTGAAATATTTGAGCCAGAAAAATGGGTGCGGCCACACCATGTCAACAGTAGAAGATTCCAATAAGGCTGACTGAGAGGGGGCACCTCTCCTTTTGGGTGTTGTACTTGCTCAGAGAGGAGGCAAAAGTCTTTCCGGATAAAAGGACGCTTAGGCGTGCAGGGTAGGAGTTCCTTCTATTCGCGACACTACGGAGAGTTCCAAAGTCACAGGAAAGTTGTGACCTCTCTAGCCACAGGTCAAGGCGCAGCCTAGGCTCAGGTTGGAGGCGAAAGGGAAAGAAGAGCGCTGCACCCTAGAATGGACGTTGCCATGACTTGGATCGGAGCACAGGCTGCTGCGGCCACAGCGTAGCGCACTAACCACAATATGATCACCGCGAGCCACAGGAGCGGCTTCGGTTTTGGAGACCTAAGGGTCCGCGTAGATTTCGTTCTTTCTTGGTGTCTCCGTTTTTCCTCCCTTTCTTCCCCATTCTGCTACAATAAAAAAAACACTTCTCATCTCTCTCTTGTGCAGTCCTTACCGCTGCACAAAGCAACAGGCCTCTACCGACTTCCCTGCCCTCCTCCTCGCCATTCCCTGTTGGATTCACCCCTTTCCCGGCTCCGGCCTCCTGCCCCAGACACGCACCCAAAAACAACGCAGCTGAGCCCCCGTAGCTCACTGGCTCAGAGTGGCAAGAGAGGCCGCGGGAGGCCTCGCCCTTTGCACGCCCCCACAGAATGCGGAGAAACCAATTGTAATAAATGCTTTTTAAAAAGAACTTACTTCCCCTTCGTGACGAGCCTCGGCAACATGTTGAAATCTTGTCTCTGCAAAAAATACAAAAATTAGCCCGGCGTGGTGGCGCGCGCTTGTCGTCTCAGCTACTTGGGGGCTCAGGCAAGAAGATCACTTGGCCTCGGGAGGTCGAGGCTGCAGTGAGCCTTGTTTGCACCACGGCACTCCAGCCTGAGCGACCAAGTGAGACCCTGTCGCAAACAAACAAGCAAACAAACAAAAAACTTCCCCACAGAAAAATAGTTCATGATTTACATTCTCAGGACTCTTCAAAGGACTAAAATCTAAAGGCGACGATGGATTCATTCGACAAGTCCTAGTCGCCCTGGTGAGTGGCAGGCCCTGCTCCCCGCGAGGGGACCATGAGAGACTCTCACCACCATCCCTGCCCTGGTGGAGCCCCCCTGCGGACACAGGATCCGAAGACGGCAGCGAAAGCTCCGCAGTGGCCCCGAAAGTGACTGGGCAGTGTGGGCACAGGCTCCCTTACTGGGTGAAGGGGGCGCAAAGGACAGAAAGAGCCATCCTGGGAGCCCACTGGGCGTTCGGCTTCCCGTGGGCCCCCAGGCAGCTCGGGCCCGGGTCGCAGACGGGGCGTTTCCAGGGGCTTCTGAAGCAGGGGAGGGGCAGGGCTGTGGAAGGCCATTTGGCTGTCCTTCTGGCTCCAGAATCTCCCAACCCGCGGGTGTGCAACGTGATCAGCGCGACTCACAGCTCTAATCTCTCCGGTTTTCTGTCCTGCCGGGCAGACCCTCAGGACAGAAGGGATGGGGAGAGTTTGGTGAGTGTGCCCTGCATATAGTGCCAGGCAGAATCAGTAGTATCGGTCTCTGTGGCACAATCAGCGCGTTTGGCTGTTAACAGAAAGGTTGGTGGTCTGAGCCCAACCGGGGACTCCTGGCTTTGTTGTTGTTGTTACTGTTGATATACAATCAACTCCAGCCTAATCCGGAGAAACACACGTCGTCTTCCCCACCTTCTTAGGTCTGAGGCTTGGCAAGGGCCATGGTGCCTTGTACCTGTCAAACTCAGGAATCCCAGAGACTTCAGACAGGAACTCACTTCTAGTGTGATAAAAATGCTTTTTGCTCTAATGGAAGGCTTCAGGGGGTAAAATGCCTCGAGTTTTTCATGTTTAATAGAAGAAGACCTATTACAGTAGTATCCTATCCCCAGGATGTGCCTGGGTTTACTGATTGCTCTATCAATAATGTGACCAGTGGCATCAGTCATCCTCATGGTGATCCTCGCCATTGTTTGTGAATATGCATTTCTTCTTCTATTTGTGCATGATTTAACCCTTTTCAAGATGTTATTGAAATGAGGTGGGTTTCATGACTTTAGGATTACAAATGATGCTGCAGTCTCCACTATTCTTGTACAAATATCTTTGGTCACTCGTGCAGATATTTCTATAGTGTAGAGAACAGGATGTGCCAGTTTTACATTACAGCATTTATGTAATGCTTCTTATTTGAGTACATTCTGCAAATTTATCCTCCATAGGAGCAGTAGCAAATCATATTCCAATGTGTTTCCCAATTCTATCAATGTCCCTTTTGTCATTTACTTGCCGGCACAACAAACTTTCTACACATCCATGTATGATATTCCACTGAGGGGAGGGGCATCCTCTTGGCTTAACTCAGGGGGTGCACAACCGAAGGACATGGTGGACATTACACACAGATATTCTGTGGCATAGGATGAGCTGCTAAACTTCTAGGATGTTTTAAAGTCCTCCAACATCTGTAATTGTTTTCTGTGACCAACTAACGTGGGTCTGGAGAAGATGGGCCACAGTGACCTCTTTGACAGCTTTCTGTCAAGTCGCTTATCCAAGGGGAGCAAAATCACAAAGTTCCCAGATGATTTTTTTCTTCTCCCCTTTCCTCTTTTCTTCATAAATCTTGGTTTTGCTTTTATTTGACCAAACGAATCTAATGCCTGTTCTCCTTCCTATTCGATGGTAAATGAACATGCAAATAGCTATCCCCTTATTTTTCTTTGATAGATTTCTGCAGCGGTTATGTCCATAAAAATTAGCCCATTTGAGATCCATCATTGGAGCCAACAGAACCCTGCACCCAACAGGCACCTTGTGCAGACCTGGACCCTTAGGGCTATTGGCTCATGTTCCTTTGGTTCTTCTATCAAACATCATAAGTAGAAACTGAGCTCTTTGGCTTTTACCCACTACTATGGCTATAGTACATTTTCTCTTTCTCATCTCTCTCATTTTTGTATCATGATTTTTTGACATCAGTGGCACCAGTGTGGGTTTCTGGTTTTGATGTTATCGAGTGAACTTCTGGGATCGTTTTATGACTATATAACAGTCGGTATTAAATTCTTCTATTGGTGAAGATTTGTGTTGTTCCCAGTTTTTCCTTAGTATAAATATGAGATTAATAAGAACATTTTTGGTAGAAGCCTTGTTGGATATATTGTTCATTTAATGGGGGTAATCAATAAAAGTAAGTGTGCTTCCTTTTTAGGTAGGCTTAACACAGTGAGAAACTACCATTTATTAGAAAAGCTGTTGTGCTAAATGTAATCCAACTAACATCACACAGCAATATCATACACACTCTGTATGAGGAAGTGGGAGAGGCAATGTCTTTCAAAATCAGTTTTTCTGTGGTTCCTTTCATTTTGTTGTGAACCCTTCATGGCATCTTTGAAGGTGGCTGTGGTCACACCAAGTGTCACCACCAGCCTATTCAAGTCCCGCCGCAGAGCCATGGAGTGATACACCAGGGCAGACCAGCCCAGTCTCAGGCTCATAAACACCAGGCAGGAATAGATGCCTATGAAATGAGAAGGGTCAGATGATTCCTCACTCTCTTGCCATGTCTGTGCCTCTCTTTGCAGGTGCCATGTCGCTAAAATCAATTGCTCGCACTTATTTTGTCAAAGATAAAGTCAGGCATTAGTCAAAGCTGTGAAAACAGATTTTATTCAGTAACTACTGACCAAAGCAGAAGGGGCTGAACTCCATCGCATTTGTGGAGAGCCGATGGCATTCTAATTGGAGAGCGAGGCAGGGGAGAGGGCAGGGGTCAGGGCACAAGTGAAATATTACAAAATATTGGTCATTGTAAGCTTCTGCCTCATCAGGACAGCTGTATCTGCCAGCTGGCAATATTAGACGTTAGGATTCTAACCTCCCACAGAGACCCGGAGACAGAGATTCAGTCCTTCCTAAGGACGACACCTCAAAGGAATGGCTTTCAAATCCTGTGGAAAGACACACTGGAGTCCCTAGGAGATACACACATTTCTCAAAGGGATGGAGGAAGGATTCCCTTCTTAGTAAGTGTTATAAGAAAGAACCTACCATCATCAGCAGATATTGGCCAGAATTAAACTAAGTTCCCCTGGCAGCCTTGAGCTTTCTTAGGTAGGCTTTGTCATGGGAGCCTAGGGTCATCCATGGGACATGGTCTTATGCTATTAGAAGCCATAATAGAGTCTGATCATCTCTTAGCGCAGAGGTTTAAACTGAGTCTTTGTTTGCTGAGTTTGGTGGTTCTCACTTTCCATCCCCCCATTCCATGGCCAGGATTTTACTGGACTCTGATAGATGGACAAGGCCACGGGCCATTTTCAGTGACGTTCAAGCAACCCAGGCATATCTATTGAGATCTGAATGAAAATAAAGGAAACCATGAGATTGAGAGTGGGCCCCACAATAGGTATGCGTTACCAATATTCAGGAGATAAACAAAAATATTTCTAGACTTCGTCAAGATGAAAAGTGACTTATGCAGCCAGGATGAAATTCAAACCTACATTAGCAAAGTATACAGCTTATTGACATTATGTATAAGGAAGCCATGGCAAAATGACAATCCACAAGTGGCAATGGTAGGTACGGGTAGGGAGAGACTCCATAGGTCAAAATTATCCTCACGTTAAATGAAACTCCTACATGTTGCTACAGTAAGGGAACGGAAGCCAATATTATGCTGGAATATATTAATTGTCATGGGATAAACAGGCAGGACATGATGCTACATTTGTTAATCACTTCTATTGAGAGTATTTGTGAAAGTTAATTTTTGTGTCAATTTGACTGGGCCAGGGAGTGCCCAGATATTTGGTTAGACGTGATTTCTCACTGTGTCTCTGAGGGTGTTTCTGGAAGAGATTGACATTTGAATCAGTAAACTGAGTGAAGCAGATTGCCCTCCTGAGTGTGAGTGGGCCTCATCCAACCCATGGATGGCTTGAATAGGATGAAGGGTTAAGAAAGAAGTTTTTCTGCTCCACTGTCTTTGAGCTGGGACGTCAGTCTTCTGCCTTAAGCCTTGGACTTGGTCTTGAACTATATTTGACTCTCCTAGGTCTAGAGCTTACTCAGAGTAGAACTTGGGCTTCTCTGCTTCTGTGTGTGTGTGTGTGTGTGTGTGTGTGTGTGTGTGCGTGCGTGTGTGTGTATCCTACTCATTTTCTTTCTCTGGAGAACTAAGACTAATATAGTATTATAGGCCAGTTCCCAGTTTTTGTCTTTATTCTTTTGAAAGGTGTAAAATAAATAAATAAAATAAAACCCTAGAGGGTTCTCAAAGAAGAACAGTAAGGATTACTAGAAGTTTTAAATTTTTAGGAAAAGCACTAAGAACAGCTTTTGTTAAA